>NW_012110030.1:3569320-3629760 GCF_000951045.1 Mandrillus leucophaeus | reverse complement strand
TCGGCCTCCCAAAGTGCCGGGATTACAAGCGTGAGCCACTGCGCCCGGCCTTGATTACATTTTAATTAGAGATTCTTTAAATCTAGTGTGCATAAAAATCATCTGTGATTTTAGTACCCCGTCTGATTCAGGTGCGAGTTACAAATCTACAATTTTTACAAGCCTCCAGATGATTCTGGTGCAGTTGGTCTGGAACTAAGAAAAACTGGCTGAAGAATTTAAAGATTTGCTTCTTCAGGTCAGAGACTGCTTGCTGCCTGCTGAGATTTGTTTAAATAGTGCTAAACCCTTGATTCTACGACTTGTAGACTGCTTTAATGAAATCCCGCAGTTCTGTAACCCATGCTGACATTGAAAATTTTATTGACGTTCAATTAAAATGAGAGAAGTTGAGAAGTTGTTTGCTTATAAAAGGTTTCTCCAGCTGCCAATTACTTTCAAGATAGACCATGCCAAAAATGGAAAATAATTTTATCTCAATAACTGTTTGTTGACCAGATTCCTTCAAAATTAGTCTGTGCCTTTGAAAGTTATTGAGAAGCAAACAAACAAGCATAAAATGTTAAACAGCTGAGTAGGAAAAAGATACTGTGTCTCTTCCAGTTATGAAAACACATAAATGCATGGGAATATGTAAATTAAATGCTCCGTCTCCCTCAGTTTCACGGAGATGTATTTTCCATATATTATTAACTGTTCATATACTATACTTGAGCAGGTTTGAATACAAAGATAATTATCTCACAGTATTTGCATATGTTCTAAAATGCATTCCCAGATATAAATTTTCATATATATATACACACACACATACATATATATATATATTTTAGAAGTCTATTTTTACATTTAAATACAAAAAGTTATGTGCTCTAGGGCAGGGAACATTATATTAAAAGTAAATGTAAAACATTACATTTCAACAGAAACTCTGACTGTCATAAAACAGATTGAGGTGAGAACAGTTTTACTTCAGTGTTATCTCTTGTATGAATAGGTACAAAAACTAAATATTTGAAAAAAAAGGTTGAGTAACTGATGTCTTCAATGGGAGAAATCAGTCATATGTGGAAAATTGAAGGCACACAAAACTCATTATTTTTGCCAATAATAAAAGTAACACATATTTGAGAACATGCTTATATATCCAGTAATATGATAGAGTCTTTATATTCCTGATGTCATTTAATTCTCACACAAACACTTTGAAATGTGTGGAATGATTCCCTTCTTGCAGATAGTGAAACTATAGTAAGAAAGTATAAATATGTAACACAGGATCATGTGGCTAAGAAATGGCAGTGCAGAATTGAAATCCAGGTACTTCTGACTTAATACTACAATATGCAGTGAATGTATCTAATAATGATTGGCTTTAATTCTGCCTTGAATGTGTTTGTATTTGTTTCCTAGTTAACCCAGACAGACATTTCTTTTGTAGAGAAATTACAAGGCCAGAGGGTTTGCATACGTTCATTTCCGTAGATAATGCTAACAGTTTTCCAAAATGGTTGAACCAGTCATGTGGGAGTGTTTCTTATTGTTACCCCCATTCAGTAAACTGGTTATTGTTTTGTTTTAAAAATTGTATCCATTCTGGTAGTTATGTAGTTATATTTTAGTGTAACATTAATTGGCATTTTTCTGATTCCAAATGAGATTAAACCACTTTTTACATACATTTTGGCCATTTAGATAGACTCTTTTGTGAAATATTGGCAAGTATTTTGCTCCATTTAAAATTGGAATATCTAAGAATTTATAAACCCTTTGTGGTATAGGTGTAACTCCCCCCTTTACACTTTTATCATTGAGTCTTTTAAACACAGAATATCTGCATTTTAAAATTAAAACCCATTATATCATTCATTTATTTTCTTGTCATATTGTGTCCTGCTTCAGAAATCATTGGTAAAACACCAAAGTCATGAAGATACTATTTTATTTGATAGCTTAGAAATCTTATCGGGGGAACCAGCCCCAAGTATTTCAATGTAGCTCTTTTCTATTTTCCCTAAGTGTCGTCCGGTCTAAGAAATAAAGAGAAAGAGTACAAAAGAAATGAATTTTGCACCTGGGTCTCTGGGGGTGACATCACATGTCTGCAGTTTCTGTGATGCCCCCGAGCCGCAAAATCAGCAAGTTTTTATTAGCGATTTTCAAAGGGGAGGAAGTGTACGAATAGGGTGTGGATCACAGAGATCACATGCTTCAAAGGCAATAAAATATCACAAGGCAAATGAGGGCAGAGCAAGATCACAAGGCCAGGGCGAAATTAGAATTACTAATAAGGTTCCATGTCCTGCTGTGCACGCATTGTCATTGTTAAACATCTTAACTGGAAACAGTGTTCAAGAGCAGAGAACTAGTCTGACTAGAATTCGCCAGGTTGGAATTTCCTAATCCTAGCAGCCTGGGGGTGCTCCAGGAGACCAGGGAGTATTTTATCCCTTATCTTCAAATGCGTAAGACAGACACTCCCAGAGTGGCCATTTTAGAGGCCTCCCCCTGGGAAAGCATTCTTTTCCCAGGGCTGTTCCTTGCTGAGAAAAAGAGTTCAGTGATATTTCTCCAGTTCACTTTTGTAAGAAGGGAAATATGACACTGTTCTGCCCGGTCCCCCAGGCAGTCAGGCCTTATGGTTATCTCCCTTGTTCCCTGAAAATCGCTGTTATCCTGTTCTTTAGGATGCCCAGATTTCATATTTTTCAAACACACATGTTTTACAAACAATTTGTACAGTTATGCAGTCATCACAGGGTCCTGAGGTGACATACATCCTCAGCTTATGAAGATGACAGGATTACGAGATTAAAGTAAAGACAGGCATAGGAAATTATAAGAGTATTGATTGGGAAAGTGATAAATGTCCATGAAATATTCACAATTTATGTTCGAAGATTGCAGTAAAAACAGGCATAAGAAATTATAGAAGTATTAATTTGGGGAACTAATAAATGTCCATGAAATCTTCACAATTTATGTTCTGCTATGGCTTCAGCAGGTCCCTCCATTCGGGGTCCCTGACTTCCTTCAACTATCATATTATTTTGCCTTTCATATTTAGATCTACAACAATCTGTGATTAATTTTTATGTGTGATGACACAGGCATCATGTGTCTCTTCTTTTTATATGAATATATGTGTGCTCCGGAACTATGTTTTTCACCCAGTGTTTTGAAGTACCAACTTTATTCTAAAGAAAGTCTACATACATAGGCCTATTTTCAGGTTCTGTACTTTTCCAATATTTTATTTGTCTATCACTGCACCAATACCACACTGTCTTCATGACAGTAACTTTGTAAGTGTGATCATCAGTGGAGCAAGCCTTCTTCAGCCCTTTCCATTTCTTCATAAATTATGGGATCAACTTGTTTGGTTTTCAGGATCTTTATTGGTGTTATTGAATGTATAGAACAATTTGAGATGAATCAACATTTTGATAATATTGAGTCTTTCAATTGATGAACCATCTTGTATACCTCCATTTATTATATGTTCTTTAATTCCTGTCCATATGTATTTTATAGTTCTATTTGTAGTTATTTTGCATACCTTTCATTATACTTATTCCTTAGTATTGTTAGGTTTGTATTTTGGGTTGTTTTCTAGGAGTTGATTTATTTCATCCAACTTTTCAAATTTCCTTGAATACAGTTGTTCATACGATCCTTTTGTGTTCTTTTTAATGTCTGTCATCTCAAAAGCTGTGTTCTTTTTTCATTCCTGGTATCAATTATGTGTGCCTTTATTATTTTCTTTTTCTTTGATTAGGTTTTCAGGATTTTCTCAGTTGTATTAGTCCTATCTAAGAATCAACCTATAACTTTGTTGATTCTTTCTCTCTCTGTTTTTTGTTTGTTTGTTTGTTTGATTGTTTCATTTATTTCTGTTCTTAGTTTCATTGTCTTTCTTCTAGATTTTATAGTTTATTATACTGACTTTTTTTTCTGCTTTCATGTGTGTAACCACTGAGGTCGTTGATTTTCAGCCTTTGTTTTTTCTTAGGTATGCATTAAAATCTCAAAATAGCTGATAAACATAATTTAACCGTATTTCACTACTTAGACAGGTAATGTTTCACTATCATATATTTCAAAATATTTATACATTTTCATTGTGATTTATTCTTTAAGTTATGGGTTATCTGGAGGTATCGTAATGTGCAAACACATGGAGATTAATTGTTTTGGTCTCTTCATATCTAGATTAACATACTGTAATTATATTTTATTTCAATTCTTTAAAATTTTTTGAGAAATAACTAATGGTCCACATACAGAAAGAACAATGCCCTCATTATAGAAGAATACATATTCATACTAAGTATGGAGAAGAGACAGCAAATTAAGCAAGGGAGGGACATACATTATAAAGATCTTTTAACTGTCATATAAAAGCAGAGAGATGTGATCGGAAGCTACCTGTCTCCCAGATGAATCTTTCTTACCTATTTTTCTTATGCTTTTCTTCTGTCTTAGAATTCTACTGTGCTGCCTTGTCCATGCTATTAAACTGGCATGCATTACATTAAAACTCTTTCATACAATTCTGTCATATTTAATTTAAAGTGGAGTACTATATCTTTCCTGAGGAAAATATTTAATGCCCTTTCAGGTCCCAGGTTTTTGCTATTCCTCCATGTTAGAGGCAGGAGAATCAGTGCTGCAATATTTTCTACATTTAATTGCATTGCCAGAATATCAATTTCTGCATTGACCTACCCTATTATGCCTTCCTTCTTAGATTTGTATTAAAGTTGCTTTGTGAATTCATTATGCATTTTGTAATATGACTGAAATTTTAAAGCACCTATCTCCTACTATCTACATCTATAAATTATATCCACCTAACAAATTTTGACAATGCTACTATATTTTCACTAGTGTGAATAGAATCTTCCCATAGCCTAAAAAAGAATTTTCTATGTTAGGAAGAAACACTTCACTCAACACTTTAAGGATAAAGTTTGTGCTTGTTAACATTACATAAGAAGACTCATGGTCTGCTTTGTCTCTAACTTATACTTTATGATTCAACATTGCAGAAAGTTGATCCTGAATTTACCACCTAATTTGCTTCTAAATGGCAAAAATCCCAAATTAAGTGTTTTAAGGCAAACTTTAACATTTTATGAGCAGAGTCGTTACTTGAAGTTTCCTTCCTACTTGACAAGTATTAAAGTATCAATGTTTATCAAAAATAAGAAAGTAAATATTGAGAAATAAAGTTATTAATTTGTTGAGTATAAAAGTAATACTTCACAAAAAAGCAAAAATTAATAATTTTAACTTTTAAAGTGTATTTTTGCATATAGAACACAGGTTAAAATTATTACAGTTGTTTTGAGGAATTTAAATTAGAAGCTTCTTTTCTAAGTAAATCTTTCTATAACTTGTGTAAGCATTATCTATTCACCCCAGGTGGTTTGAATTATTTTCAAAATTAGGGTCATAGGTGTTAAAAATTGTAATTACCAATTAATATACACTAATTTTTTTCTGGAAATTTTTACATAATAAATTCCAAGAGAAAAATAAATAATGATGTTTTTCAGTGACCCCTTGGTTTTTAATTTCAATATGACCTTCTTTGTTATGCTTTGTAAATTGGATTCTAATGTTTCACTGGGAATCTCAAGTCACACGTCAGGTGTTTCTAATACTCTAAGTGGGTTTTTTCACTGCTGTTAGCTTAGGAAGCAACTTTAACATATTTACTAGTGCAGAGGATAAGAAAGCTGGAGGTGTAAAAGTGAACAGTTGTGTTATAGGGGCCACCTTTAATTAACTCTAGCTTTTCCTCATCTCAGTGTTTTGCCTAGGCTGTTTGCTCTGCTTAGTAAGTCTATGTCACATTATCTCATCTTCACAGAAACAAAGTCTATCCCCTCATTAAAATTTAAAATTAGCCATGACTATTTCCAGGGCATCTTCCTACCTCATACAAACTGAATTATATGCTAATCATATTTTATGGTCTCTTATTTCCAACTATGCAGTGAGTTGGGTAGTGGATACACAGAGAGTCTCCTTAGGAATATTTTCCCATCACATGGCACAGTGCCTCAAAAGTTATGAGAATAAATAAATGAATGTTTAAATGTTGCAGAATTTAGCATAAATTAATATTTTAAAAATTAATCTAATGTTAATATCTCTAATTATTGAACTAACATTTTTAGTCTACTTAACTGCTTTTAGTTTCTGTCCCCTCATTTTATGTGGTTTCATTTCATTGCAACTAATTTCAAGTTACAGCATTTATTTTGTTTATATCATTTGTTTTCTTATTCATTTTTGGGCCATCACCTAAATTTATAGTGATTGAGTACCTTGTTGCTCCTTGATTTTGTTTGAGTCCATAAATATGCTTAATTTTTAGTGTAGATAAAATGGACTGAAGTAATTTAATTTCCAGAAGCCTAAAATAATATGTTTTGGGGGGAGGTACGGTGGCTTACACCTGTAATCCCAGCACTTTGGGAGGCTGAGTCAGGCGGATCATGAGGTCAAGAGATTGAGACCACCCTGGCCATCATAGTAAAACCCCATCTCTAGAAAAATACAAAAATCAGCTGGGTGTGGTGGCCCGCATCTGTAGTCCCAGCTACTGAGGAGTCTGAGGCAGGAAAATCACTTGCACCCAGGAGGTGGAGGTTACAGTTAGCTGAGATTGCGCCATTGCACTCCAGCCTGGTGACAGAGCAAGAATCCGTCTCAAAAAAATAAAATAAAATAAAATTTTATATGTGTATATATATATATATATGTAATCTTCGAAACAAGTTTATGGTTTTATAAATGATATTCCTCATGAAATTGACTTCCATTAGAGAATTTAAGAATCTTTTATGTAAGGTGTTCTCCATCTTTTCTCGATCAAGTTCATACAACGTAGAGGCTGTCATAACTGTCTGTCTTTTGAGAGTTATGGATAATTTTCTCACAAGAGGACGAAAGCTGAGTGGTGTCACTGCTCCCATTACAATATGTTCTTTTAGCTTAAGTAAATATAGATGGGAGTTAAAATAGATTTAGTGAGTATGCATTGATTTAGATGTTTATATTTTGGTACTCTTTTTTCCTTTGATATAAACAAAATAAGATCCAGTGGTACAAGGAGACAAAGAGGAAAAATCGGTTTTAATTTTAAAAGACTAGAGTTAGAGTATACTCAAAATTATCTCAAGAACTTGAAGGTCAAGCAAAAAACTTGAATGTTGAACAACAGTTGAATGTTTGCGTATGGGTACAAATAAATTAGTTCCAATTGCAGCATTCACATAATAATTTGAAATTTAGTCTTCCAAATGTGAAATCTAATATAATATTCTCATGTCAGTTAGCTGGGGGCAATATTCAATTTCCTTATAATTCTATTTAAAGTAATTCTTTTTTATTGCTTAATTACCATACAAAGAACACTATAACAAAAATAAAGAATCTACAGAAAGGAAAAAAGTCACCTTTATCTCACCATACTTAAGAACATCAAACTTTTTTGTGTGTTTTCTAGCAGTCCTTATTAAATATTTGCAAATCTGTATAGTAATTATTAATATAGATATTTTATTTATATATGGTTTTCAAAATGTACAATTACCTTATATAGTTCTTATTTTTCCATATCTTCTAATCATAATTGTAGAGAATACATAATTTAATCAATTTTGCAACCACCCCAAGAAAAGAACAATTTTTCAATCTCCACCATTCTCTCTTATATGAAGTGATACATAGAAAACTTTTCTGCATACAGATTATTTTTTCTTCCTCATAATGCATTTAAAAGTAGGTTGGTGGATAAAAATGAACCTGGAAATGTAAATTAGTTTTCCTCATTCTCTTCATTGGGAATTGTGCCCCTTTAAGTTTAAAATCCAATTGAGATTTAGATATATAGCCAGGCATTTTTAAAATCTTATAGATGTTCAAACTTATAGACTCAAAAGAAAAAAGCATGATATCATACAAAAACAGAGTAGGCAAGCAATGATTATATGGTATGTGAGGAGGCAGACCCTCATACAAGCTACAAGTATAGATTGAAGTGTTTACAAAAGATTTCTATACCAGCCTCTCTACCATGAACAATAGCAGTAACAATAACCCACCAAGCTTATTAACTAAGATTTACTGGAAATTGAAGGATTTTAGCTCCCTGAATGAGAGAAACCAGGTTGGACTTTTGCTACCCAACATATAAATGTAATGTTAAAGCAGAAGTAAATAAATGATAAAATGGTTTATGACCACTTGCATGGATGAAAGTTTGGTATTTTTTAAAAAGTCCTCAAATCAGCCCCTAATTAGACACTTTACAAATAAGTATTTGCTTAGGTATGAGACAGAGCAATTTAATGAGAGGCCACCAGAGGGAGACAATTAGGCACTTTGGAGCTATTTTCAGAGTAGGCTTATTTTTTATGGTGCTGCCAAGGCAGTTGAAGCTTCAAAGTATACAACTTCCATGGCTCAGGAGGAACAGTCCTCAGAAAAGGAAGTCCTCAGAGAAACTTACCAGTAAGGCACTGAGGAGGACCTTCATTTTTAAATTTGGGATGTCAGTTGAAAAATGGAAATTGAAGTAACTGTTTATATCTCAGTTCTCCTTAAGAATATGATGTGGCAGTTTCTTCTAAAAATGGAGTATAAGGAAGTTAATGGGACTTAGCAATTTTGACTTGGACATTAATCACCTGAGAACTCCTCAGATGGCAGGAATTTCTCTCCTGTGGTAAAATTTAGTCTTCTTTGTCTACTTCTTAAGGAACAATGTAATTACAGTGTGTGGAATCTCAAGTCCTTGTCTTTTCCTGTAGCTTCATCTTTCTGTTTAGTATTTTACACACACAGCTCCAAACTGACAGTTGCCAAGACCACTATAACTATCCAGATCCCTGTGTATTCAAGTTTTCGTATATGCCATCAAAAAACCCAGTTATGATTCTCATTATTCTTCAACCTGATAGAGTCTGTTAAAGTCACTCATGCTAGAGGATTCATGAAGCTGATGCAGAACCCTAACCAGGAGGGAAATTTTATTCCAGGGGAGAAAAATTCCTTCCTAATTTAAGAATTGAATCTCTGTTTCTGTCATCCACCAAAAGCAGGCCAAAGTAAATTTGGGGGAAACAGCATTTTCACAATGTTCAAAGCAGACAAACAAGGGACTTTTTGCTTTGGGGTACTTAGCACAAATTTGGACTTCATAGAGAGAATTAAGGCTCTCCAGGAAGGCGATTTGTTTAGGCAACATAGATGGCCACAGCCTCATTCTGGCCTGAAACTGGTACTACCTTGGCTCCCATCTTAACAACCTTATTCACAAAACATTTTCACTCTCTGCCATCAACATTTATCCACACTCCCTTTTTACTTGAGGAAGAAAATGCTAATAAAAACCAGTAGGTGATATTTGATTCCTAATGAGCAAGAGTTTTGCCCTTTCAATGACTACCATTGAGGTCCCATTATTCTTTAACTTCATTGTAGATAATATTCTTTTATGGAATATTGGTGCTATCTATTGGCTAAACCTGTTTATTTACTTCAGTTCTTCATGTCTGTGTTTCATGAAAGGTTTGGGGAAGGAGAGAAATATTCAGGAAAATGTGAATATTGCACAAATGTGACTATGAGATTTTTTATTTTTTTATTTTTTGTTATGTATCTTTATCAGATTATTACTGAGTACATAGAGATGAAATAAAATGTATATAAATAATTTTTGGATCTTTAAGAAAGAGAAAGATGTTAATGTATAAAACTAGATTATATATAATTAGCATTTTTAAAATGCAATTGTCTATTCAACATACATGAGTAAAAACATCCCCTTTTTCTTTGAAATAGTTTGAATATAGTCAAGTCATAACATAGAGGAAAGTAATCAATTTAGCAACACATGGAAGAAAAGGAAGGGCAAAGATATTAGCATGAACTGTGAACATTTTTATCACGCTGTGAGACATTTTAGCACTTACATAGTTTTATCTGTAAAAGTCATCACTTTATTTTATAGTTGTTTGAAATCGTAGTTAGGTTGTATGCAGAGTTATATCCCTTGAAAAGACTGTGGCCATTTACTGATACTGTTTAATAGCAAATAAATCATACATATACTATCTTGTTATTTTAGTGAGTTAGAAGATCAGTCCCTCTGCCAGAATTTATGAGATCACTAATTACAGGCCAGTAGTAGATGTGTTAACCAGTAACACATCTAGATCCCAAAAGAAAGATTTTTATTTGCCAAAAGGAAGAAATGAATTTATTTCCTAAATTGTTGTTATAATTGAGGGAGTGCATGAAAACCTCTTATATTTCTCATTAGTAATGATTACTTGTGATTATTATTGTGTTTTTTTCCTTCAGCATAGAAGGCAAAAGATCTGGTCTTGCACTCTGAAGAGAACAGCATAGCAGCCCAGAAGTCCAAGTTTTAGGTTTACCATAGACATATGGGTACTATGGAGCCAGTCAAATTATCCCTGTGGCCACAGATATATTAATAGTTGTGTATAATCCCCAGGGTTAGATGAACAAAAGAAACTCATGTATCCCCTAATATCTGAAATTTTAAGACAGAATCTCCTGTGAATACAAGATGCCATGATTTTTATTGTCATTGTATACATTTTCCAAAAAGGGGTTCACAAAATGAGAAAAGATAGTTATTAATGTTTTTGATTGGAAAACAAAATTGCATTTGTTATATCACTGAAATGCCTTACGTATTCTCTATAAGCTAAAAGAAATAGTGGCAGCTTATTAAAAAATAACTGTCTTGATTAAAAGACTATTTATGTGAAGATAACCCTTCTACCTTTTCAGGGGAATACTTTATCTCTTTAAAAAGATTATATTTTCTTAGAAGCCTTTTAAAAATAACCTTTTACCCCCTCACTCATGTACCCAGAAAAATAGAAATAATCACCTGCTCAATCATCTTTGATTTCTGCATTTATTCTGTCAGAAGAAAGCTTGCATACTAATTGAAGCAATGGCTTTTGTGTTTTCAATCGCTAATCATGTAATTATGTCTTAGACACTGTTGGGTCTGTTTGAATAAGAGAGATCATGAGTTCAACAAGTCCTTAGCTGTTTCTCTTATTAAACTTACAGTGAGACGCAATGAGAGGAAAAACATATCTCTGGCTCCATAGAAACTGGATTGAAGTTACTTCCAAAATATGTCATAATCTGTTTTCTAGATGGGATTTTTTCTGTAGGTCACATTTATGACCTATTTCCTAGATTATGTACCTTGTTTCTGGTAGAGAAGGATAAATAGGAAGAATGCAAATAGCAGTTTTATGTCTTCTATGAAAAATTTGCTGATCCTTGGGGGAAAACCTAAAATTGTTTGGAAATAGTTTAACTTTGGTTTCTTGCAAAATGTCTCTGAGCATTTGACCTACATTACAGAAATGTCTCAAATAATCAAAGAGATCTTTGGTATGGAATAAAATTATCTAAAGTATAAACTATGGCAATTTTGAAAGTATTAATATATATGTTTAAAGAATTAATAAACACTTGAGAAAGAATAAAAATATAATTCCGTATTTTTATGAGAACCCAAGTCATACTGAATTAAAGCAATGCAAGAGATATGTTGATATTGCTGTATTTCTTTTCATTTAACTTTTGACATTTATAAATTTTCATAAAAATCCTTCCTTTTGCTTGATCTTCAATGAATGATACCAAGATTTTTGTTTTTTCAGTTAGGCAAACAATATATATTATAAATTTCTATCAGCCTAGATATTTATTACATGGATAACAAATGATTTTGACATTTGACAACTGAAAATATGGCCTACACATATTCACCTAGCATCAGCTATGTGCTTACAGACAACAGCTATATTGAATGTCAGATACCAGATTCTTCTTTCATACCAAAAGCTTTGCATTGCATGTTACCAATTTGTCAATACCTGTTTAGTAATCAGCACATGTACTCTTTACCATAGAGGATAAGGGTATTTATAAAATGTCTCCATTTACTACATAGTCATAAATATTTTTCAGAATGTACAGTGTGATATTTTTAATTGAATGAAACCAAGTCCGACCCTAGGAAAAAAATAAACAAAAAGCTATCTGCAAAACACACACATTTCTTTTGAAAAGCATTTGCCATGGCCTTTGTTCATAGATTCTATTGTACAAGAGCTTTGTTTGGGTTAGATATTTTGCTCGACTTTATTAATTTTGGCAGAAATATTGCTATCTGTGTGTCTCCCAGAGGTCCCACTACTTTCAGCCTCCATCTTTAATTAGAAAAATTAAATAGAGAAAATTAAAACCAAGCAATGATTAAACTTTCCTTTCTTGCTCTGGGATATTTTTGTCAATTATGAGTAAAAATTTTAGAGCATTTAAGGTTGTTTTCCAAATTGAAAAAATATGTTTTGCCACTATTTTATTTTATTGTATAATGAAGTGATAAATCAAGGATGCATGATTATGCCTGAATAGATCATAATGAGGCTGCCCAAATAATAGGTGCACAAAGTCAATGGAAAGAAAGGAATAGAAATGTTTTTTTCTAGAAAAAAAGGAATTTTGCCTTTTCGTAATGGCTGATAGTAAGACATTTAAAGATAAAGAACCAACTTTTTTTAAAGCAGAAGCAGTCTTTTTGAGACTGAATATTTTGAAATGAAAATGAAGTACCTTAAGTAACAGATATTACCAGTATAGTTTCAAGTATCAAAGCAACTAATTATCCCTCTTAATTTAATATTTCCTTATTCAGAAATCTATGTTTTGTAAATCACAATTTAATTCAACATGCATTTAATGATTGCCTAATGTGTACTGGGAAGTTTGCTCATTGCTGAAAAAACTAAAAGAATAAGACATTCTGTTTTTAAAAGTTTATAGTGTGTCTCTCAGGTTGCAGTTAAAAAAAAAAAGAGAGAGATACTATTCTAAGTAGTTGCAAAAAAGAAAAAAAAAATGACTATAATGTAGGATCATGTTTAAAATACAAAAGCTGAGAAGCCAAATAAGTGTTGCTGAGGCCACCTTGATTTGTGAATACCAGAAAGCTACTCCACCTATATGGAACCAGTGTGAAGAAGTTCCCAATAGGAAGTAGGGCCATATACAGGTACAGGTGATCCTGTGGGAAACAGACATGAATGAGATGCAGCAATTTTGAGTCTCCTCATCACCTGAGCAGGAAAGACAAGGATAAAAATTCTGGTTTCTCACTCTTCTCACTTTCTGGTCTCTTGTTAGGGACTATCAGGGAGTCAGTTGGAAATGGAAACTGGGGAATGCAGTTATGTCAGATAGAAGGCACACAGTAAGGACAGAGGATAGAGCTAAGGCCAAGTAGGCAAATGATCTGGAAAGTAATTGTATAGGACAGCAAATTATTTTTATCTATTTATTTATTTTTAATAAAAAGGTAGTTTCAATAAACTGTGGTAAATACAACTGTTACTGAAAGAAAGGAGTTCGGTGTAACCCTTTCTACTCACTGCACAGAAAGTCAATCACTGCCACAATGAAGATAGCCAAGGAATACAGCTTTATTCTCATGCTGTGTCTGAGAAGATGGGAGATGAGTCTCAAATCCATGTCCTTGATGGTCTAGAATTTTGGGTTTGTTATACAGCAGGAAGGAAATGGAATCATATGTGGGAAAACAGGAATTAGGGAGGGCTAAGGAAGAAGAGTTGGTCAACAGGAAGCAGGTGATCAATTAGGCAATCATCACAAGTGAGGGATCTGGTGTGTCGTTGTCCAGTTGCGATGATCTAGTAAGTTTCAGTTCCTTGACACCATCTAGGAGACTTGCTGGTTCGTTTCCTGAGAAAGGAATTAGGATTAGACAATTGTAACTTTCTCAAGTTTTAATAGTAGGAGGATCAATTTCTATATTTATATTTATTCAAAAGAAACCATAAACATCAGTTTCCATTCCCCAGAAATGACATTTAGTGTGCAGAAATTACATGACTTTTTTCCATAATTAAATTAAATTAGATGTATGTATGTTTTACAGGAAAAAAATACAACCCAACAACTTAGAGTGGCTTTTCCTCTTTTCCTCCATGTATTGCTCCCCATAATCTACTTTCCGAACTTGCTAATGTTTAAACTTAATCATAGCATTCCTCTTCCTACATTTCATTTATGTGGTACTTTAATAATTTATAAGAATTTTTTTTTTCTTGGAAAGGTTTTACAACCATATTTAGTGAGTGCACTCACAATTGGACAATTGGAACGGTTTCACAACCATTATTTAGTAAACACAGTAACATGTAATTAATATAAATATGGCAAATGCGAGGGTGATATACAGATTATTTGAGCGTATATAAGAGGGTCACCAGACAATGCCTTGTTAATAATGGATCATTCAGGGAAGATTTCACAAAAGTGGTTAAATCCTATTGCGTCCTGAAGAATAGGAGACAGCCAGGGAAAAGGAGAGAGATAACAGCAGGGAAAGTTACTGAAGGATGAGTGTTCTTCCAGGTAGATAGATCCATAAGTACAATAAATTGAAAATGAGAACATGAAACACCTTTTGAAGTTCGAAGAAGATTGAAAATGTAGTGGAGAAAGAAGCAGAATTAAGTGATAGTTTATAAAATGTGGGCTTTAGTTGGAAAGCAGGGGCAACTCATCAAAAATGTAAGAGGAGAAATGCCAATATTAAATTTAAACATTAGCAAGCTTGAAAAGTAGATTATGGGGAGAAATATATGGAGAAAAAGCTATTCTAAGTTGTTGCGTTGTATATATATTTCTGTAAAATATACATAAATCTGATTTTATTTTCTTTCATTATGAACTTGCTGACATTTCTTGTAAATTATTAAAATATCACATAAATTATAATATGTAATCAATTAAATATTGAGGCTTTTTATGTGTGATAGTATAGACGCATTAGGCTATTGATACAATAATAAAGAATCTAGATTTTTAAGAGCTCATTTTCCCCTTCCGAAATGAGTTTTAAGTTTTCTCTGAATACAGAGCTACCCTTGGCAAGAATGACAAAAATCAAATAGACTTTGGTTTATGAAGGCCCAGTTGAGATTTTAATTACCATAGCTACCTGAACAATGAGTCTATATCTTAAATCATCTTTATAAACAGATTTTTATCTGCATCTGGATCACTGAGTGTTACATACACTAAGATTAGAGTTATTTACATTATAACACTACAATAATTGTTAAAGCAGAAATGACCTAATTGTCTTTACCAATGATATCTTTTTTAGTTCACAATTCAATAGCATCACAAGACCAATTGCAATAAATTCCTGTGAAATATAAAACATTCATAATTTTTCTTCCTTAATCATATTAGCTTTACTTTCTGTTCTCCCTTTCCATGGGGTATAAAATCTAACTCTTTTATAATTCATTTTATCTTGTCTTCTTTTCCAGGCTATTTTCAGCGAGTATTTTTATTTTTCTTTAAGAAAACCATTATATTTTGTTCCTATTACAAAGCTTTACATTTTTATTGTATACAACTCAGACAATCCAAGAAAGTATATAGAAGACAATAAAAAGCACTATTTATCCTATTACCCAGGTTGCATTCTTAATATATAACAAATTTAATCCCAGTTTCTGCAGTTTTGTATGTTTGTGAATATAGATAGATAAATGAATATATGTTGTATATCCCTGCTTCTTTTCATACAAAATTGAAATTATAATGCTTACTATCCTGCTTTTTAATCAGTTAATTTTATATTAGAATCATTTTCTTCGTGCCATTCACATTCTTTTAAAATTTCATCTTTTATTATTTCCTGGAATTCAAACTCCTGGCGGGAACATAATTTGTTCATCCATTTTCTGTTGTTTGATATATGCATTGTTTGAACGTCTTTTTGAACTATGACATATAGAACTAAGACAAGTATACTTGTATATAATCTTTGAGTACATCCTTTAACTTCTAGAAATAGAATTACTGGGTTACTTAATTTTCTATACTTTTAAAACATAATCATTATTGCTTTCCAAATTTCACTGTTTGTTAATCAGCCTTGTTAACAAGACTGGTAGGTCCTGTGACTTTTCTGGCCTTTTCATTCTGAGGATTCAACTGAGAAATACCTTTAAACACCACTGGCAGATGTCTCAGTCAGACTCTTGTAACTTGCATTACTCCAGATAACTTCTTAGTGTGCTTTTCCACTAAAATATATGGATTTCCTCAACTTCTATCTAGGTGAGTCTAAGCCATCTCAAATTGAGTATTCCAAAGGTAATTTTTTAAAAAGGAATATGCTGAGAAATGATATCTAAAGACAATCTGATACATTTATCTCTAGGCCATTTCTGTTATCTTCTAGACATTATCTCAACAAAACTTTCCCATTTCTTTCACATAAAGAAACCCATATAAGAAGCATAATCTTAGAATCATACATCTGGAAGGACAAAAAGGCAGGATTCTGAAGATTGATTGGACCCATCTCACTGGAAATAATCTCCAAGAAGTAAGATATCCTGATTCTTATGAAAGTCTTTTTTTTTTTTTTTTTTAGCTATATAATCAGCTCTTCTTCCCTGAAGTTCTCCCTTTAAGATAAAGATCCTCTATTGCTTCTACAAATTGAAAGTACAATATTTCCTTTTGTCCTCAGTATGAATGGGGAAATTTGGGATCATGTTGCATAAAGCAATGTATTGTAAACATGGAGACAGTTACATAGGTTGCTGTGTGAATTTAAAAATCTTTATAGATGAAATACTATAGACTGTTTGAAATGTATTCAAACCAGCTTTGAAAATGTAAGAAGAATATTTTTAGCCTCGTTTGCCATCACTTAAAGACATTTGAGTGTTGAGTTTATTTTTATTTATTATTTATCATTTAAGCTCCTCTGTCTTGAATCTGAAAAATCAGACCTGTACCCTTAAATTATGAGATTATCTACTCTCAAATTATTTTTTTCTGCCTACTTAGAGATAAGAGAATATTTCCAATTTAAGAGTTGGATGTTTATTGGTGATTGTCCTGTTACTTTAGTCCATTGTCATATTGTAATGTCCCACATTAGAAAGAAAAACACAGTAGTTAAGCATATCCTAAAAATTGATTGTTCCTTGGGATCATAAATAAATTTAAAAGGTTTATCATTGTTATAAACATATTAAACATTTTTAAGTAGATGAGAACAACATCAACAACAAAAGTACCCAATTATTTTCCCTGGGATAATTATTTTATTATTATTGATTCCTCATGTGAGCATGCCCAGATGAAACCTTGCACCCATCGTAGAATGCAATATTGCCATTGACTTGGCAAGCAACATATCCTTTGCTTCTTGAGTCATGTCTTTAAAGAAGCTTATTAAAATATTTGAGCACCTCAAATAATAATGACAGCTACACATTTCTCTGATACTAAATCTGGCATCAAATTTATTCCAGGGTTCAGAATTTGGTCAGGTTAAAAGTCTTTCTGATCTGTGGATTCTAAATATTTACATCCTATATTCAGCAATGAATCTGGGCCACTTTTGCAAGAAGAAAGCAAAATTATGAAGCCAAAGTAGACCAATACAATTGAAAAAATCACATGATGATATGAAATGATCTATAAAGAAGAGTAGGTTTAAAAAAATGGATCTACTGCTGATTCATTATTTAATCTATGAGAGTCAGCTGCTCTAGTCCTAAATGAAACCATTGTGGTAGACCAAGTCCTCCAAAAGAGGTCAAGAGAGGATTAAACATGCAAATAATTTATTAGGGGAAATACCTATATCAAAGGAAATAGAAAGTCAGAAAAGTCCAGAAAGGCAATCAAACTGTGATGCAAGCTTGACCCTGAGTGAGGGAGCGAGGTTTAGAAAGTTAGGAGGAAGTGTCCTTGACTACTAGCTCCAGCTAGTCTAAGTAATTGTTGAGCTAGTCTGTCAACAAAGGCATTCTGGATCTCCCAAGAATGATGCCTTCTTAGCCTCTCTACTGCAATCATTATTAAGTATTCTATTTATTTTTGCTGCTACTGTGAATAGAATTGTGTTTTAATTTACTTTTTAAACAGTTTGTGTATAGAAATATGACTGATTTTTGCATATTGATTTTCAATCTTGTAATTTTACTGAAATTATTGGTTATAATAGGTTTTTGTTACACATGTAGGGTTTTCTATATACATGATCATGTCTTCTCACAAGTAGACATAGATTTGTTTCTTCCTTTCAGACTTGGATGTATTTT
This sequence comes from Mandrillus leucophaeus, assembly GCF_000951045.1. Classification (NCBI taxonomy): domain Eukaryota; kingdom Metazoa; phylum Chordata; class Mammalia; order Primates; family Cercopithecidae; genus Mandrillus; species Mandrillus leucophaeus. Next base: position 3,611,512 of record NW_012110030.1, on the reverse strand, counting down.
TTTCTTTTTCTTGTCTAATTACTCTGGCTAAGACTTTTAGTACTATGTTGAAAGAAATGGTGACAGTAGGCAACTTTGCCTTGTATCTCATCTTAGAGGGAATGCTTTCAGTTTTTTCCTATTGATGGTGATGTTAGCTGCAGGCTTTTCACATGGTAGGTATTGTGCTGAAGTAAGTTCCTTTAACACCTGTTTTTTGAAACCATAGTAAATGTGTGTTGAGGATATGGCTTCAGATAGATTTGGAATGGAGACAAGGGTTGCATAACTTAGGGCCTTGTAGGTCATCATAAACCATAATAATTTACTAAGAACAATGGGACTATGAAATCTTTATATCTGGAATATTTTGTGGTCATATTTGAGCAATATATATTGGGTAAAGACATATAAAACATAAATAAGTAGAAATATAAAGCAAACACTCAGCAAGTAATACAAAAACCAAAGCCTGTCCATTTAAGAACGTCTTTATAAATTTTAGAAAAAGCCTTGGACTACAATCTCTCTAGTTTTCAACTCTCTACCCAAATAACAGAGAGAGACTCTGTAAAGGAAAATGATATTTATTTTGGAATAGGGTATTGCAGTGAGAATACCCTTGCCATGGTAACTGTGTGGTGCATTTGGGGAAGTAAAGGAAGACAAAGATTTTTAAAGTAATAATGAGAAGGATTACGTAATTGTTTTGAGATAATTGTCTTTGGGTAAAACAATGGATAACAAAAGTGGCACCAGTCCAAGGTTGGACAGGTAGTTGCTGAGCAGATGTCCTCTCAGAAGTAATTTTTTTTTTATGTAAAGTGGCAATGGTCTTTATGTAAAGTTATGGTTTTTGCAGTCTTCTGTGATAGGCATACATGCACCAGAACGCTTCAGAGAGCCTTTGTAAAGTCATAGACGTGTGTGTGAGGGCCCTCCCTTCTCAGCCTCCTGGCTTTATATATTTACTTTATGTTAGAGTTTGGTACAAGTGACTCTACTTTGATTCTGACAACTTACACTATTCTACCATAGTCCTGCTATAAGATTGCGAGGTTTGATGCTGTTATAACCACCACTGATTTCTATGCAGTATTTACTGCAGTTGACTAAACCATATGATCATTGTGGCGGAAATGGTAGTGCTCAGCAAACATTCCATGGCCTCCTCTATGTTTTTTCATCTGATCTTACAGTTATAAGCCCAGGCACTTGAGTGACTATTTGAACGTAAGCCCCCTATTGATGTATGTGGCATATGTAGTGTGAGAAACAGATCTTATTTCATAAAGACACTAAAAAATGTGAGTTACTTTGTTATCAGAGCATAACCCACACATCTCATCTAAATGATGTGCTATGCTTCAACACTTCTAATAAGAAGAAAAATAAAAGAAGACTTTTTTTGGTATAGGTAACAGAACTGAAAATAGCCTATTAAAAACCCAGTGGTAACATTGCTGAGCTATAACTAAAATAAGAGTAACTCTCAAAAAGCAGTGGAGAAAATTACAGTTTTGACGAGATACATTTAAAACAACTACTACACAAGTCCCTCCTTTGACCTTATTTATTTACTAATTTGCTTGTCTATTTTAATCAAGGCAAAAAAAAAAATTCAGTGAAATCAGATCCTGACACAATTTGATGAATTTTAACAAACATATTAACCTGTGTACTCCATCTCCCAATCAAGACACAAGATATTTCCATCACTGAGAAAGATTACTTTAACTCCTTTCCAGTCAATCTAATCCCACTGTGAAGGCAAGCTTGTTCTAATTTCTGTCACCATAGAATAGTTATGTCTGTTGTAGAATGTCACATAAATAGAATCTCATTTTGCATATTCTTTTGCCTGTAGCTTCTTTGCTTCAACATAATGTTTTTAGGATGTATACACGTTTGTTATATATCTTCAATTTACTCCTTTTTTTATAAACAATACATGAATATTTCACAAATTGTTTAATCATCATTCTGCAGATGAAAATCTGGGTTGTTTACAGTTTGGGGCTATTATGAATAAAGCTGCTATAAACAATCTTCCTTGATTCTTTTCATAAACAAATGTTTTTATTTCTCTTGGTTAAAGACTTAGTGGTGGAATGACTGAATTATACTCAGTGAATGTGTAAGGTCATAAGAAGGTATTAGTTACTCCAAAGAGTTATATCATTGTACACTCAAAACAGCAATACATATACATGTGGTAAAATGTTATCCAGCCTTAAAACAGAAGGAAATCCTGCCATTTACAACATGGATGAAACTGGATGACATACTAAGTGAATAAACCAGATACAGAAAGATAATCACTACAAGATCCTGCTTCTATGACAATCAACGTCATAGAAGCAGAGCATATAACAGTGGTTGCTAAGGGCTCAGCAGAGGGAGAAAGAGGGAGGTATTAGTCAGAGGGTACAAAGTTTCAGTTATGCCAGATGAATAAGTCCTAGAGATCTAATGTACAGTATGGTGTCTATAGTTAACAATAATGTGTTGTACAAACTATGCTAAAAGGATAGCTCTTAAGTGTTCATGTAACAAAAAATGATGATAAGTGAGAGCAAGAGGAACCTTTAGGAGGTGATGAATAAGTTTATGGTGTTGATTGTGGTAGTGTTTTCATGGGTGTGTATGTATCTCCAACTTATCAAGTTGTAGACGATTTGTATGTCAATCATACCTCAATAAAGAGGGTTTAAAAACAAAAAAGATTTCCTAAAGTTCCCTCCAAAGTATTGCTTCAGAGGCATCCCACCAAGTTTTCTCTGTTGTTTTGGTGTTATTTTTAATAATAATATTCAGTTTACCATATTTTCTAAAGTTCTTTGTGATTTCTTCTTTGACTCACTGGTAGTCTAAAATTTTGCCATTTCATTTCTAAATATTTTGGTCCTGTCTGAACCTTATTTTTAGTTATTTATAATGTAGGTATGTTGTGTCCAGAAAATATACCTTAAAAATTCAATCTTTTGTAAGGTGTATAGTTTTATGATATTGTCCAGTATGTAGTCTATTTTGGTAAATATTTCATATGCACTTGGAAATAAAATCTATTCTCCAGTCTTTGGGCATAGTATTCTATATACATTAACTAGGACAAGGTAGTTGATTGTGTTATGTTGATCATTTATATATTTACTGATTTTTTTGAGGGGTTGTCTATTTCACACTTTTCTGGCCATTTTTATACATATTTAAACTCTGTTATTAGGTGCATACACACATATGATTGTTATGTCTTTATGTGAATTGAACAGTTTATAATTAATAAATATTTCTCTTTTATCTCTGGTAATATTGTTTAGAAGCCTCCTTTTTGTGATTCTGCTTACTATTTGCATGATAAATATTTTTATATTCTTTTACTCCCAATCTGTGTTTTAAAATGTAAGGTGTAACTTGTTAAGGCACACTTTATTTCAGTGACTCTTATTTGTCCAATTTGACAATCTTTGGCTTTTAATAGGAATATTTAATCCATTCACATTTCAAGTAATTATTCATATTATTATATTTAAGCTTTTTACCTTGCTTTTTTTTGGCCCATTAATTATTTATTGCTCTGTTTTTCCTCTCCCAAATTGTGTTTGGTTAATTGAATATCTTTTAGTAACACACTTTATTTCCTAAGTAGTTTTTTAGCCATAGCACTGTGTATTTTGTTAATGGTTGCTCTAGGGATTGTAATATTTATCCTTAACTTATCAAAGTATACTTGCAATTAATATTGAACAATTTCACACAAAATAGAGTAGTATAAAAACAGTAGTAAGTCCATTTACCATCATCCCTTGTGCTTTGATCAATTCTACATCTATCTTAACACCCTCCCAAAACAACTTTATTATTTTTACTTTAAACAATCATCTGTCCTTCAAGAAACTAAGAGAAGAGAAAAAATAGTCTTCTATATCTACCTACGTATTTATTGTCTCCAGTCTTCTTTATTTCTCCTTATGGATCCAAATCTTCATCTGGAATACTTTTTATTCTGCTTAATGAACTTCCTTTAGTATTTCCTTAGTACAAGTCTATTTATATACAGCCCAATGTTCTATAGTGAATCCACTCTCAAGCCTCAGTGGTGCCATCTGTAGAGCTCTCCCTAATCAACCAAATCCAGTCAACTTAGCAGCACCAAACCTCAGTATCTATAGTCTCAACTCAGTGGCACTACTGTGTTCTTTAGCTGTACCTTCCTGCACTGCTATCAGGAAAATTCTGCTGGGAAGATATCCAAGGAAATGTAGAACTTAATTCATTGTGTTATCCTTCAAAACCATTATCCTGGAATGCATATTATCCAATGCCTGAAATACTTGCTTCATATGTTGTGTGCAGCTTTATTGTTGTTTACATCGAGAGGCCAAGCCTGGTATAACTTTCTCTATCATGGCTTGGAGGAGAGATTACATTGTAGCTTTAGATGGTTGTATTTAATGTTTTATTTCTTTTCATAAAATAGCTCCTGAATGAAAAGTAGCTTTTCAAAAAATACTAGGAATGAAAAGCAACTGAGAAATGAAGGAAAAGCAAATTTTTGGCAGTTTTTTTACAGCCCATTCAAAGAATACTTCTGCAAATTACTCTTAAACAATGCTGTGTGCATAAGAATTAATATGCAAGGGGCAGCCCAAGAATTGTTAATGTACAGTTCTCTTCCAAATGTTTATTGCTGCCGTATCACTTCTGCTTGGTATGGATCAGTTTTCATTGCAGTTTATTGGCAATCAGCAGTTATTATTTGGCTCTAGTGTTTACAAACTAGAATTCATTAGTCTCTTATCTTTTATTTATGAGATAGTGTCAAATGAAGGAAAGAAATCATGCACTGTTTTTGGTTGGGAGAGTTCTGTACACTAGAGTGCATTAACACTATCAGTGCTTGTGTTTTAAGTATTCATTCAGCATTATTGAACAAAGGAGGTCCTAACTGTGAGAAGCAGCAGGCTGTTTTGCTGAGTTCCTGCTGTGTACAGAATGTTTGCCCATATACCAGTCTGATTCACTGATAAATAATACTGAAAGGAATACTATGTCAAATTAGTCAATTTTACCCCCAAAAATAATGTCTTAATTTTAAATGTTTGAGGATAAATGAGTTTTTGTATATATACCAAAATAATTCAAAAACATGATAGCTCAAGTAAAGATTATAATAACAATAGATTTCCATTTGATGAACTATAGTTTGGCAATATATTTTTAAATGTCTAGAAAGAGTAAATATAAGAAAATATAGAGTGGTGAGTGGTATAGTGAGAAACACACAGAATGAGAAGTCAGAATTCATGATCTTTCATTGCCATGGATGCACACACATATGAGCAGGCTTTTCAATTTCCAGAACTTGTTTCTTCATCCATTAAAAAGGGGATAACATCATATGTCTTGATAACATCACAATGTTTTTATCAACATGATGAAAAATACATATTCTAGTATCTGAGTGTCATGATTATCTTTGAAGAGAAACAATAGGATTTTTCTTCTAATCTGTGCTCATTGTCGATTTATTATGTTGCCTTAAGAAAGGATTTAGTGCTATTTTCCAATTTCTTAAATAATGGCTACAATATCTACTCCTTTGAGTTGACAGAGAAACAATTGGTAAAGAGAGGGAGAGCAAGAGTGAGAGGGCAAGAGCAAGTGAGAGAGAAAAAAAAATAAGCCTAAACTATTTAAAGAAAAGTACTTATGGATCTGAGGATATTATTTTGATTGTGATTGTGAATTTTCTAATGAAGGACACTTTTAATTTAAGCACACAGATATGTTCTAATTGTCTACTTTTTTTGTATTTATCACAAAGACAATTTCCTGTCTTGTAATTATTCACTAGTTTTTAGTGTGTCTATGTTCATTTGTATAGCACACATAGGCACACACATTTTAGTGTGCCTATGTTCTATTTGTACAGCATTTTATTTCTCAAATCAGTGGCAAAACATTCCTGAATGATCATTCTAACGAGATATTTAAATTCACCCCAATAAATATTTATATAGAATTCTACCTCAAAATATTTCTCCTTACACCGTATAAAATTTTTCTTTTTTCACCCCCAGTAAATCTGCCTGCCACTAAAGGCCAAACAAGGAGAATTTCATATCTGCTTCTTAAATACTGTTTACTGAAATGTCAATGAAGTGAGAATGAAAGGCTCTAGAGAAAGTTCCCTGAGCTGAGATATGATAATTTATCAAATCTAAATGAAACCCCAGGTGGAGTCCAAGTTTATAACCTGGATTTAAATTACAGCATGGATTTACTTTTTATCTTTCTGGATCTTTAGAAGTTACAGCTCTATCTGTGAAGCCTGTACTTGTGCAATACATCATTTATGTCAACATTCATACTTGGCTTACAAGACTGCATAATACAAGAGGGATCTTAAGCAATAAAATCACTTCTCTTGCAGAATGCCACTCAAAGAGCATACTTTTATTTTTAAATCAAAATCCTACAACTGTGCCACTAAAACAATGTTGAACAGAGGCAGGCACTACTGTAAAGCAGGAGCTAGGAGAGTAAACTTCTCTTGGTAAGTAAACTGCTTCCTGGCTCCTTCATGGACTCCAGTGAAAACACTTAAAGATCCCTTTGAATGTATAAAACTGGAAACTGTTATCTCAGGCAAGCAAAATGTGTTACTCATCTTATAGAAATTCAAAATATTAATGCTGAAAGGCACTGTGAATCATTTAAATTGACCTGCACAGTTTATAGATGAGAAAACTGAGGCCCTGATATGTGAAGATTCTGACTGAAGATCAAAGTCAATATTGACAAAGTCAATACAGTGACCATTCCAGAGTTTCATTCTATAACACTGATACTTTTGGATAAACTTTACTGCTATTGTGATATTATATCTTAAATATGTTGAGCTGGCTATATGACTTGAACTGTGCTACACATTTGGGTGGTGGAGGCATAATGATGGTAATTATATCTCTTTAAATGAGATAATATTCCTATTTCTACTCTTTTTGAGATAACTTCTAACAATAATCTACAGATGATGATAGTTGACATTGACAAGTGTTCTTACCAAAATCAGTCAAAATAAAAATATTTGTTTAAGAATACCCTTATTTTAATTGTGAAATAATTTTGTTTATAAACTTAGTTTGAGTGAATGCATGTCAATATTGCACATATTGGAGGGGGATGATAATGAGCTGCTCGGTCAAAGTGAGTCATTTAAAAACAACAATAACCAAAAGACCCTTGAATGTCAAATCTATTTCCAAAATAGACTCTTCTATGCACCAAAATATAGAATACAGAAGAGATTTGATAGATTGGATCATAGTGACCAGATGGTAAAGTCAATTCCCACTAGTATCTCATTTACTTTATTACTTTTTAAATTGAGGTAAAATACACATGGCATAAAAGTTACTATCCTAACCATTTTTAAGTGTACAGCTCAGTGGCACTAAATATATTCATATTGTTGTGCAACTATCACCACCATCCACCTCTGTGACTCTTTTCATCTTATAAAATTAAAACTCCATACCCATTAAACAATGTTTCCCCATTTCCTGCCTCCCCAAACACCCCTCAACAATAAGCGTGCTTTGTCTTAGTGATGTTGACTGTTTGACTACCTCATATAAGTGGAATCATATATTATTTGTCTTTTTATGACTGGCTTATTTCATTTAGTATAATATCCTCAAAATTCATGTTGTACTTTATCTCAGAATTTCCTTCCTTTTTAAGGCTGAATGATATTCAGCAAGCTTCATGTGGGACCTGAGGTGGCACCCAAGTTGGGGTGCCTGCCACCCCACAAAGCCCCAGAGAGGGTTTTACAATGCTCTCTTAGTTTCATTGTCTGCAGATGGCAGCATCTTAGCAGCTCAATTGGCCCCTTGCCTCATCACGTGAGGTGGCTGCCCTCTGCCTGTGAGGGCAAAGGGTCAATGTGACAGCAGTTTTGGGTACCTGCACTCAATGGGTCCTGAGCTCTTCTCCAGCATCCAAGAAGAATGAGGTCACATGGACAATTGAAGGATAGTGAAAGTAGAGAATTTTACTGAGTGATGAAAACAGCTCTAAGCAGAGAGGGGACCTGGGGAGGGAATGGGAAAGGCCAGTCATCTTCCCCTAAGTCAGGTCATCTCTTCCCCGAGGTCTAGCCATCTCCCTCAAGGTCCAGCCATCTCCCTGAGGTCCACCTGTCTTTCCCTCTACCAACTGAGTCTGGAGTCTTTACAGGCACGAGATAGGGGCAGGGCAGGCTATTGGTAGTTTTGAAAATGGCAACATTTGATTGGTAAAAAGGCATTATTCAGAAAGAACCAATTGGAAGAGAGTGGGCAAACAGGAATAGAAGTTCTCACTTTGGGCTGCAGGTTTCAAAATGTTGGGTTTTTCTGTTGTTGCTTTTTTTGGCTTGAAGGTGGGGTTTTACTGGGGACCCATCCCTGTCTGCCTAGAATTTCTCTACCTCCTGTTTTTATCAACATCAGACTTGTTAATTTTCAGTTTTCTTCTCTGAGTTTTATAGGTTTAGGTCTGACATTTAAACCCATTTTGATGTAAGTTATGTTTATAATGAATGAAGTAGGATCTGAGTTCATTGTTGTGCGTGGCTATCTAGTCTTCCCAGTACCCTTTATTTGAAGAGACTATAGTTTCCCCCATTGAATGGTCCTGGTGTCCTTTTCAAAAATCATTTCACCAAATATGTGAGTGTTTATTTCTGAGCTCTCTATTCTATCCATTGGTCTAAGTGTCTGTTTTTATACTAGTGCCACACTGTTTTGATTACTATAGCTTCACAGTATGTTTTTAAATCAGGTGGCGTGAATCTTACAGTTTTATTCTTTCTTTTCAAGATTGTTTTGATAATCCAGGGTCCCTTGAAATCCCATATGAATTTTAAGATGGGGTTTCCTATTTCTGCAAAGAAACTTATTTGAGATTTGGATTCAACTTGTGTTGAATGTATAGATCACTTTGGGTCATATTGACATTTTAAAATGAAGTTTTCTAATCCATTAACATGAAGCATATTTCTATTTATTTCTTTTTTAAAAAAATTTCTCTCAGCAATATTTCATAGTTTACTTTGTACAAATTTTCCACCTTCTTGATTCCTAAGTATTTTATTTTTTATTTCAAATTGTTCATTGTTAGTGTATAAAAGTACAATTGAATTTTATGTGCTGACTTTGTATCCTATTACTTTGCAAATCTTAATCATTTTGCCAGTGGAGGTTCTTGCCTTGATGTTGATGGCTGCTGACTGATTAGGTTGGTGGTTACTCAAGGTTGAGGTGGTTGTGGCAATTTCTTTAGAACAACCATGAATGTTTGCCTCTTTAATTGACTCTTCCTTTCACAAAAGATTTGTTCCATGCAATGCTGTTTGATATCATTTTACCCAGAGTATAACTTCTTTTAAAATTGGAGTCAGTTTTCTCAAATCATGTCACTGCTTTATCAATATGTTTATGTAATATTCTAAATCATTTGTTGTCATGTCAACAATATTCACAGCTTGTTTCAAGAATAGATTTCATCTCATGAAAACATTCTTTTGCTCACCTATAAGAAGCAACTCCTCATGTATTCAAGTTTTATCATGAGGTTGTAGCAGTTCAGTTACATTTTCCAGCTCCACTTCTATTTCTCTTGCTACTTCTACCACATTGGCTGTTCCTTACTCCACTGAAGTCTTCAACCCCTGATAGCCATTCATGAGGATTGGGATCATCTTCCAAACTCTGTTAATGTTGATATTTTGGCCTTCTCTCATGAATTACGAATGTTCTTAGTAGCATTTGGAATAAAATCTAAATTATTTCTGCAAGGTTTTCAGTTTAGGTCTTGTCCAGGTCAATCAGAGAAATCACTATCTATGATAGATATAACCTTATAAAATGTATTTCTTAAATAATAAGACTGGAAAGTCAAAGTTATTCTTTGATCCATGAGCTGCAAAATGGTGATTGTGCTACCAGCCATGAAAACAACATTCATATCTTTGTACATCTACATCAGAGCTCTTAGTAGATGAGGTTCCTGGTGAATTAACAGATTATTTGGCAAGAAATCTTTTTATCTGAGCAGAAGGTCTCCACGATGGGCTTTAAAAATTTGGTACTACACTGTAAACAAATGTGTTGTCATACAGGCTTTGTTGTTCCATTTCTAGAGCACAGGCAGAGTACCTTTAGCATTATTCTTAAGGGCCTTAGGATTTTCAGAATGGTAAATGAAATTGGCTTCTATAGCTCTTTATTTACAGTGAGATATGTAAAATTATTCTTATAATGAACACTTACAGGCATTTGAGGGTTATTAATTGACCTAATTTCAATATTGTTTTATCTCAGGGACTAGGGAAGCCTGAGGAGAAGGAGAGTGATGGGAGAATGGCCAATTAGTGGAGCAGTCAGACCACATACATTTATCTAGTATGTTTGTTGTCTTTTATGGGTGGGGTTCATGGTGCACAGAACAATTACAATAGTAATATCAACAATCACAGGACACGGACCATCATAACAAGTGTAAATAATAATAAAGTTTAAATCATTGCTAAAATTACCGAAATATGATGTGGAAACAAAAAGTGAGCATGTGCTTTTGGAAAAATGGCACTTACAGACTTGCTTGACTCAGGATTGTGACAAACCTCCAATCTGAAAAAAATATATATATATATCTGTGAAGTGCAATAAAGCGAACCACAATAAAACAAGGTACGCCTGTACATGGCTTTTATTGTGTCGGAATACTTTCCTTCTAGTTCTAATTTGTTGAATGTTTTTATTATGAAAAGGTGATGATTTTGTCAGTTGCTTTTTCTACATCAATTAGGTTGATCATGTTGTTTTATATTTTGTTTAGATTGTATATTACATTAATCAGTTTTCATATGTTGAGCCTTTTTGGCATTCCAGGAATAAATATCATTGGTTTTTGGTCATGGTACATAATCCTGTTAACTTGCTCCTGGATTTAGTGCTGGCTTCATAGAATGAATTAAGAAGTGTTTTTTCCTCTTCATTTTTTGGAAAAGTTAGATAATTTATGTTAGTTTTTTTTTATGTTTAGTAAATTCACTAGTGAGTCCATCATGTCCAGGGCTTTTTATGTACAGAAGATATATGTCAGGATTATTATTAGTATTATTATTACAATCTTTTTGCTAGTTACAGGTCTATTCATATGTTCTTGTTCTACATGATTTAGTCTTGGTAGGTTCTGTGTTTATAGGAATTTGTGCATTTTATCTAGGTTATCCAAATTGTTGCCATACAGTTGCTCATAGTATTCTCTTATAATCCTTTTTATTTCAGTATAATTGGTGACAATGTCCCCACTTTCATTTCTCATTTTAGTAATTTACGTATACTCTCTCTTTCTCTTAGTCTATCAGGCTAAAGATTTGGCGGCTTAAAAAATCTTTTTAAAGAACCGACTTTTAGTTTCATCGATTTACTCTACTGTTTTTCTATTATCTATTTCATTGATCTCTGCTCTTTACTGTTTCCATCCTTCCGCTAGCTTTAGATGTAGTTTGTTCTTCTTTTTCTAATTAGTTGTAAAGATAGATTGTTGAGTTGATTTTTTTCTCATTTTGAAGATGTTCATAAATGTTACTACCTCACATGAGTTTTGATATGTTGTGGTTTTATTTTATTCATCTCTAAATATTTTTAATTTTCTCTCTGATTTCTCCTTTTTGACCCATTAGTTAAGAGTGTGTTGTTTATTTTCCAAAAATATGTGGCTTTTCCAGTTTTACTTGTGTTTTTAACTTCTAACTTTATCCTGTTGTGGTTTGAAGATATACTTGGTATGATGTCTATTTTCTAAACCTATTGAGACTTAATTAGCAACCTAATATATGGCTTGTCTTTAAAAATGTCTCGTGTGCTCTTGAGAAGAAAGTTTATGCTGTTGTTTTTGGGAAGAGTATTCTGTACATTTCTGTTAGATCTAGTTGGTAAATTATATTAAGTTCTTTATTTCCTTACACATCTTCTGTCTAGTAATTCCATCCATTTTTCAGAGTAGACTATTAAAGTCCCCAGCTATTATTATAGAACTATTTCTTCCTTTAATTCTGTAAGTTTTTGTTTCATATGTCTCTATGGTCTGCTATTAGGTGCATAAGTGTTTCATTGCTATATATTAATGCTGTGTTGAAATTTTTAATATACAATATCTTTTTCTTTGACTCTTGTAAATGTTTGATTTAAAATCTATTTTTAAATCTTATATTAGTGCAGCCACTCCCTGCTCTCTTTTGCTTACTATTTTCATGAAATGTGTTTTTCCATCCTGTAACTTTCAACCTATTTGTGTCTTTGAATCTAAAAAGTCTCTTATACACAGTGTGTAATTAGATCAGTAATTTTTATTCATTCTGCCATTGTCTAACTTTTAATTAGAGCTTAGTTCATTTATATTTATATGAATTACTAATAAGGAATAACTTACCTCTTTCATTTTGCTACTTTTTTCTGTAAGTGTCATAGTTTTTCTTGTTCCTCATTTCCTGCATCACTGTCTTCCTTTGTGTTAATTTTTTGTAGTGAAATGTGTAAGTTCTTTTCTCATTTACTTTTGTTTATATTTTACAGCTACTTTCTTTGTGATTACCATAGGAATTATATCCTAAAGTCATAACACTCTAATTTAACTTAATACCTGCTAAACTTCAATGACATACAAAAATTCTGCTCCTTTAAAAGCTATGTCCCCACTGTTTTTGGTTATTGATATAATAAAATTTCATTTTTATACATTGTGTGCCCAAAATTATAAACAAATAATTCTTTGAGATGCCTCTTAAATTATATAGAAAAGAAAATGTGGAGTTACAAACCAAAGTTACGATACTGGCTTTTACAGTAATTTTTTTTTAATGTGTTAGTTCATTAAATTGCGTGGAAAGCAACAAATACAATTAAAAACTGTCACTACAATAAGACTAGCTTTTATAATTGCCCATATATTTTTCTATGTTGAGATCTTTATTTCTTCATATAGCTTCTAGTTATTGTCTTGCATCTTTTCTTTTCACGCTCCAGGATTCCCTTGAGCATTTTTTTGCAGGGTAGGTTTAGTGGTAACAAACTCCAGCAGCTTTGTTTATCTGTGAATGTCTTAATTTCTTCCTGAGTTTTGACGGATGGTTTTGCCAACTATAGCATTCTTGTTTGACAATTGCTTTCTGTTAGCACTCTGAATATATTAACCCACTACCTTCTGGCATCTACAGTTTTTGATGAGAAATTTGCCGATAATCTTACTGAGGATCTCTTGTATGTGACAAGTGGCTTTTCTCTTGCTCCTTTTGAGATTTTCTTTGTTTCTGGCTTTTGAAATTTTGATGACAACTGTCTTGATGTGAGTTTCTTTATTTAACTTACTTAAAGTTCATTGACCTTATTTGAAGTTTATATTCATGTCTTTCACCAATTTGGAAACATTTCACACTCTGTTTCACTAAATGTTTTTTTGTCTCTTGTTTTCTTCCTTCTTTTATTCTACAATGTGTATATTGGTCCACTTTATGGTGCCCCACAGATATATTAGGTTCCATTCACTTTTCTTCAGTCTTCTCCCTTTCTTATTTTAAGACTCAGTAATATTTTTTGTCCTATTTCAAGTTTGCTGATTTTTCTACCTAATCAAATCTTCCCTTGAAGCCCTCTCTCTCTATATATATATATTTGATTTTCATTATTATAGTTTTCAGCTCCAAAATTTCTTTTCGGTTTTGTTTTAAGTTTTCCACCTCTATATCAGTATCACAACTTTGTTTCCATATTGTTCTCCTGACTTTCTCCCCATCTTCTTTTACTTCTCTGAGTATGTTTAAGACATTTGTTTTAAAGTCTGTTTAGTAGATGTGTCATCAAGCTTTGTCAGGGACAGTTTGTTTTCTTTTGAATGGTCCCTATGTTCCTCTCTCTTTGTATGTCTTGTGGGTTATTTGTTGAAAGCTTTGCAGTTGAATCTAATAATGTAGCAACTACGGAACTCAGATTCTCTTTTCCACAGCGTCTGCTATTTTCTGGAATGTTTGTGTTTTATTTCATCTGATTGTTGTAGGCTGCCTTAGTTCCAAGGATCAGCCACAAGTGTAAGCTTAAAGTTTGTCAGATCTTTTCTGAGCCTATGTCATTTCCTGGGCACACAGTTACTTGCTACTGTTTCTCATATATGCGGTTGTTAATGAATGCCCTAATCTTTACATAAGGTTTTTAAAAGAGAAAAATGGAGTGAAAAGTGTGCTGGCCCTTTATGTCTCGGGGAAATCACTTGGGCCAAGAGTGAGGGCCTAGTAACAATAGTGAGAAGTGCAACAATTATGGCCTCCTGCCTCTTTGTACTGCTGTGATCAGAAGCGGCAACCAGCAATCCAAGCAAAGATCCCAGATATGTGGAGAATGATCTTCTTTTTGCCCATCCTGACTCTTGCAATCTGGGTGAAAACTGCTTCAGGAACATGTCCACAGCTACTTGCAGTGTGACTAGGGGTGGAGAATGAGTGTCTGCTACAGTGCTGAGCATTGAAATTCATCAGAAATTAACTGCAATTCCCAGTCGGAGCTTTTACCTGGAAGTTGCAAGCCTTAAATAGACTGCAGAGTTCCAAAATTTTTACATCAGACATACTCTGCAAGTGCATTCTCCTAAGTGGCGAGACAAATTCCTTGTGTTTTCCACTTCCCAGAATCCTGTTCCTCAGTTACTTTTAACTTTAAAAATAATAGCCTTATTTTTATTTAATTAAAAATCTAATGGGACGGTGGAAATTCATCTAGATTTGAGGACTTCATTGTCCTCTGAACTCAGGAAGCTGAGTGGAAGAATGTGAGAGCATGAACACTGTTCTCCAGTTGCTTTCCGGGTACGACTGAGTAGGAGAGCCAAGATAGAGGCAGCAGGTCTTAGCATATACTGGAAAGTATGGCATCAAAATGAAGGTTCTAATTAGGCCTCTTGATGAAAAGCAGCAAAAGAAATTTTATACCGCTAATACATTAAACTGTGGAATTACACCAAAGAATTACTATAGCAGTAACTATATTCCAAAAAGTGATGGAGTGATGAACATTGTCTTATAGTATGCTTGTGAAGCATTGTGTAGGTGAATAGTGTAAGGAGATGCATATTCAGCTTGACACTGGGAGAAAACTATTCTAAAATATTTGCATCAGACAGATACTCCATTATCTTTCTGTCTCCATTTCTTCTGCTGCAAAATAAGTGACAATAATAGTGGATCAACCTATACAACAATCCAGGAAAATCTACCTCATAGGTTTATGGCACACAAATAGTATAAAAAATAAAATACCTCATGGGAAAAATACTCAGATTTTATTTAATTTCAAGATATTATTTTGACAAGAACTCATTTTCTTTCAATTCATGGAGTACATGTGCATTTTCCACATCACTTCTGTCAGAATCTGTGTATCAAATACTGGGAATTATTAGGGACAGTTTCTGATATTACTTAGTTTTGACCCTCAAAACAAGCAGAAAGTCCTTTTGTCGCTGGAAATCTAAGCGTATATATGTAAAGAATCAAAGTCTATATCAAGAGGAGTTGAGGAATATATGCTTACTGAGATAGGTAGTTTTTAATATTTTAATTATCATGTTTCTACAGTAAGTAATTATGATTGAAAATAATGGGCTTGTTAATTGATTTGGATGTCATTTCCTAAAGCAAATCTGAAAGTGCAAGTGAAAAACTAAGATGATTTTGAATTAGGAAAATGAATAAAGACTGGTTTGCTCTATTTTATTATTCAACTATAATATTTAAAATAATATGGCACTGACACCAGAAAAGACAAATATCTCTTCACATTTTGAGAACTTGCCATTTGCAAGGCACTGTGATAAATGTGGGTGATGTGTCTGGTAAAAGAAAGCAGGCATGACCCATACTTTTATAGAGGTGGAGAGTAAAATGTTGAATACAGACAAAAGAATAAGCAATTATAATGTATGATGTTAAGTGTTGTAACAGGGGAAATATTACATTTCAGGAGAGCTCTTGGAGGGTGTGTATCCCAGATTCAATGAATGCCTCTTGGAAGAAGCAAAATTTAATCTGAGATATGAATATTGTACGTTATTTAAGAGAAGATGGATTCCAGTGCCAACATAGCCTGTTTGTAGATGGATTATGGTTTTGAAGACTATGACAGGGATGCAAACAATTAAGAATTCAACACTTGAGAAGGCAGGGGCAAGAAAAACTAAGAAGGCAGCTATACAGATGCAGGAGGAAAATAAAACATAAGAATGTATGTGTTTAAAACTAAGGGAAAATATTTCAAGAAGGGAGTTTTCCATAGCATCAAATAATGCTGGAAATCCGAAAGACGTGAAGTGTTTTTGTTTATTTGTTTTTTTAAAGTTCATTGGAAGCAATAAGAATATTGGTGCCTTTGGAATAGTATCTGCAGGGAAGTGGTGGAGTGGAAAAGAGACTGAAATAGCAGCCTAACAATCCATCTTTGTTTGAAGATACAAAGGTAAGGGATGTTGACTGCATATTCAAGGTTTTCTGTGCAAGGAAAACAAAAGCGCAGGAGAGAGGTCACATAGTGAGTTGAGGCTTTTTTTTTTTTTTTTTTTTTTTTTTTTTTTTTTTTTTTTTTTTTATATCTTACCCAAGCTGGAGTGCAATGGTGCAATCTCAGTTTACTGCAACATCCGCCTCCCGGATTCAAGCTATTCTCCTGCCTCAGTCTCCCGAGTAGCTGGGACTACAGGCACGAGGCACCACGCCACGCTATTTTTCTTTTTTTGTATTTTTAGTAGAAATGGGGTTTCACTATGTTGTCTAGGTTGGTCTCAAACTCCTGATTCATGATCCTCCTTCCTCGGCCTCCCAAAGTGCTGGGATTACAGGCGTAAGCCACCCCACCTGACCCAAGGGAAGGCTTTAAGGCAGGAGAGATTTGGGCTGACGTAGACGCTGATGGGAAGGATCTAGTAGAGAAAGTGATGCCCCTAAAATGGCTAACAGAAAAATCCATTGAATGAGAGGGACAGTTAGGGATCAGATAGGTTCAGAGTAAATTTGGAGAAATAAATCTTGTACCAGAATCGCAATACTTTAGAGGAGGAAAGAAGAAAATCATAGAAGATGCAGAGAATTTTGTGGAATTACGGCATAAAATTGAGCAGATCTTATTTGATCACTTAATTTCTTGGTTAAATAAGAGACTAGATTATCTACTAAGCAACCAAGGAAGTTGAGGGGTTGGAAAAAATGCAGTGAATATTATATAAACATAGACTAAAAGCTAGAACTTCAGAGAAGAAAGATTGAAAATGAGCTATGCACTAAGCAAAGTGATCAAAATTTAAGATTGATACAGATAACTGTAGAGGTGCTACGTTCATAATGATTTAACCAGCTGCATTTATGAATATTATTTTTTATTCCAAAATATTTCTTCTAAATGTTACTAAATTTAGTACTCTAAAGCCTAAAACCTATTTCTATTTAGAGATATAATGACTTACGATTTTACAAATCATGCTTAATATTAAGTCTAGAATTAATGGATTGTGCTTCAATATTTTTGCTCGTAATATTTGTTTTCAAAACATGTAAAAGTGTTCTGAAAATGTATTATAGATTATTTTTACAGTGGAGGGAGAAGTCCTGAAACGACAGCTGTTTGACACATTTTAGCATCCATTGATCTTTCAAAAACTACAACAGGCAAATGGCTTTTCTTGAATGCACTTTGGGGAACAATGTGACGTTTACAGTTAAAAGCATTACACATCCATATGCATAATTCATAAACTGAAAATTACTTAAATCCCAGAAACCCTCTTTGATAATTTTTGCTTTCAATTTCCAATGCATTGATGCTTCTAATAACTCGTTTTCTCTGTACAAGCCTATTGTTTTCTGTTACATGGAGCTTCTCTACAAAATAAAAACCAGGTATATAGATACCAAATAGGAAGAAGCAATATTGCTTGGTGGTCAAGACTGTAGACTCCGGAACCAGACACTTTGAGTTCTGATCTTCATTCTGCAATGTAATACCTATATGACCTTGTAAAGTTTTGTTTCTTCCTTGTACCTCAGTTTTCATCTAAAAATGGGCCCAATAACAGTGTCTTTCTCACAGAGTTGTTGCAAGGATTAAATGAAATAATGTATGTGAGCGCTGAATGAGTGTAAACTTATGATAACCATAAACAAATGTTGTTTGTTCTGTTTTTTATTAAAGTATGGCTTACATTCAGCAACATATATGAAACTTGAATGCAATTTGACTAATGTTTCCATATGTAGACATCCATGTAGCCACCTCCAGATAAAGATATAGTAGTACATTTTCATATGCCCAGGAAGTTATGTTGTCTTCTTTTCCTAAAACATACCCCATTCCCTTTTCCTGTGCTAACTACTATGCTGATTCTATTACCATGTCTATTCTTGAAGTTCATATAACTGGAATCCTACAATATGTATACTTTTATGCCTGGCATCTCTCATTCAAAATCACATTTTTTGAATTCATCAGATTGATCTATATGACCAGTAGGTTTCTTTCTTTCTCTTTTTTTTTTTTTTTTTTTTTTTGCTGTATAGTATTCTATTATATAAATATAGAACTTTTAAATGTTTTTAATTTTTCTGTTTTCCTATTAATTATAATTTGTTTGAATCAATCTCTTATTAACTCATTACTTTTTCCAATTCTTAAAGATTTTTCTTTACTTAAATATAAAATGCAGCTGGTCATTAGTTTTTAAAAGGGTACAAAGCAGCATAAGGGACATGGATGCAGCTGGAAACCATCATTCTTAGCAAACTATCACAAGAACAGAAAACCAAACACCGCATGTTCTCACTCATAGGTGGGAACTGAACAATGAGATCACTTGGACTCGGGAAGGGGAACATCACACACCGGGGCCTATCATGGGGGAGGGGGGGGGAGGGATTGCATTGGGAGTTATACCTGATGTAAATGACAAGTTGATGGGTGCAGCACACCAACATGGCACAAGTATACATATGTAACAAACCTGCACGTTATGCACATGTACCCTACAACTTAAAGTATAATAATAATAAATAAATTTAAAAAAAATAAATAAAAAATAAATAAATAAAAGGGTACAAAGATGAGTCACCTGTAGAAGACAGTAAAATACTATTATATGGTGTGGATTTTTTTAACACAGAAAACCTGTAGCTAGGGGCATCTAGAAAAGCTTTTATAATATAACATAAACATGATAGGATACAAAGGGATTTTATTGCTGTTTTGTTTATTTTTTTAAATTTTAACCTCAGAGAAGTAGGCAGCTCCACACAGAATGAATTTTCACAGACAGGATTATAGCATGATGAAAGAAAGAAGAAAGCAGGAAGGAAAGAAGGAAAGAAAGAAAAGAAAGAAAGAAAGACATTACATTACTTTCTTTGTTTTCTGTAACACCATGAGCCCAGGAAATGAGTTACTTATGCCTTGGGGTCAGAGCATCCAGAGCCTCCTCTATGTTCATGGTATTATTACTACAAGTGTTACTTAGTGAGGATCCTATAAGCCCACTAGCACTGAGAAAAAGACCAAAATGTGATGTTTTTCTCTCCATCTCCCAACCAATACCCACAAGTAGCTTCCTTTGCCTAACTTGTCTTTAGACTGTAGTAAGCTTAGCAGTAGTCACTCAACTAATGTCAAAAACTTCCACATTTTTATCACTTTGCTCATGCTTTTCCTCACCACTAGGTTGCAAAAATGATTGGCATCTAATTTCCTAACTCCATTGACTCCCTTGTTTACATCCTCACAAAAGGTGAAGCCACGAGTCAATCTTCAAGCATCCTAAATGACTCTAAATTGTATTCTGTAATGTCATAAGGGCAATATACTTGCTGTATGAAATTACTAGTGACAGTTGATGGGGAAAGCAATGCAGGGAGATAATTAAAAATGCACCTGTGATCATATTATCAGTAAAAATTAAAGTGGTCTGTCTCTACTGAGTCTTTCTGCTGTCATGTTCTATGCATGATTTCTAAGACAAAGGAGCATTTATTGTACTGCAATCCTTTTAAAGGATAGATCTTATTCTTAGATATCAATATATTAGAAAGCATTTAATCATACTCTGAATGCAGATTTTTTTCCTTATCACAGAACTGCCGAATTTAAAATGATTTCATTAAGATGGAGAAGAAAAATCAACTTGTAAATATGCAGCTTGCCAATAATTTTACTGCCTTTACTTAAGAAACTACTTAAAGAGAGGAGCATCTAAATTTTAGAAGCATTTGAGTTAAACTTCCTTGCAGACTAGAAGTTTAGCAATTCCTTATTTGCATAATTGTGATATTGCTGTTTAAATCCTTCAGTAAAATACAGAACAAAACAAAATGCTGCCCTAAGGAGGAGCGTTTATTGTCTCTTCATAGCCTTAATTATCTTCTATGGATATTTGTAATTTCTGTTTATAAACAAGCTTATTTTAAGTATAAATGTGCTATTTAAGTTGTGCTTAGAACCATTGCCATCTACGGATAATAGCTAATGTCCTCAGAAGAGAATGGCAGTAAATACCTGAACTGTGATCCTATCTGTAGTGCTGGTACAAGATAATGTGTGCTTACTTGTGATGCTTCTTTGCCTTTTCCCATCCTTGTGCCAGACTCTGCTCTTCTTAAGTATCTGGACAATGAAAGAAAAGAACAATTCTTCAGACGGTGCATGTGTGGGTACAGGGATTATATGGAAACTTTAACTTTCTACCTCATTTTGCTGTGAACCTAAAACTGTTCTAAAAAAATAAAACTCACTAATTTTTTAAATAAGACTAGCTGTTATTGAATCAAAGTATGCTTAGAATACCATGACTCTAGAATTCTAGGTTAAAACGAGTGTTATACTTAACGTCATTTCACTGAACTGGTTTACTTACTTTTTTCTCAAATATTTAGGAATATCCAGGTATATGATAAATAAATCTTATTAAAATTTTGTGTCTATTAAAATTTCCAGCACCCTACATCTCACCAAAAGATCTTACTCTCCCAACCTCACCAACCTGTCTGTACCTCTTGATGACTTCCTTACCTGTCTTCTCAGAGAACTGCTAGGGCCAGATACAGATACTGAATGGGATTAATTTGGCAGAGTACTTCCCCAGAGACTGTTTAAGAACGTGTTGACTGGGCGAGTTCTCTTATGATGAAAGGGAAACATTGAAATATACTTGTGATAATTCAAGCAGATTTGATTTTATTAATTTTTATCTATTACAATTCTTTGGGTTAGATAAAATGCAATAAAAATTGAATTAAATGATCAAAAGTATTTGTTCACATAACTGCAAGGACAGGGGCTACCAGGTTTCAGGTATGGAGCAGAGCTCAAACTCTGTTTCTGTGATTCTCTTGGCCTAGCCCTCTTCTCTTGACTAGGTGTGAAATGGGGCAAGAATAGAACTGAACGCCAGCACTGCAATATGACTTTTGTGAGCTCTAGGCATTTTCACCCTCACATACCTCTTTCTTCATTAAAAAATACTACCAAATATATTTCACAATTGCATTGTTTTAAAAAAGGATATAGTCCAGCTTGAATTAACTATTATATATTTGTTTTTATAATCATTTTTCTTCTGATTTTAAGGAAATTAAAATTAAAACATTTTGTAGACCTCTAAATATACTATGGGCCCTAGACAGTAAGGCCTACCTACTGTATCTGATGGTCTAATCAGCCCTGCTGAGCACAACAAAAAATTATGCTGCTTTGACATATTATCTTCAAAATCTTCCCGTAATGTTGATCTTCCTATCTCTGTGTTACATGTTGAGAAAACTAAGGATCAGCAAAGCTAATTAAATTGATTGAAAACACAGTGATGATTGTGAGTCAAGAATTGAATCTGCCTATGTTGGACTTTGATACCCTCCAGCTTCTACCTCACCAAGTCCGATTTTTTTCCTAGGTAATAAATACTAAAAATATCTCATTATTTTCCTTACTGTCTACTGCCTAGTCTGCCCTCATCCTCTCTACACTCCACCCTTTACCACTTAACTGTCATCATCATCATCATTATCACCAGCATCATCATGGAAGTGTATACTGAGTGCACAATCTAATTTATTCCAACTTATTTGCTCTTTAAAATTAAATCCATCATACAGGCATTATTATATGTCTTCAGCAGATAACGTAGGGCCCAGAGAAATAGAATAACTTATACAAGTTGACCCAGGTAGTGGGTAGCAGGTGACATAGGAAGGAAACTTGTAGACAGCATGATTAATCCTTTGACAGCTCCATCTCTTATCAGTCCTTTCTTCTTTCAAATCCGATATCACAGACAGTCCATATACCACACGTTTTAGCATTTAGTTATATGCTTTTTATTTTTCTCTAATTATTGATGGATGTTAATGTCATCTTTTTATCAAGACTATTGCTTCCTGAATAAAATGAGATTTTCTGTGGCCACAGCACTTAATATACTAAAAAATATATAGTATATGTTTTTATGTACTACATATCATGTATTTGAAAAAATATACATTACTAAAACTGGAGCAATAGCAGGAAATTACTAAAAGAAAAAGAAACACTATAAACATCAATACAAACTTTGAAATCTAACGTTTTTAAAAATATCACTTTTTAAAATGTTTCACCATTTTCTTAGTATTGTTTTAGCTCAGTTTTATTGTCTTGCATATAACTTCATGAATGTATAAGCTTTCATTGTGTTTTGAGATCCGGAAGAAAATTATTTTATATTTGAAAAGGAACTTATATTTCAAATATGCTTTCAGTTTTAACTGAATGTCTGTTTTCTTTTATGGGAACAATTCTGCCTTTTTTCCCTTGTGAGCAATGTCCCAAGCCGAATTTAACTTAGAAGAGAAAATATACTTGTTTTAATGTCAGCATATGATTTAAGAAAAGTGTGAATACCACCAATCACCATCTCCTTCACCATCAGTGGACTTATTCACATTTTATTCATGCACCCTTGGACTGATGGATTTAATACCTGAAGCATATGAATGTCCTTATTCTTTCAATGTGCCCAGGAATAAATTTTGTGGGCAGTATCTTCATAGCATTTTTGATAGTAACATTCCTGATAGGACATTGATCCAGATATTTTGCCATCAAACTTTACCATTATTCTTGCTCATGAAAAGAGAAGAAATTAAGTATGTAGCAGTCCATGGCATGACAGTCTTTCTGAGTAGCCTGTCAGATTTGCTTTTATTATATAATTTATGTACCAAATAACCATTCAATATTGTCAGTTTCTGTAATCCTGCAGCCATCTTCATTAGAAAATTGACATTACACTTACTCGATGTTTAAAACTCCAGTGCTTTCGAAATAATTTGTATCTTCCTGAGAGGACAAATGGTGGAATTTAACAGCTTTTTTCTTCGTCTTTGCTGCTGACTAAATTACTTAAGGTTTTCAATCTATAAAAGAATAGTGATTGCCATCATTTGTTATCAATCAAATAATTTCTGTTCTTTTAAAGAATGGTATATAAGAGTACTTAAAAGTATTGGTTCAAGTTTGAATTCTATATAGAAATCCAATGAATTCTTTTCAGCACTTGTAAAATTGACATAGAAATACTGCCTACCTTGTAATGGTATCAGGGACTTAATTGATATAAGGTTTGAAGAGAATCAAGTCCTCAGCAACTGGTAACAGTTATTATTTGGAAATAATTCTGAGTTAGTTTTCATGAAATATACAAAAACAGCAATGAGAGAGAGACAGACAGAGAGAGAGAGTGTGTGTGTGTATGTGTGTGTGTGTGTGTATCAGTTATCACATTTTCTCAAAGGTGTGAGATGTTTGTATTTGCTTTCCTGAAAATGGAAATGAAACACACTAGAAATGTTTTATAACTCCAAATGCTAGAGGGGTGTGTGTGTGTGGGGGTGTGGGTGTGTGTGTGTGTGTGTGGGGGGCTTATTTTCCCCTCATATAAGAACTATTTTTGAACAATAAAAATGACCATCTAGTCCTTCTTGGATGAAAAATGGTCTAAAGGCAATGAGTAAAGTACACATTCTGGAAGAAAAAAAGTAAGGAAAAACATAGACTTTATGAACCATTGTGCGATTATTTTCTCTGAATCCAGAAAGCCACATCTAATTAGCCTGTGTATTATATGTTACCATGTAATTATCATTCATATTTTAGGCCATATTTACTATGACAAACCAGGAGTTGCCAAAAAATTTCTCCCAGTGTGTGAAAGCAGCTCATATATGAGCTGCGTAGGCAAACAGGAGATGGGACTCACTTGTACCCTTGAACTATCTCCAACAGGGCAGTATTCTGAGGATTAAACCCAAGCTGCGTCTTTAACAAAGAAGAGGCACTTGAACTATTTGGAGTTTTTAATTTTTTTTTCAACATTTTCAGCATCAAATTTTTAAAAAGATTAATTAATAATCAACTTTAATATTATTCAATACTCTATAAACCTTTGTTGGCATTAACACTTACAAAAGGCTAACTCTTTGGGATAGAGAGAGAGGGGATATGGTGGGAAATTAATGGTCAGATATGAATGTGTGGCAAGATCTGTTTACTTACTGTGTGACCTTGGGCTATTTACATAACCACTTTCATCCTCACTATTTTTCATTTTCAGAATGAAGTTTGTTGTAAGAATTAGAGATAATGTATGCAAAGTACTTAGCACTATGCCTCACATTTAATGGGCTCAATAAGTGATAAATGACATTGTTTTTGTTTTTACTATTGTTGTTATTCAGCTATTAACCTCTCAGAATGTCAGAATCCAAGACCTTAAAGGCATTTCAGAATTAAGAAGATGCTGTCATTTTACTTCTTTCCTTACTTGCCTAAAGTCAGTCATTGGTGCCTTATTTGATACCCATGCAGTTAATCTGTAGAATAAATCTCACGAATATTAGAAAGGCCCGGGCAAAAATGTCTTAAATGTTCAAGTTATTAACAGCGCAGTTTACTTATTGCTCAAACTGTAACAAGGCCAAAGAAGGTTTACACATAATCTTAAAAAACCTAAATTATTTGAGGCAATCAAAACAAACAATAACCTCATAGACCACAAATTTTTCAGAATGGTGCATGTGTAGCACAAATGTAAATGTAATATTTTCATTACTGTTATTAAATTTTTGAGACCAATGGTTATCAATCCTGGGTGGCTTTTAGAAGATACACAAATCAATCTCCACCCTGAGTTTTTGAGAACTATTTATTACAGAAGATATTATAAAATTCAATTTGAGAATCAGCAAAGATTAAGTAATATCATTCTACCTTAACATCGATTGGTTGTGCTGTTTTTTTGAAACACGTTTGTCAAGAAAACGTGCAGTTCTAATAGCATCCTTTGCATGGATCTCATGATCACTATCACGTTCTTGTGCCATATAATGTAATAAGTGACCAAACCAATTTTATTATTAGGTACTGGGAGATACGTTTCCGAGTCCAGTAGTTCTTTGCACGGTATCAGTTCTTTCACTTAATCATCATTGTCATGCTTGTTTTGGGTCTCACCCTTTCAACTTGGAAATTAAGATTAAAAAATACCAGCCTCATATCAGTGATATGAATAGCAAAATAAATTATGTGTCAAAATGAATAATCAGAGCTTTAAAAAGCTTTTTCTCTGAGTGAGGTGACTACACCTCCTCTAATGCCTCAGATAGTTTTGGTTTAATCTTATTGTCCCAGTTTAATGACTAATAACACCTCCATTTATCCTCAAATGGTCCCAGTTTGTAAGAAAAAGTATCCCGCTTATGAGAAACATGAGCATCCTCACGCTATTAATCTCAACAGGTGATATCATCATACAGCAGAACCTACCTTTATAGTAAGAGGCAAGTACACATCAGAACTGAAGGTAGTAAGATGACTACAATTGAATAGCAGTAAACTGATAAATAATTTGGTTTATGGGATAAAAATATTGTGGATTCAGAGAGTCCTAGTTATAAATGCTGTCTTTTCCAATGGCCTACATTCTTGGAACATTCGCTGAATCACTCACTTAAAGACTGCAGGTAAATAGTACCTTTTCTGTATTGCCATTGTATGCTTTAGAAATAATGGTATGAAGGGCCAGGCATGGTGGTTCACGCCTCCCAGCACTTTGGGAGGCCGAGGCAGGCGGATCACCTGAGGATGAGAGTTTGAGACTATCCTGACTAACATAGAGAAACCCTGTCTCTACTAAAAATTCAAAATTAGTCAGGCGTAGTGGCACATGCCTGTTATCCCAGCTACTCAGGAGGCTGAGGTAGGAGAATTGCTTGAACCCAGGAGGTGGAGGCTGCGGTGAGCCGAGGTGGTGCCATTGCACTCCAGCCTGGGCAACAAGAGCAAAACTCCATCTTAAAAAAAAAAAAAAAAAAAAAAAATTCAATGCTCTGTTTGTTAGATTTCTTATATAAAATTTCAGATTTCTATCTGTATACTCATTAGTATGAGCAGAGGAGTTATATATAGGTAAAATTCAACATTTATAAACATAAGTTATATTATAGAGGCCACATGCTAGCAGTGAAGGAACCAAACATAAAGGTGTTCTGGTCTTTGACATCAATGAGTTTTCTGTCAAGCTAAGAAGACAGATGTGTAAACTGACATGAAAACTACTTAAGTACTTCCTTCCCTTGGTTATCCCTGTAACACATCACCATTCATTTTCCTTACAAAATCTATTATAATCCTCAATTATCCTGTTTGTTTATGTATTCCTTATATATTGTTTCTCTTCTGAGAATAGGCCCCTGGCTACATTTGTTCACACCATGTAACTCACAATTTAAAAAGGAAATAGACAGAGTGAATGGAAATACTTGCTTGCTAATCATCTATTTCCTCAAACTCCAGTAAAAAATATATGTGGCAAGAGTTTATATGTCTAGAAGAGATGGACACACTAGAAGCTAGCAGGCTGAATTGAGGGATCCTGTTCTGATACCTAGCTCACTGTGCAACATTGAGGCAGACATATCACTATGCCTGTTTTCTCACCAAAAGATGAAAGATTATGAATTTTTATATTTCTCAGTTATCTTGTGATTCTTGACTTCAATTCTTATATTCATAAATGACCCTCTTAACATATCATAATGTACAGTCAATGAGACTTTGCTTTTCTTTTTTTAATGTACTGGAGTTCTACATAAGATTTTAATTTAACAAGTGATGATAATCCTTAAAACGTGTGAAACTACCACTGTGGAGGTAACAGTATATATATATATATATATATATATATATATATATAGCATAGACCAAAGCCTATTTCTAGAGTTGTGTGATCTTAGTCCATCTGCATCAGAAGAACCTGGAATGTGTGCTGAAAATCCAGATTGCCAAGTCACACACAAGACTTAGTGACCCGAAATCTCTATGGAATATTAGAATGGGCATTTTAAAAAAACGCACAGACTATTCTAATGAAAATCAACATTCAGGAATTATTTAACTAGAAGCTATCTAGTCAGGAACATCCATAGTGAAAATGAGGTGACATGATCCCCACCATTTCATGAGACCGTGTCTGAGCATGAATGTAACACAGAAAAGAGCAAGGCTGACAGAAAAAGAGAGTTTTAAGTCCTGATAACATTGATTGATCCATGGATCAGTTACATATGAAACTAGCACAATCATGGATTTATGAGCTGATAAAATCTATCTTTGCTTGATCTTTTTTAGGTTAGATTTCTCCTTCTGAAAAATGTCTCAGCTAACACAATGTTTTCCTCAAAATCTTCCATAACAGCTGTTACTGCCATAGAGTTATACGTAAAAAGAATGAGGCTACACAGGTTGTTTATGGTTATCCCTTTTATTGGTTAATGACCTTCCAGTATTGGTTTTGGGTGGTCGCTCTACATGTCATATGCTTGTTAAATATTCTGAGATTCAACCCTACATAATTGCAGATTTTGTAATATATTATCTATTGCTATTTGCTCTGGATGTTGAGAAAGTAAAATAGTAAGCATAAGTAGTATTATATAATAGAAATATTTAGGAACTGTGTTAAGAGAAACATTGCCTGACTTCAGTTGGTAGTATGTATCACCCCTGGCTATAGTTAAGAGTGACCGTGGACTCTTCTAGCAGTACTCTTTATTTTTAAAAGCCTGTATTTCATCTACGTTGGAAGTATTATATGACACAACTTCAAAATCTACTGTAAAGTTATCATAGTCAATACAGCATGATATTGGTAGAAAAACAGACAAATAGAACAATGGAAAAGAATACAGAAATCAGAAATTAATTCACATATTTCAGCCAACTGATTTTCTATAGAGGTACCAAGAACATACATTAGGGAAAGGACAATCTTCAATAAATGGTGCTGGAAAACTGGATATCCATATGCAGAAGAATGAAATTAAACCCCTATCTCTCACCATCTACAAAAATCAACTGAAAATGAATAAAGACTTAAATATAAGACCCAAGTCTATAAAATGACTAGAAGTAAATATAGGAGAAACACTTCAGGATGTTCATGTAATAGATTTTGTAGATAAGACTTCAAAAACACAGGCAATGAAAACAAAAATAGACAAATGGAATGTATCAAACAAAAAAGCTTCCATAAAGCAAAACAATGTAGTAAAGAGACAGCCTGTGGATTAAGAGAAAATATTGCAAACTATCCTTCTGACAAAGGACTAAATATCCAGAATATATAAGAAACTTAAAAACTTAACACCAAAATTCCTATTTTAAACTGGACAAACAAACTGAATTCCATTTTTCAAACAAACCCATACACATGACCAACAGATATATGAAAAAATACTGGAACTTGTTAATCATCAAATGAAGATAAAAACCACAATGATGAATTATGTCACCCTGTTAGAATGGCCATCAAGAGAACAAAATACTAACAAATACTGACAAAGTTGTGAAGGAAAGGGAACTCTTATACACTGTTTGTGTAGAATGTAAATTAGTGCAGCAGTTATGAAAAACAGGATGAGGGTTTCTTAGATAACCAAAAATAGAACTATTATACCATGCACTCCAGCAATCTCACTCCTGGGCATTTATCCAAATAAATAAAATCAATATATTAAAGAGATATCTTCACCTCAATGTTTATTGCAGTTTTATTCACAGTAGACAAGATATGGAATCAACCTAAATGTTCATCAACAGATGCCTACAAATATGTGTTATATATACACAATGGAATACCATTCGGACATAGAAGAAAATCCTGTCATTCAAGACAATGTGCATAAACATGGAGGACATTATGTTAAGTGAAATAAGTCAGGCACAGAAAGGCACATTGCATGTTTTCATTCATCTGTTCTCAGTCATATGTGGGAACTAAAAATTATCTCTCAGAAGTAGAGAGTAGAATTGTGGATATTAGAAGCTGGGAAGTGTAGGGAGGGGGAAGATAAGGATACGCTGGTTAACAGGTAGAAAGTTACAACTAGATTGGAGGAATAAATTTTAGTGTGCTGTAGTAATGTAGTGTTCATTAACAATAATTTCATATATTTTCAAAAATCTAGAAAAGAGGATTTTAAGTGTTAACAACATAAAGAAATAATAAATGTTTGAGGTGCAGATATGCTAACTATCTTGATTTGATTATTCCACCTTGTATACATGTAATAATATATCATTGCATCCCATAAATCTGTGCAATTAATATGTCAACTAAAAATAAGAGAATAAAAGTAAGAAAATGGATAAGATGAGCTGCAATGTTTTCTTTCAGTTTTAAATTGTTAGGATTTTATGCCGATTAAGGGAACTTAAAAAGCAAAACTCTAATAGATTAAAATTGAGTAGTTTTTCAGGAATGTGTAAAATGATGTTTGCAAGTGCCTGAAGATTGGAGTAGGGGTAGATTATCATGCTCACATATTATTTAACTTGTAAATGAGACATGTACTTTTGTAGTTAAAATGACAAGGTAGATAGAACATTTAAAATAGAGGTGTAGATCACCGTCTTATATCTGTCTGTATATCACTTAGATATAAAATATTTGATACATAAGTAGGTAATGGTCTATATTTTATAAATGGAATTTTCTGGTAATTGCAATATGTTTTTCATTTATAGGAAACAGGATTTGAGGAGTGAACAGTGGTTTAAAAAATCATTAAAATGTAATCCTCAAGGTAGACTTATCCCTTTAAAACATGAAATATGACCATTTAAATGTATAAAAATAGAAGTATGAATGCTGCAATGCTGCCTATATAAATTGCATTTTTGCATGAAATGTAATGGAGGTGAATGTCTAAAGTGCATACTAATTAGCCTAAAAGTTTGGTAAGGAAAAAATAAAGTAACTGAAATGCATTGAATTGTTCAAAATAAGTACATGACAGCAATACATCTCCTACAATGAAATTTAAAAATCGAAATATAATAAGATTAGAAAACTTGATCAGGAATTAAAAAACATAATAAATAGGAATAATTTTAAAATGTAGCAATTTTGACATTTCTATTTTATAGTGACTCACTTCTATGTAAGCAATAAATTTTTTAATATTCATTTAGGGAGCATTCTTTTTTTATTTGAAATGAGAAGAGTATTGATTTTGGTAAAATGTCAACAATTTGATTTGTTATTTAAAATTGAAAGTTTATGATCCTTATTAAGTCACCAATGAAATATGATTGCTTTGTAGATTGTTCATGAGAAATTCTCCTATTGCTCTTGTCACTGTTGACACTGTAATAAGTTCAGCTAAAAGAAACATCTAGTTTCCTTTGACCTTCATTCATAGAAATATCAAATGTGTGTCTATATATATGTGTATGTTGGTATATATAGATAGATACATATACATGCACACAAATGTGGTCAAATTGTGAATTAAAATATGTCTTGGAAAATGATATACATTGTTTTGCAATTATAAGACCAAGGAAGGATAGAAAATGCAGAGACACTGAAGCACAAAGTCCTTAATGCTTTAAATCTTACAGATTTATCAGTTCTGTTAGACCCCGAGACCTGAATGTTATGACCTGATAATTCCCATGGAAATCGATAGATGACTGCACCCATGGAATTCTGGTCTATGAAACATTTGTGAGAAAAGATCCAGATACTATAGTCTAAGTTTCCATCCCACCAGTCATTTATGACAGAAGAGTAAGCCTATTCATGTTAAATACGTAGTTTTATCTTTCCTGGTTTTAGACCTCCCCACATGAACTTATTAAGTTAGCATTTGAGACAGCATGGGAGCTTCACATTGATTCGTGTCCCTCCAGACAAATGATGAATGGGGCTCTTGTCGCACTGATTTCCAATTCCTAACCTCTGAATACCAAACCAATCCATATGACAATTTATTAGGGTAACGGAGAATGTAGTCATTTCTTCGTTTGAATTGGAATTTTAATACCATACACTTCAGTCCAATCAAAATGGAACCATGCCATTGGAAAAGAGGACAGCTGCCTTTATTTCAAAATGTTTATTCCCCCTTTGACTAAGTGTATACTATTAGAAAACACTTCTGTTTCAACTCTCTCAGTTGACTAAAATTCTATTTTCCCAGTTCTAATTAATAAAATACTATATATTTAAAGCATTTAAAGAAGTCAAAGTTTCTGCTAAATAACAATATTCTTCATTCTTTAATGTGATATTGACTTTTGAAACTGTAAAAACTATAACATCTTGGAAATCAATGAAACTTCTTCCAATAGGTGGTTATCTTGCTGTTTCCAATACTTGAAGATGAAGATGGTAGGTTTCAGAAACAGCCAAATGTGGATATGAGAAACATCTACAAAAATGCTACAAATGTAAGGAGAGAAAGTCCTAGAAACGACCGTACAAATAGAAATCTGATGTCACATGCAGTTAAGAAGCCTCATCATATTGCACATCTGCTATTAGCACCACTAGTTCATTCAAACCACTATGACCTGACAGCCTGGCCACCACTGGCACTTTATTACAGCTTCTACAAAGATACACACTTAAGAAAAACACCTCCTCTTTATTCACTACCATTTGTAAACTCTGGGAGTTCATCCACCCCAGTATTCATTTTCTTTTACTAGAAGTAACAATCAGGCAAAGCAAAAACCTCCTTTCTTCTGTCCACATGCAAATAATGTTCCCCATAGTTTGAGAATGGTTCCTGATTGAATTGTTTTGTGAACTTATGGTATTCTGACCCCTCATTGAACATATGCCATTCCCATTTGATTTTACATTATATATAAAATAAGCAAGTCAATTTACATATAATATATAAGTATAATAAGAACAGACGCTTCCCTTAGGAAGCTCAGGCAGAGATTCAGGCATTTTAAAAACATCAAAAAGGAACATACCCACCTTGAACTGTTAGAAAGCATCAATTTTGTATTTTTCTCCACTGCACATCCACTGTAACATACATTATAGAATGTACATGCTCAAATTAGTTGCCAGCACTCAATAGGCCCTTTCATCTGTCATCAGTTAATCACATGGTCTTTTTATTGTACATTATTATTTGAAATAGGAAGTATTGTTACTATAAACCAACTCTAAGTAGAAATCCTGTGTCTCAAGCTCAGGAGACAGGTTTTTAACCACAGAGGCTTTCTGGAACCCAGCTAGATCTGCCATGTGAGACCCAGTGAGCCCTTTTGATTTAAGGCTGTTCTCTGGGGAACGCTGCCAGCTTTATCCTTAAAATCATTGCTCCTAGAAGACAACAGAGTTTCAGATTCTTTCTAAATGAGCACTATTCAAAGATAATGCAAGTCACATACATAATTTAAATTTCCTAATGGCTGCATTTTAAAACAGCAAAAGCACATTAATTTAATAATACACAGTATTTATTTAATGTATATCCAATATATTAGCATTTCAACTTATACATAATCTTTTAAGATGTTAACAAGATATTTCATATATTTTTTCACACTGTCTTCAAAATCTGTTGTATGTAATAAGCATATCCCAGTTTGGGCCAACATTTCAAGTGCTTTATGGTCACAAATGTAGCTCTTAATCATCTAAAGCTATGATGCTAAAGTCACAAATAAATATTTGATGAAGGATTGAATGGTACTGTATCCCTATGAGATTTTGGTGTAAATTATGGAGATATTTTACTCTAGATATACATGAGAATTTGCCCTGATCAAAATGATTAAAAATCATAGGTTTAGGTAGACACACAAAGCCTTGATAATAAACCTGTCACTGTGCCTGATATTATGTAAATGACTTTCTCTGATAAAAATAAAATTATAATTTAATTTCTGAAATAAAATCAAACCATTTTTCAATATATGTGGAAACTACAATATACATTTCTAACTATATATATGAATTTTTAGAATTATAATTTTAAAATATCACTTATTTTGAACTAAAAAAAAGTACTAGGTTTTTGTCAGCTGAAACAATTAGAAAAACATGTATTAGACTGAAATGCATGTTTATTAAATAGAAAAATGGAACATTAATAACTGATATGTCCTAATCAAGAAGTTAGAATAGTAGCTAAGACTGAAGAGTGCTGAAAGTGAAAAATATCAAAAGCTATTTGGAAGACTAGGATAAAAACAGGAAACAACACACGTATAATTATACTTGTGTATGTGTTTATATATATAACTAAATGCACATACCTATACAAAGATAACTACATAGATATCTTAGTAAAGATTATTTTTTGAAATTTATATGTTTAATACAGATTATTTTTGAAATATAAAAAGATAATATTATAAACTACTTTTACCAACATTTTTGAAATATTATAG
Organism: Mandrillus leucophaeus; assembly: GCF_000951045.1. Classification (NCBI taxonomy): domain Eukaryota; kingdom Metazoa; phylum Chordata; class Mammalia; order Primates; family Cercopithecidae; genus Mandrillus; species Mandrillus leucophaeus. Next base: position 3,577,667 of record NW_012110030.1, on the reverse strand, counting down.
GAAATGAAGTTTCGAAATACATATAAATTACTGAAAGTGATTTCAGAAAAAAATCAAAACCAATAAAAACACTGAATCAGTAGTTAAATACTACCTAGACAGAAAGAAGGAAAGGGAGAGAGAAAGAGAAAAGGAAAGGGGAAACAAACAGTAGGTCTAGTAGAAGCAAGTTCTACAAATCCTAAGAAGTAAACTTTCACTTTCAAATGTAAAACTGCTCCACAAAATAAGCAGGGTATAAAGTTCCCAAATCATTGTTCAAGGATAGTGATGTTTAATAATAAAGTTGGACAATTACAGGAAAAATTATGTAAGCTAATCTGTCTTATGAATATGTATGCAAAATCTTTAGTTAAAAATTGACATACCAAATACATCAATATATTTTAAAATGAATAGTTACCAATTGGATTTACAGAAAATTAAGTGGTTTGGTATTTGTGTAATTAACCATGTAAACTGAATAAAGGAAAAATATACTATGTGATTTCCTAAATACATGCAGAAAAGTCAATACCTACTTAAAACTTTTTAAAAGTTAAACTATAGAAGTATAAAATAAGAGATAAATTTAACACAAGAATATCTACGGAAATCGATAGTAAACATGCTGTTTATGAAAGATAAGAGATGTGGTCATTTCTGCTCAACTGTTTTTTTTGTTGTTGTTGTTCTTTTTTTTCTGAGATGGAGTCCTGCTCTGTCGCCCAGGCTAGAGTGCAGTGGCACGATTTTGGCTCACTGCAGCCTCCGCTTCCTGGGTTTAAGCGATTCTCCTGCCTCAGCCTCTTGAGTAGCTGTGACTACAGTTGCCTGCCACCTCACCTGGCTAGTTTTTGTATTTTTAGTAGAGACAGGGTTCCACTATGTTGGCCAGGCTGGTCTTGAACTCCTGACCTCAGATGATCCACCAGCCTTGGCCTCCCATAGTTGTGGAATTACAGGCGTGAGTCACAATGCCCAACCTATTCAACTTCTAGGATAGATTTTGGCCAAAGAGAAGACCAAAAACAAAAAAAAGATAACCATCATCTCCATATGATGTGATTATTCACATACAAAATCCAGGAAAGGATGGTGAGCACTCAATAAATGTATTATATTCAATAGCATTCTTCTATCTTAGTAACAGGTGATTGGAAATGTAATGAAAAAATTAGGTATTGAGAAATACATTACCAAAATTATATGACATCATTATGAAAAAAATAAATTGTATCTTATACATAAATGGAAAGACTCAGGAAAATTTAAATTCAGCTATTCTGCTAAATCAAAAAATTCAAGAACATCATCTCAAAATTATAACATGGTATATTTTCTCAGTACTTGACAAGCTAACTCAAACTTACATGCAAGAACAAAAAATGTAGATTAGAAAGACTATTTGGAAGACCAAAAAGACTGAGGAGAAGATGACAACACATCACAAATTGATTATAACAATTAGAATTAGTAAGGTATTTTGCACAAGTAAACTGATAAGAAAAACAAAAAGTCCAGGAAAAAATAGATGTGGAAACTTGCTTTAAGAAAAAATATATTTTAAATATTTGGATAAAGGATGAACTATTGAGTAAGTTGTCTCTCTATATAGGATATTCCTACCTCTTACTAAACACATTCAAGGAGGTGAAATGGGCAAGGCTTGGTCATTCATGTGAAAAGTAAGTATGAAACACAGATTTTTGTTTCGATTACACTCCTTTAATTAAATGAAAATAATTCATCAGTGAGTGTCTTTGCTTCAATTAAATTATATAAACTTTCTAATGTGCTTCAAAATTATTTTTTCTACGGTGATTTGTACTCTGCAGTTTCACTACAGACGACTATTTTTGAGTTGTATAGTATATGATTCATAATAGTAACTTCATCTAGAACACTGATCTGGGAAGAAGATAAGCTAGATTTCATTTTATTATTTACTTACTTATTTAGAGACAGGGTCTCACTCTGTTGCTCAGTCTGAAGTACAGTGACACAATCAAAGCTCACTGCAGCCTCAACCTCCTAGGCCCAAGCAATCCTCCCACCTCAACCTCTTAAGTAGATGGGACTATGGGTACCTGGCACTATGCCTAGCTAATTTTTGTATTTTTTATATAGATGAGGTTTTGCCATGTTGGCCAGGCTGGTCAGGAACTTCTGGGATCAAGAGATCTTTTTACCTCAGCCTCCAAAGTGCTGGTATTACAGGTGTGAAGCATCACACCTGGCTACTAGATTTTATATTGTATTGTGATTCATACAATGGTATGGAATTAAATATTTTTGTGGAATCTCTGGCAAAAAATAAGCACAGTTTGTAGTCACTGTGGCTGATATGTATTGCAATGGTTGAGGCCGATTGGGTGTATTAGGAGAAACCCACCAAGATCCAGTGCATGACTAATACCCACCTCCCCACCAATAGCATTCTGTCTTGATTTCCATAGAAGCAAATCACCACTTCCCCCACCCCCGACACAGATATAACAATATTGTCACCAGTGAGAAATGACAGCTTAAATGATCTTTCATTAAGCAAAATCTCCCATTAAATGTTTGGTGCCTTTTCTGGATCCAGAACACATTGGGTTTTGAGTATAGAAAAAGGCAAAAAGGTGGAAGAGAGGATTGTTCTCAAAAACCGGGAATTTGGAAATCAACTCTAAGCTGTCCTGTAGAGAGAGAAAAACTCTTTGTCTTTTAGGTATTTGATACCCAGTATGAATTCTGTTATAGCTACTTAAATTCATATTGCTCTCACCCATTTATGTATTAGTGATAAATGTTATATTCTCACACTTGAGTAATGGATTCCTCTGATTCAATCAGTTTGGGTATTGGTTTTTGACTGTTAGTCTTATAAAATGCCATCTTGTTTATGCCTAGGAAGGATTCAAGCAAGTTCATTATACATTTTCCATATCTTAAGGATAAAGTATTCGTTATTTGTTTTATTGCAAAACTTTGAAGTTTTAAGAGTTGCATCTTTTGTAAGTTCTTTAGCTTTTGTTTTTTTGGAAGAGGGACTGTATCCTCTCATACTAGAAAAGTTTAGGTTGTTATATTGATGATTACCTGGTAAATTTCTACAGTTTATTAAAGTATACTGCTGTATCTTAAGATCAAAACTATATAGATCATAAGGAAAACCACAAAAGGGAAGATATGTAAAGAACCAGAGTTTAACCATTGGGGCAGGAGATCTCTGTAGCCAGCAGTATTTGTAAATATTATGGAAAATATCTTTAATAATAACCAAAATTCAGTCATCTCACAAGAAACTTCAATTATTCTGTACTTTACAACCCTGCCCTAAAACTTGCAAAATGAGTACATGACATTTCATGCACAATGCTCTAGACACCTGCACTGGACATGCTTTATTAACATCCCATACGGTTAAGTCTAGGGAATTGAGGAGCGTAAGTCACTTTTTGCTGTACCTTTAAGACCTAGGTAAGAAAGGACACAAAACACTACAGGAATAATCATGGTTAAGGAAGAAAAATAAATACATAAAAAGATACTTGTTGCTAAAACTCATGTTTACTGCAGATGGATTTTATATTCGACTGGATAATGTGATTCCCAGGGTGGAAATCAACTAACAGATGGAATTTGATAGACTCTCCATAGTTAAGGTGATCAGACTTTAGAACTAAACCAAGCAGGAATAACAAAAACTTTCATAAATTCAAGCAATAAAACATACTAATAAATTTGCCTCATGCTGTGTTAGACTTTAGGCAACTCATAGAAAGGACTCAATTTTAAACACAGACAAATACATAGTCACAGGAGATGAAAATTAGACAAAAGTTAATGATAATTTTGTTTCTATAATTAAACAGCTTAAAATGCAAGGATAGTAACTATAAAAATCTAAATAAAAATAAGTAGTAAGAGAATTAATCAGACTCTCACTATTTATCCTTTTACTATGTTCTGGAAACAATAATCTCTGGGGATTCCAAAAGCAGGGAGGGTGAGAGGGAGAAAAGATTGAAAGATTACCTACTGGATGCAACGTTCACTATTTGAGTGATGGGTATGTTACCGAAATGCCAGGGTTCGGTCTAGGTCCCACTGCTCAATGTAGAGAAAGCAAATCATCTAGACAATATGAGTGTTTCCTGGAATGGAGGCTTTATTAAAGTGCTGCAGCTTAGGAGAAGTGAGATTCAGACTCAAGTCCATCTTTTCAACCAACTAAAATTAAGGGTTTATATAGCTGGGAAGAAATGTAACCATGTTTGAGAAAACAGGAATTAGGGAATGGAAAGAAAGAGGAGTTAGTCAACAAGAAGCACGTAGCTAGTTAGGCAGTCATGATGAGTGAGGGGTCTTGTGTCTCATTGTCCAAATGTGGTGATCTGGTAAGCTTCAGTTCCTTGATACAATTTGGGAGGCCTGATAGTTGATTTCCTGAGAAAGGCACTCAGATAAGACAAATCCAATTTTCTCAAGTTTTACGACTTAGGATAGTAAACTGCTATGTTTATTCAAAAGTAACCATAAACATCAGCTCCATGAGAAAACTGGGCCAGTTTCAAGTACACTAGAAGCCCAGTGCCCACTGTTTCACAACATACCCATGTAATAAACATGCACGTGTACCCTCTGAATGTAAATTTTTTTTAAATAATAAAATAAGAATAGACCTTTTTAAAAAATTGTATGTTTTCTTTGGATTGTATTTTTTCAGTCTTAGAAATTAAAAGTAGGTGATAGGAAAGTGACTCTAAACTTTTAAGTGCATACTCTGGTTATATTTTGGTCTCCCTTGCCTGCCTCCTCCACCTCCAGCTTGCTCATATGTGCTTGCTTGCTCGCTTGCTCTCTTGCACTCTCTTTCTCTCTCTCTCTGGTGTTCTCTCCAAATCTCTCTCTTCCTGCCCCTCCCTCCCTCTTCCAACCCACTCTCTCATCCAGAAGTAGTGAAGGAGTCTAGATTTTGTTAATGTAGCCTGTCCTTGCTGTTTTGTTGTTGTGACAGTTATTCCTGTTTATCTTTCTAAATTTAAACTTCAAGGATTCAATGATTCCTAGCTGCCTGTTTCTTAAAGCAAAATTCCAAAGGAATGTTGCTGTAATCCTTCATCCAAAGGACCTCCCAAATGGGAGAGCCAAGGGAGAAGGTTGAATTAATACCAGTAACTGTGGTTCAATCTGAAGAGGCCACAAAGGCTTTTGTTCCTATTTAGTGACTTGGAAACTAGATGCCACAAACAATCTTATTTATTTTTGGTAGTCAGTTCTGTAAAGCATAGTGTCTGAAAATGTTTAAATACCTTAAACTATACAATTGGTGACAAAGAAAACTGGTGTGATGATTCTTTCATTTTTTTGTGGGTAACAGCAGACAAGAACTATTGGTAAAGACTAAGGGGGTAGAAGAGAGATAAAGATTAATAGGGTAGAAGAGGGATAGGAGGAGAATTTATAGATCCTACCAAAATTTCCATTCCTATTGGTCATCTGCCATGTCACCTGCTATATTCCCAAATGTGAGCACTGTCATTTTTCCCTGTTAAGTGATTTGGGTCACAAACTGGAGAAGTACAGCATTTAGGGAGATCAAAATGGAAAAGTTAAAGAAGGGGCTTGAACATAAGGGAGAAGGATCTGCAAAACAACTAGGCAGCTCAAACAGGCCACCCTGGAGGACTATGCATGGTTTTCATTGTAGTTATTTGTTTCTACTCTTATTAAATTATCTATTTTAAAAATCTGATTTAACTTATCTGTATATATTAAATCTAAAATAATTTTAAGTTCATATTTGATATGTTAAACATATAATTTTAAAATAACAACTTCTGGTGAATCATTTATTGCCTTTCTGCAAAATCTTTCAGTTACAAATACATGAATACGAATGCCCAAGACTATGACAAATGAGAACTATTATTTCACATTTCAAATGAATGTCAGTTCCATTCTTGGCTGCATAATTCACTGCCAGAAATTACTCTAACTCTAGACTTCTAGTTCTAACCTCATTTTTCTCTCAAAAATCCTAAAAGGTGGCTGAAGGTAGAATTATATAATACTTTGAAGTCCTTTATAGTCCCTATATTGAAAGTCTATTCACTCATACTTTTTAATTCAATAGATATTTATTGTGAGTCAACTATTAGCAGATCAGTATATCACACTTTGGAGACATAATAACGAACAAGACATAGATGTTATAGATAAGGAAGACAAAAATAGGGAAATAAACATTACTAAGTTATGGTAAGTACTGTAATAGATTAAAACAAAGTAATTTGGTTTAATACTATAATACAAGGAAGGAGGAATAAGGTAGAAGTCTCAATTTAAATATAATGGTTAAAGAAGCTGAGGAGATGGTATTTAAATTGAGACCTGAAAGATCAGAAGTCATTCATGAGAAGAACTAGGAGAGAAGCCTACAGAAAGGCTCATAGATTCTATTCTCTGCACAATTCAGTATCCTTACTGTTTAACATCCAAATGCCTTCACTCTAGGTCTTGATTATTGCTGCCTCAATCTGGTGCATAAATTCCTAACATAGAGGATATGAACAATTTTGTGAGGCTGTGCAATTCTCTAGGAATAATGCAGACTTTTACTATTTCGTGGACCTTTTGAGGGTATGAGTATATGGGTATTTTCCTGAATACAGCCCTAGCTCTTGCCACATTTTCAGATGGTTCAAATACCCCCAAATGGTTAAGACCCCTTTTCATATTAACTTTCTTCCATTCTGTTTGTATATCATGTGTTCGTTTTTCCGTGTTCTCTGATTTCTTTATCTACTCTAATTCCATTAAATCTTCTCCCTGGGCTACGTGACTTGAGAGAGGTTGATCTGGGGACATTAATTTAAAAGTCATATTTTGGTAATAAAAAAATACAGACAACTTCTCTATATATAATTAGAGAATGATATGATTTTATTTAAAATTCAGATTCAGGAAGTACCTGTGCAGGCATGATACATGGGTATATTGTATAATGCTGAGGTTTGGGCTTCTAGTGAATATATCACCTAAAGAGTGAACATAGTGCCAAATAGGTAGATATTTTAACCTCAACCCTACTTCCATTCTCCTACACTTTAGATCCCCCAGTGTCTATTACTTCTGTCTTTATGTTCATGTACACCCATTATTTAGCTCCCACTTGTAAGTGAGAATATATAGTGTTTAATTTTCTGTTTGAGTTGTTCCTGTAGGATAATGGCCCACAGTTCCATCCATGTTGCTACCAAGGACATGATTTTATTCTTTTTAATGACTTCATAGTATTCCATGGTGTATTTATACCACATTTTCTTTATCAAGTCAACCATTAATTGACACTTAGGTTGCTTACATGACTTTTCTATTGTGAATAGTGCAGCAATAAACATAAGAATACAGGTATCATTTTGATAAAAATCATATATTTTCCTTTGGGTAGATACCCAATAGTGGGTTTGCTAGGATGAATAGTAGTTTTATCTTTATTTCTCTTAGAATTATCCATATTGTTTTCCATAGAGGTTGAACTAATTTCCATTCCCACCAACAGTGTTTCCTTTTCTCCACATTCTTGCCAACATCTGTTATTTTTTACTTTTTAATAGTAGCTATTCTATTTGGTATAAGATGGTATCTTATTGTGGTTTTAATTTACATCTCTTAGATGATTATTGTTAAACAGTTTTTATATGTTTGCTGCCATTTTTATGTCCTTTTGAGAAGTGTCTGTTCATGTCCTCCACTTTTTAATGGAGTTGATTTTTTTCATTTTGATTCATTTAGATCATTTGTACATTCTGGATGTTAGTTCTTTGTTGGATGGTTAGTTTGCAAAACTTTTCTCTCATTCTGCAGGCTGCCCGTTTACTCTGTTGATTGTTTTTCTTGCTGAGCAGAAGCTCTTTTGTGTAATTTGTCTATTTTTACTGTTGTTGCATTTGCTTTTGAGGTCTTAGTCATAAATTCTTTACCTGGACCAACGTCCAGAAGAGTTTTTCCTAAGTTTTATTCTAAGATTTTTAATGGTTCATGTCTTACATTGAAGTCTTTATTCCATCTTGAGTTAGTTTTTCATATCGTGAGAAACAGGGGTCATTTCACTTTTCTTCATATAGCTAGCCAGGTGTTTATAGCACCATTTATTGAACAAGATATCCTTTCCCCAGCGTTCATTTTTGTCAGCGTTGTCAAAGACCAGTTGGTTGTAGGTATGTGGATGTATTTCTGGGTTCTGTCTTCTGTTCTGTTAATCGGTGTGTCTATTTTTGTACCAGTTCCATGGTGTTTTGGTTACTACAGCCTTGAGGTATAGTTTGAAGTCTGGTAATGTGATGCCTCTTTTTTTTTTTTTTTTTTTTTTTTT
>NW_012110030.1:3555042-3561702 GCF_000951045.1 Mandrillus leucophaeus | reverse complement strand
TTGTTTAGCTGTGCCCTGTCCCCAGAGGTAGAGTCTACAGAGACAGGCAGGCCTCCTTGAGCTGCTGTGAGCTCCACCCAGTTCGAGCTTCCCAGCAGCTTTGTTTACCTACTTAAGCCTTAGCAATGGCGGGCGCCCCTCCCCCAGCCTCACTGCTGCCTTGCCGTTAGATCGCAGACTGCTGTGCTAGCAGTGAGGGAGGCTCCGTGGGCATGGGACCCTCACGGCCAGGTGTGGGATATAATCTCCTGGTGTGCCCGTTTGCTAAGACCCTTGGTAAAGCGCAGTATTGGTGTGGGAGTTACCCAATTTTCCAGGTGTTGTGTGTCTCAGTTCCCCTGGCTAGGAAAAGGAATTCCCTTCCTCCTTGCACTTACCAGGTGAGGGGATGCCTTGCCCTGCTTCAGCTCTCGCTGGTCAGGCTGCAGCAACTGACCAGCACCAGTTGTCCTGCACTCCCTAGTGAGATGAACCCAGTACCTCAGTTGAAAATGCAGAAATCACCTGTCTTCTGTGTTGCTCGCGCTGGGAGCTGAAGACTGGAGCTGTTCCTATTCGGCCATCTTGCTCCGCCCCCCCCGGTGACTTTTAAGAAGTTATTTAACCTCTTTATTTCTCAGTCTCCCCATCTATAAAATGACCCTATAAATTTTATTTAGTATGTGGCAGTTTAAGATGATTAAATGAAAAATACAGATGTGCATTAAATGTATAGCTCATAATAAGCACTCCTTAAACATTAGTTGTTACTTATCAAAGTTTAGAGGTGATAGAGACTAATAGTGACCTGAGAGAGGGCTTTAGGCATATATATAATACATTTTCAGCTCTATATTCTTTGTGCCATATGGTTTGGTTTGGGTTTTTAAATGAAAGTATGTAAGAACAGGGAAGCCATGAATAAAAGGGGAGAAAATAAGACTGGCATTCTTTCTCTCTGTCATTTACCAATTTATTGGGAGGAATTGAATGGTTTTGTATTTAATCTTTATATAAAGCAATCTTTACAGTTTATCTGATCTATATTTTTTTATTCATAATCAATACCTGGAAGCATTCAGACATCAGCAGACATTAACAACAAACCTCTCTGGGGGTTTGTGTTTGTAGTTTTCAATAATCAGATCAGTCCACTCTAACTCCTTTAGTTTATTATTTCATTGAACTAAAGAGATGATTAAAACTGAGTTATGCTCTTAACAATGTAGCTAAACATACCTCAGTTTTGTAATTAAATTTCTATTATATTCTATGTGTTGGATTTGGAAATGAATGTATTCTACCTGTAATGGTTTGTTGGAAAAAGTGTTATATTTCAGACTTGGATTAATATTTTCTTTAATGTTAGGTTGTTGGCAATTTAACTTTGGCAACATTTATCAATAAATATAGCAAGTAGTAATATTAATGGGTTAAATATTAATTGTTCAACATTGGCCTTTTAGTCAGTTAAGGAGCAATTATTGAACAACCGTCAGCTTAATCAATGCCTTGCTCACTGCCTTCATGTGGTCCCTCTTTCCCCACTCCAGTAGCATCCTTTTGTGTTTGTTTTTTCTGTTTGAACTTTATGGAAAACTATTTCACAGTAGCTTATTGTTTTTATAATATTTAATATATTGAAGTCAAAAAGAGTTTTTTTCTACAACTTATCCTATGTTTTTGACTCTTTATATTGAACAATGTGGAAACTCCAGGATTCTTCTCTTTACTTCTTTGGGAAAACTCCAAATTTCTGATTCAGTTACTTGGATCTCCATTTAGGCTTAAATGATTCACCAGCTAATTAACACAGCTGAGTAACGATAATATTAATCTTGAAAGGCCTTTTGGGGAGCATGGAAAAAGTAAACTCCAGATTTTTAGAGTAGCTTACTGAGATAAGATTACAGATCTCTTATTTAACCTCTGTTGGAATTATTGTTAATGTTCCCTGCACTGTTGGTATTGTTATGATGTTATACTTTACATAAATATATAATATTTACATAAATATATACTATTTTACATAAATATATAATATTGTACATAAAAATAAACATGAAACTATAGAAACTTATAATTATCTATCACTATATGTGTGTATAATTTTCATTCTCTACATATCTGTATCATGTACATTAATCTTTTTTAAAATGAGGTATTTCTTACATGAATTACAGCAAGGTAGCTAATTACTTCAGTTTTCCCGTCTACATCTTTCAATGTCATCTAATATATCTGTTAAACAAGAAAAGAGAGTTACTTAGAATATCAACTGCAGATTAACAGTTTATGCTACCACCAGATGTTACCACACTTATGAAAGTAAAACTTTTAAGGAAAACAAAACATTTTTAATGTTTACTTCCTTTATATTTCAACACTGTCCATTAAAATTCTTATCAGGAACTGGAGATAGATAAAATGTAATACTTGCATTGTTTTTTCTTTTTGGAACTAGAATTAATCTGTGCCCTTGGGCACTCTTCTTCAAGTTTCTCACTTGGGCCATGATTATACAGATTCTATTTAAACAACGAAATGCTTGTATTACATATATTTAATAACCAGTAATCAGAACGCATATGTGTATATATACACACATATATGTGTGTGTATATATACATGTGTATATATACATATATAAACACACATATGTGTATGTATACACATATATATGAAATCAGATGTAAATCATATCATATATGCATATATACACATATATGTGTATATATGCATATACAGATATACACGTGTGTATATATGTATATATGTGTGTATATATATATGTGTTTATTCTGTTTTAACTTATATATATACACATATATGTGTGTGTATATATGTATATATGAAACATGATTTACATCCGATTCACCTGTCTTTTGCCAACATCTCATATTGAGACTAACACATAGTCGGTGCTAAATGTTTGTAGAATGTTGTTAACTTTTACAATATGTGTAATGCAAAATAGCTATACAGATAGACACAGTTAAGAATAAATTATATGTAATTTACAGTTACAGTTGTGTAAAATATGCTGTACTTGGTTTTGGCATGTGAGAAATTTCTTTTGGCTATTCAAAACCTTTTGCAATTCTGAAATGCTTATCTTGAAAATTCTTACTGGACTAATGGGAACACTTGAATTTCTGATTAGCAGTGGGGAATTCAGTATAATTGTACTAGAGTTTAATTGTGATGTGTTCTTCAAACCACAATTGTTTTATATTACTGTAGTGCCTGGGAATAATCAGAACCACAGCCATTTTATAACAAAATATTGCTATGATATGTTAGGGCCAACTCATACTGGATTGCAAGAATCGGTGGCTAGTATCTCTTCCCAATTCCATGTCCATAGATTTCACATTGGTGGCTTGAAAATAACCACACTGGGAGGATTTCCTCAAGGAAATGGGCAAAAGCTGCAAATAAGGGCTTTTCTGTTCAGTAGAAAGCCAGCTGTTAAACCTTTGTTAGCTCATCACTGGAAATATCTAACAACTCAAAGATGCTCATTTGTTTAGGCTTGTAAAAATGGATACTTTCATTTTTCTCATTTTTACATAGTAAACATTGTCTTACACATTTTTTTTCTATAAGAATCTGTCATGAAATTCAGGAAATATAAATAGGGAGAAAACATAAAAAGGGAACATAACTGAAATTTTAAAGAAAAGAGGATGACATGGAAATATGACAGATATAGAGAAATGAAGACATTTTTTAGAAGTGGATCTCATGTAGAGTAATATACTAACAAATGGAGCAGTGATGGATTGAAGACTAATGTGGCAGTCATGAAATTATTCTTCTAAGTTTCTCTTGAAAGCTCTTTAGGTCCTTATATCTCCTTACGAGCTTCACTAAAAAAAATGCTTTAAATAAATATTTGAAACCTCCTCTTCCCTTAAATCCAAAAATGTCAGATTAATTTAAAGCAACTTACCTTTTAGCTTAGTTATATCTGTTAAGATATATCCATATTTTTGTAAGCTATTGAAGAGAACAATAAACAAACATATACATCCCATATTCCTGCACTTGACTGAAATATAAATGGATTTTTTTTCATGTTGGTAATTGGCAATAGTTATCTTTAGTAATAAGAATCCCCTTAGACTGTAATTTAATAAGGCAACCTTGCATCTGCTGAATATTTCTTTGAATGGTTCTTCTATGAATATTTCCCCAGACACAGATGTGCTTTCAACGGTAAAATGGTGATAATGATGGGGTAAAAAATATTTTTAAAATATTATGACATTATGTTGCCCTTTGGACTTCAGAAATTATTTGGAAGTCTAATTCTGTTTTACTTTTAATATTTACTTATTAATATAAATGTGGTAGCCTCTGAATATGCAACCACATGGAATGATTATAAAATGAGTTTGAACAGGTAACTGCGTGATATAGATGACTTGTAAAGATGTTTAATTACCTACACTAGCAAACACGTCCTGCATAATATTATTTAAGTTTGTAGGCAGTGCATTTGGGGGGGTGTTGTAAGTCTTGTTTTAACAGCAATATTAATTTCCATTCCATTTGGATAATTAATATGTATCAATGGCCACATCTTATGGATATTAAATTTCCAGTATGTGTATAGAGCAAAAAAATTTAAAATAGGCTTCAGTTAAATGTCACACAAAATTTAAGTATATAGAAAAATCATACAAAGTCCAGATTCAAAAGAGGTAGTTTTAATGTTAAAACTATATTTTAATTTTGAAAGAATATGCTTGTTTTGGAATTTATCTCAAGAGCTTGAGCAAATAAAATTTTGGATATTGTTGAATTCGAAATAGCTTAAAGTTCTTTAATAAATTTCATTTCCCATTGTAAATATTTAGCAAATTATTATTTTACATTTTCTTTTAGGGATATGTGAACTTCATATTATAATTATGTGATGTATCTGACAATTGACTTTAACTTTTACTAAATTTACACAAAGAATCTTTAAGTCTCTGAATCCTTAGCAAATCCTTTCTACTTAATGCTAAAAGTAATTTAAGAGTGGTAATTGTATAAAGATGAGTAAGTTAGCTATAGGAAGTTTTTTTTCTCTTTTTCTCATAAGCAAACCAACTTCTGTGATTTTTCTTTCTCTCTTATTTACCTCAAATCTTGCCATATTCATTATTGATGTATACTTCCATATTTACTTAGATATACCCGCATATTCACCAGTATTTTTCCCCATTATTAATTGTTGAATTTTACATATTCTATCTGGAAAGATTTATTTTGATTTAAATTTATTTTAGTGAGAAATGTTTGGTAGTAAACTCTACTACTTTGTCCTCATTTTTAAAAGATATTTTTAATGGGTATAGAATTCCAGGTTGATAATTGTCATTAATCAACACATTAAAAATATTATTCTATTGTCACTGGTTTCCATTATTGTTGACAAAATGATAATTATTTAAATGACACATCTTAAGTTGATCTGTCCTTTCCGTTTTGTTGCTTGTGATATTTTTGTTTTTGGCATTCAGCTTTTTTATTATAAAGTGCTAGGTATAGATTGTTGTATGTTTGTTTCTCCTGCTAGAGACTTTTTGGGCTTTCCGGGTGTGAGGTATTATATCTTCCAACAATTTTAGAAATTTTTTATGCTGTATGTATGATGATTGCTTGTATTCTTTTTGCTATCTCTTTCTAGAAATTGAAAGAGATATAATTTTAATTTTCTCCTTCATATTATTTTATTTTAAACTATTCATCTCCTCTTCTCTCTGTAATGAATTTTTTCTCTTTCATCTTCTAATTTATTCAGTTGTATCTACAGTGCAAATTCAACCCATCCTTCCAACTTTCTAAAATTAATTTTTGTATTTTTTATTTCTAAAAAATCTATTTGGTTGCTTTTCAAGTGTATCTTATTAATTTAATACTCTCTAACTCCTTGTTCATATTTTAAGGTTTATTTTGGAAACATAATAACCAGTTTGGTTGTTAATTTTGATGTAAAAAGTCTATGTGAGTTTGATTTTTCTTCTATTTCTACTTTCTCTCATTCATGCCAACTTGCTGCCTTATATATTTTGTAATTTTTCACTGCAGATACATGTTTCTAGGAAACATTTTACTGGGTAAATCATTTGAGGCTATATTGAAGTTACATTTTCTCCAGTGAAAAATGTATAATTGATTTTATGATGCCTTTTCATGATGCCTTTATGCTCAACAGGTAACATAAAAATGGAAACAAACTGCAAAATTGTATGAACTCTATCTTATTAAAATTTTGTGTAGTTTCATTTTTTTAAATTTTTAATTATTTAATATTTCTAATAATGCTAAAATCAAGACAGATGAACTTTTTTTCCTGTAGCCTTGTGTTTATTTCTCTTTAAACCTTATACTGAGTTGCTATTCCTTAGGTTGTCAGATTTATATGACGTCTTTTAGTGTTCTCCATACATGGAGTGAAACTTGGGTTTTTCCTTCTGTGTATTGCCCCTTATATAAACAGATACTCAAGGATATCAAGATTTCATTTAGAGAAGGTAAAGCTGACTTTGGCATTTACTGAAGTTCTACAATTTCTGCTTCTTTATTCTTTGACCTCTGTGGACTTTTTGTCTTGCTAGTTCAGTGATATATTTTAAAAGATACAGATATTTGACTGTGTGTCTGTGTGTGTGTGTGTGTGTGTGT
>NW_012110030.1:3486300-3554992 GCF_000951045.1 Mandrillus leucophaeus | reverse complement strand
TATATATATATATATATGTATATATATATCACAGTTTATCCACTCTGATTGATGGGCATTTGGGCTGGTTCCATATTTTTGCAGTTGCTAATTGTGCTGCTATAAACCTGCATGTGCAAGTATCTTTTTTGTAAAATGACTTCTTTTCCTCTGGGTAGATACCCAGTAGTGGGATTGCTGGATCAAATGGTAGTCCTACTTCTATTTCTTTAGGGAAACTCCACACTGTTTTCCACAGTGGTTGTACTAGTTACATTCCCACTAGCAGTATAAAAGTGTTCCCTTTTCACCCCATCCATGCCAACATCTATTATTTTTTGACTTTTTAATTAAGGCCATTCTTGCAGGACTAAGGTGGTATCTCATTGTGATTTTGATTTACACTTCCCATAGCTATTTTTCTTAATCAGGAGTATATACCAGAATTACTTTTGGAGTTTGTTATAAGAAAGACATATGTAAATTCTTATCATAGATATGCATACTCTGATTCATACACACACACACACCATGGAATACTACTCAGCCATAAAACAGAACGAAATAATGGCCTTTGCAGCATCTTGGATGGACCTGGAAGCCATTGTTCTAAGCACAGTAACTCAGGAATGGAAAACCAAATATCGTTCATTCTCACTTATAAGTGGGAGCTAAGATGTGTGGACACAAAGGCATAAGAATTATATAACAGACTTTGGGAACTTGGGAGGAAGAGTGGGTTGGAGTGAAGGATAAAAGACCACACATTGGACACAGTGCACGCTGCTCAGATGACAGGTGCACCAATATCTCAGAAATCACCACTAAAGAGCTTATCCATGTAATCAGAAACCACTTGTACCCCCAAAACTATTGAAATTAAAAAAAAGAATGACTGCTATAAGATATACTTGAAGTTATGTCTGAATACACATCCAAAAATCATTTAGCCATGTTTCTAGACAATGTGAATGAGCAAATGTGGAATCCCTCTATTTACACACTATATGCTTGCAAGGACGAGTTCTAGACAAAGGGTCTGCTGGAGGACTCAAATGAAATAATTACTTTTTCCTTCACAGAGGCTGTACCCCATCAGGACAGGTTCCTTATATTCTCTCAGTTTTCCAGACCATTATGACCTGCTGTTAAACAGGTGACATCCAACCAGCAATTATAATTCACTACTGGTAATTTTAAAAAAATATATAGCAATTTTAATTTCTCACTGATTTATTGGGTTTGGAGGAATATACAAGACAGATAATTGCCTTGTTCATTAGACACTCTGTTAATAATGTTTGAGATAATCTTACATTAATAAAAAAAGATTGAATTGCTGAGGAGTAGTACACATCAGCACAACTCAAAATACAACAAGTATGATTCCAAAATGATAAGTTATTTTTCTCCCTGTGGTTGTTGTTCTGTTTTGTTTTTATTGTTTTGCTTTTAATCTCGTGAAAAAAGAATTCACTGTTCCAGAATTCTGGAGAAGAGACAGTTATTGCCAGTGGCAGTATAGAAGTAAAGATAATTTCAGACAACAGCAGGCTTTCTTGCACATTCTTTTCCATTTCATTAATAACATGGTCCATAAAGAGACATGCTTTGCGAAGCTGAAAGTGGAGATAGGAATTCCTCAGAAAGAGCAGACATCTGTGCAGATGACTAACATTTTTTAGATACAACATTCTCTTTTTTCACTGGCTTCTTAGTGAGTTGCTGATGGAAGATGAGGCAATGATTATCAACCTCATCCATTAACCATCCTGCTTTTTAATCACTATCTATACCACAGTGTGTATGCACGTGTATGTTTAATCCCCCTGCTGAAAACAGTAAATTTCCTGGATCTCTTTGAACTACACCAAGAATGTAGGCTGACCTGGTATTAAAGGACTCCATTAAATATCGTGTCCACGTAAGTAAGAGCTGGCCTGTTTTCTTCCCCACTATATGTGTAACTCTTAGAACAGGGCATTAGTGAGTGTTTATGAGTCTGTTTTCACACTGCTGTAAAGAAATACACAAGACTGGGTTATTTACGAAGGAAAGAAGTTTAGTTGACTCACAATTCCACATGGCTGGGGAGGTCTCAGGAAACTTACAATCATGGCAGAATTGGAAGCAAGCACCTTCTTCACGAGGCAGCAGGATAGAAAGACAGAGAAAGAAATGCAAAGGAAGAACTTGCAAACACTTAGGAAACCTTCGGATCTCATGAGAACTCATTAACTTGAGAACAGCATGGGGGAAACTGCCATCATGATCCAATCACCTCTCACGCTCGACACATGAGGATTACAGGTCCCTCCGTCCTCGTGTGGGGACTACAGTTCGAGATGAGATTTGGGTGGGGACACATAGCCAAACCATATCAAAGTGTTCATTAAGTACTTTTTGACTAAGTGTATAAATGTGATTCAATCATTTGTATTTTCAAAACTTTTACAACTTCTTACTGCTTCCATTGTTACTACCCTGATTTAAATGCATGGGGCTCCTACCTGGTCTTCATAGCCTTCCTTTGTTCTCCAAAACCTGTTTCTATCACAGCAGCAGAATGAATCCCTTCAAACACAAGTCAGTTTGTGCTACTCCTCTGTTCAGAATCCTTCAGTGGTAGCCCATTTCACCAAAAAGTAAAAGCTAATCGGTCTGTAAGACTATGTGGCCAGGCTTCTGAGCGTCTCCTTGATCTTTCATCACTCAGTCTTTTCTTTAATGTGGCCCAACAGCACTGACCTCTTTGCTGCTCTTTGAACATGCCAGACACATTTCTACCTCAGGGTCTTGAGACTCATCTTTCCCTTCCCCAGAACAGCCTTCTTCCATATTCTGGCCTCTTTTGCATACTGAAGTACCCTAGCACCCCATAGCAATTATCATCAAATGATACATGTTTTATTAAGGGAATATATAGAAGTAGAAGTCCCTTGAGAACTAAAATTTTTTGCTTAACTTTTAAGTTCAGGGGAACATGTGCAGGTTTCTCATACAGGTAAACATTTGTCATTGGGGCTTGTTGCATAGATGATTTCATCACCCAGGTATTAAACCTAGTACCCTATAGTTATTTTTCCTGATTCTCTCCTTCCTCCATCTCACCCCCCACCCTCCAGTAAACCCCAGTGTCTGTTGTTCCCCTCTTTGTGTCCACGTGTTGTTATCATTTAACTTCCACGTGTAAGTGAGAACATGCAGTATTTGGTTTTCTTTTCCTGTGTTAGTTTGCTAAGGATAATGACCTCCAGCTCCATCCATGTGCCTGCAAAGGACCTGGTCTCATTTTTTATGGCTGTCTAATATTCCATGGTGTGTGTGTGTGTGTGTGTGTGTGTGTGTGTATGTGTGTGTGTATATATATATATATATATATATATATATATATATACACACACACATTTACTTATCTAGTCTATCATTGCTGGACATTTAGGTTGATTCCATGTCTTTGCTATTGTGAATAGTGCTGCAACGAACATATATGTGCATGTGTCTTTATGATAGAATGATTAATATTCCTTTGGGTATATACTCAGTAATCAGATTGCTGTGTTAAATAGTAATTCTGTTTTTAGGTCTTTGAGGAATCCCCACACTGTTCTCCACAAATGATTGAACTAAATTACCCTTCCACTACCAGTGTATAGTGTTCCTTTGTCTCCACAGCCTCGCCAGCATCTGTTATATTATTGACTTTTTATGATAGCCATTCTGACTGGTGTGAGATGTTATCTCATTGTTTTGCATTTCTCTAATGATCAGTGATAGTGAGTTTTTTTTTCATATGCTTGTTGGCCACATGTATGTCTTCTTTTGGAAAGTTTTCATGTCCTGTGCCCAATTTTTAATGTGGTTCTTTGCCTTTTTCTTGTAAATGTGTTTATGTTCCTTATAGATGTGAGATACGAGAGCCTTGTCAAATGCATAGTTTGTGAACATTTTCTCTCATTGCGTAGGAAGGAAATCTGTAGATTGACTGTTCCTTTTGCTGTGCAGAATCTCTTTAGTTTAATTAGATCCCATTTGGAGGTCAGGGATTTTTAATCTATCGTGTTCCCTTCTGTGGCACCATTGACAATAACATTGACTGGGTGCTCAATAATGTGCTCTCAATAAATATCAATTGAAGAGACAGTGAACTGAATAAAGAAATAAAGTTACAGGTGTGTGGAATGACTTGCCAAAGGCCACATTGATTCCTAATGTTAAAACCTCACAAAAGTCTCAGGAGGTGTGAAGCAGTTTGGATACAAGACCCAGCTTAGTCAGCATTCTTACAGAAGGATTTTCTTCCCTCACAGGTATATTAAGTAGATGGGTCACAATGGAATGTAAGGTATCCTCTCTTCCTTGTTTTATCTGGGAAGAGACCTATCTTTAGGCCACTATTAAATCCTTAACATTTGGGAGGACAGATGTGTAAGTCTTTAGGAATTTTTGTTAACCTTAACATGATTGTAACTCTAAGGGAATTTCTTAAGTGTAGTCTTTCCTAAACTTTGACTTTCTTGACGTCATGTTCTGTTTTGTTTGTTTTGTTTGAAGGATCATCTTGGAGGTGCCGTGTGCAAATATCAAACAAAATATTATCTGTCATTTCTTACAACACGGCTTTCATAAAACAATGTTTATCCAAAACAAATGAATTTAAAAAATAGAACATAATTTAAAGTGGAGTTCTTTAAATTCAATTGAATTAGCTTTATGGAAAAGCTTGCTATATTGAAATTGTTTCTCATTTCCTTTTGTCTAAACAATGCTCTGTACAACTGTGCTAAGGAATCATTTCTTACACATTTGAACTTGCATAAGCACAGGAGTTCCTGACACCCAAAGTAATATTACCACTATACCTTTCTGCTGTCTATAAAGACCTCAAGCAATCTATATGAGCTGATATGGTTTGGCTGTGTCCCCATCCAAATCTCATCTTGAATTGTAGTTCCCATAATCCCCATGTGTCAGGAGAAGGAATCATAGGAGGTAACTGAATCATAGGGGCATTTACCCCGTGCCGCTGTTCTCATGATAGTGATTGAATTCTCATGAGATCTGATGATTTTATAAGAGGATCCCCCCCTTTGCTTGGCACTTCTCCTTACTGCTGCCATGTGAAGAAGGATGTGTTTGCTTCCCCTTCTGCCATGATTGTAAGTTTCCTGAGGGCTCCCTGGCCATGCAGAATTGTGAGTCAATTAAACCTCTTTTTTATTTATGAATTATCCAATCCTGAGCAGTTCTTTACAGTAGCGTGAGAATGGACTAAAACAGGTGCCAAGTGAAAACTGTTCTCTAAGGATTAACCAACCATGAGAAAGAAATGTAAAAAGAACCACTTTTTCCAGATCTCAAGGAAACAGATCCATCAATGGCATGCATAACTGACTAGCTTTAATTTGTATTGTCCATTTGCAGGGATACACATGTTACGAATAAGATAAATATGGTAGGTAAGAGGCATGATTGCTTGGTTCTAGGATTGTCATAGAGACAGAGGTGAATGGGCTACAATTTGACCTACCCATTTATTATCCAGAATAACCTCTAGTTTAAAACTGATACAATGAGGATCCATCAACTAAACTTATGAAATATTACCAAGTGCAAAAACTTTACAGATTGTCATACCACATGCCAATTCATTTATGTGTGTTTGTTGCTCACTCATTTTTTAAAAATTTGATCAAGAAATAATTTAAAACAGTATTTGAAGCTACACATAATAGAGCAAGGAAATTAGGTTAAAATTGTTTGGTCAAATGGAATAAATGAAGGATAGAGAAAATAGGTCAGAAAGTAGGGTCAATTTGCATTTAACTTCCAAGTAGGCATGTATTCTTTAAATGATCAATCTAAAAGTTGTAGAGATCAAATATTTGTTTACATGGGGTATAATTTGCAGCTATCAAAAATTAAAATATAAAAAAATTACTAGAAGTTGCTGCGCCATTTCTAAAAGCATAAATTTTAAGAGTTTCTTAGAGTAGCATGAAGAAAGGGAAAAGATGGTTCTTTTTGCTACCAGCAACTCCTACCCCAGTCTAACTTGTGGTCAGAAAGTCTCTTGGAAATAATAGAAAAGGGCCGAGAATATTGAATATCTCCTATACCTTAATGCTAAAATGTTGTCGTATCCATAAAAACATCTGTGATTAGTAAAGCGCTGGTAATCATTTGAATCAAGTTAATTCATTCTACCAATTTATGGAGCATCTGCTAATTCTAAAATGCCATAAAATGCCATACTAGGCACAGTATCATAGAACATAGTTCTAGTCCTTTGAGTCTGAGAATTAAAGAGGGGATCACATAGGAGAGATTATTGTTTGAAGGATTTACATAACTCAGATGAAAGCCTTACGAAAAATAGATATCAAAACTTTTCATATTTATCTGACTTGTTTTATCATTTTAATCTCTTATGAGGTCTCTGCCTTCTTTAAAATAAAAAACTAGAAGTCAAAGAAACTAAAGCATATTATAAAATACTCTTCTATCAAATTAGTTGTTCAGAAAAAAAAGTAGATGCCCAATATCCAAAGAACATGTTGAGTGGTACACAGTATAAATCAACAGTAAAACCTTCTAAAAATTTAATAATTTCAAGTTTATTATACAATATTTGGTCAAACAGGATGACTTACTCAAGAAATAGTCCAATCCTATTTTTCCTTGACTCAGTTGTAAAGAAGATAGAGTCCATATGATTTTATTTTGCCACTATAGTTAGAAAAATTGTCATTATGTACAGTAGACAAAAAGTCCCTATAAAATTCAAAAACATGAATGAATATAGGTGCATGTTCAGTCTTGTTTTCAAGATTGTTCCAGTTATCCAATGCTGTGTAATAATACACTGTAAACTTAGCAGCTTAAAACATCATCTTTTTTACTGATACTGAGGACCAGGACCTCCAGAGGGTCAGCTTGACACTTGTACTCCATGGGTGCCAACTAGATCAGTTGGGAACTAGAGTGGACTAGAAGATACAGAATAGCTTCAGCAACCTGTCTTGTACCTTGGTGAGAACAAGTAGAGGGCTGGGTCAGCTGAGCTACCCGCTTCTCTATGTGTTCTCATGGTTTCTCCAAGCGATCTTTCTGACAAGTAGTCAGACTCCTTATATAACAACCAAGGGCTTGAAGAGGCCAGCCAAAGCTGCCAGGTTTCTCACACACAGGCTTGGCCTTGATCTGGCAAAGTCAAACTTCTCCCACATTCTATTGGCCTAAGCCATTACAGGCCACTCTGGATTCAAAGGGACCAAAAACAGACTTTATCTTTCTCTGCAAGTAATATCAAAGAACTGTGACCATCCTTAATCCTCTACAAAAGAGTAGTTTCTATTGTGGTTTAATAACAATATACATGTCATGATACTAACCAGAAGTAGAGAACAGATTGGTTGACCCTTAGGATGCTGTACATGCCTGTTATTTATTCATTTATGCCATATGATTTTTCCAGGTATAGCTAGGTCATATAATACTTTCATCATGTTTTATTAAAAGTTGAAGATTTTTTTAAAGAGGAATGGATATTAAGGACATAAAATGGCCCTATTTTTAAAATTCATTTTATATTGGGTTCAATTTTCTCCTGTGATACAGATTTTGTTGCATAATTCTACTTGTGGCACATTTTGGGGATTTATGTTTAAAGCCAATTTAAGAAAGAATACTAATCACTAAGAAAAGCAAGTATGCCCACACACATATATATGTATGTGCATACATGTGGATATACATATATGCATACATATGGATATACGTATGTAAACATACATGTTATATACATGGATAAAATTGTATAGATACACACACACCACAATGGCTCAAATAATCCTTTAGGAAATAATTACACCAAAAAGATTCCCTTTATTTGTTTATAGTCATGTTTAGGGTAAAACACTAAATAGAAACATTAAAACCAGCGCCAAAAGAAGACATTCCCGGTATGGCCAGAGATCTGTTTTTTTTGATCAATGGCAACATTCTCTGTTTCTGCAGCTTTTGATTTACAGCTTCAGAAAGGCTTTGAAAATATAATAGAACATCTTTAATTAAATCCCCCAAACTCACATTCACAGATAAATAATAATCCATCAGCTATTTTATTCTCTAACTGTACCCCAGAGAACTTGACAGTCTTAATCACTTCAGCCATTTATACCTTCATTTGGGCTTTATTTCAGTCAAGCCATTTAGTGGAGTTTATCTAAATTACAGTATCTGTTTTCTTATCACACGTTCAGAGCTGTAACACAGAAACTAATTTCAGGTGCAAAATAGAATATCTCAGAGGCCCAGACATCAGTAGTACAGGCGCATTAGAATGAAAAGTTACCTGTCACTAACGGATATTTGTCTCTGTAATGAGCTCAGGTGAAAGGAACTGTGGCTATAACAAAATTAGGAGATACCAGTAACATTATAGAATTCTAACTCTGAGAGAATATACAGATTTTTGTTTTCAAGCTCTGGAAGTGAGAACATTTTGAATAAGATATATCTTGAAAGATGTTCCATTACTTATTTTGGGAATAGATAAGGAGAATCCCCAGCAAAGGAAAACACCCCTGCTATTGCTCAAATATCATATCATGTAGGCGACGTTTCAGCAGAAGCAATTTAATCACTTATAACAATTGTCCTTAACATGACATCATTCTGCAAAGCTTGAGTGGTAATCAAATGGCACTGTACATAATGATATCATTTTAGTATACATATTCAAAAGGGCATCAAAGCCAAATTTATTCATTTTGGAAAAGTGGATTTTTTTTTTTTTCTGTTTTAACTCTAAATTGTTCCAGAGTAGCCTCATTGATTCAGAATTTAGTGTAACATGTTATGTTGATAGCCTTGCAGATATGTCTCCATGGAAAGGTCAGCATGATAATTCCTGAAATGAGTATCTCATTCATAAACAGCAGAAATCATTTACTTCATCACCTAGTTTCTCTCTCCATCATCACCTTTTGACTTTTGAAGCCTTTGCACTCTATGCTGCAACTGAACTCAAATACTTTCCACTACCTCCATAGACAGCATTATCCTTCCATTAGAGAATTTCAGATATAATTTTTCTTTTGTCTAGCAGTTTATTTCTACCTTTTTACCTGTCTTCTTCCTATTCATCTTTCTAGTTCAAACTTAATTTTCTCTAAGAAGCCTTTATTCCCTAACTCACACCCTCCTGCACCTCAATCCCTGACAAACTGGTGTGATGGACATAGTTATGCCTCCCACACCACTTCAAGGATAGGCTTGTTGCTCAGCTGCTTGGAGTCCTGTCATCAGGTAGTGCTCAGTCGATAGCATCTTTGGTATCACTTAAGCTGTAGAGAGACACCTCATTCAAGGTCACACTCTTTCCAAGGTAAGGTGAACCATATTAAATTATTGGTTGATATGATGATATAAAGACCCAGCCATTTTGGCCCAATGAGGGAAAGTTTCACAGGACATTTCAGCTCTGGAACTTTCTGTAGATTGACTAGGCTAACATCAGGCTTGAAGATAAGCTTGACTTCACCCTCTGCCCATCATACTTCCTTCATCCCCTTCAAATGCTGATCCCAGGTTAGTCCCTGATAAATATTCTGCATTCTAAACTCTAACTCAGAAAAGCCAATGTGCTAAACATAATTATGAATCATTATACCTTGATCTTGTCATGCCATATTATTGTGATTGAAACAATTTTGTGGTCATCATTTTATCTCTGCTTAACACGAGAAGATAAGTAGATACTCAATAAATATGGAATAATTAATGGCTGGATTAATGAACAAATAGATTTCTTGAAGACAGAATTTTGGGCAATATTGTTTTAAAGAAGAATGTCTACCATCAGTAAATAGATACTGCTCAATCCAGTATCATTCCTTGGAGAATTTTAAAAATTCCATCTGAAGTTATCAGTGACAATTGTTATAGACCACACTTTCTACCTAAGAGATATGTATTGAATAATGGCTTCGATATTTTGCAAATTCTGTTGACTCTCCTAGACACCCTCTTTGCACTGTTGTCTCTTTTTTCCTACCATGCAAATTAATTGCCCGTTTCTACCTTTTCACTTTCATATTTAGCAATTTAATAGACGTAAATAAGCCTGAATTATGAAAAGAAAACAAATACAAACCATGGCAAAGCAAATGAACAAACCAAAGGAAAAATAAGTTTAAAATAAAATACAGTAAATTCCTTGTGTGTATACAAATTTGATAAACATTCCAAACTGAATATTTACAAGTTAAAAGCTGAAGTTGGCAATATTTTTAGGAATTTATGCAATAACATTACTTCTAGTCTCCATGAAATTGAACTTCTAATTCTGACCTTAATACTTATATATAATGATATTTTCATTGAGCTGTATTAAAGTGCAGAATTCAATCAGATTAAGTTGAAGGAATTTTTATGGTTTCTAGACTACATGACAACCTAAACTTTTGCTTTCATGAAGCTGGAGGTATAGATTTTGACTTGTAATGACTTTACTATGTCATGAGGATGGTTGTAAATAGGCTGGGTTCTGGCGTCCAGTTTGAATCCTGCTCTGCCACTTACCAGTTGCAAGACTTTGGAAAAATTGTTTACCCACTATGGGACTTACTTTCCTCATCTACAAAATGGGATAAAAATTGTACCAACTTCCTAGAATTACTGGGTTGATAAAATGAAATTATACAAATAAAGTGTCAGTGTCTATGATTACCATTAATGCTCTTCATCTACACAGTGATAGTCTTCGGGTAGTGAAGGTAAGAATATTTGACGTTTTGTAGAATAGCCCTTTGCCAGACTTGATTTTATCTTACACCTAAGTAAGGGATCTGAAGAGCAGTTCGCTTTTCTTGATTTTTAATGGAATGCATCTCTAATTTGGGGAGCTGAAAGGACTGATGAAGCAGTTTCCTATTGGATTTACTCACATGCTGTTGCTGAGCTTGTTGAACATGATCTGTTTCCAGTAGTCTCCTTGCAGTAGGTTGTTCAGAGTAAAATGAAAACAGAACCCGATACCCAATAGTTTATCATGTTATTCCACCTTATCAGTTATCCTACCTGATAAATTGTTAGACAAGACCTGAGACTCCTGATCATCAGTTTATTTGGGATGTCTGTTCGCCTTGGAAATCAAAGTAGCTTCATCAGAGTATGTTATTCATGAATGAACTTTCTAATAAGTGGGGTGCTGTACCCTAAGAAATGATTATATTTGTGGGGGAGTACTCACTAATTTCTTTCTCATGCTTCAAACTTTCATTTTAAAAAATCTAATGCATTAACAGATCTTGTTTATTTTTAAACTGTTTTCTGCTCTGGACTCATATAAGCCATATATATTTTAGTGTTACTTTATACTACTTTGTGAATTCTTATCTTTGAAAAAAAGAAGAGAATGAGATGGGGGTTATAAAATGATTATGGAACATTGCACAGAAATATTATTTGGCATTTTATTTGAGTGCATCATTTCATATAGGATATTGACTTAGTTCCATATTTAACACTGCAGACTAATAATGATAAAGTTGAATTTAAATGCTGTCCTACAGCATTCCCATTTTATATATGATCCATAGAAAAGTTTATATAAACTTACATTTACACAAATGATACATTTATACTCAATTTAGAATATTGCATTTATACTTTGAAAGAAATTAGTACTCACATACATTAATTATTTAACACTAGAATATTGGTGCTAATATTAGTGTATAATTTTCTTCTCAAATTGCAATTTTGGAAGAACTGTAAAGATAATGTTTAACTTTTTAAATACTAATTCATAATATCCAGTAGTAGTCATAGTGAATAATTAGCAATCATTTTGATAAAGCTCAGCATCATATTCCAGAGACATAGAGGGATAGATGCTTTGGTTGGCCCAGTACACGACTAACTGATTTACACAATTTGCTAACACATTTAGATTCCTTTGTGAACTGCCTGTACATACATAAATTGTTTTCATAACAGTAAAGTGGACAGAGTCTATTATGACTTTCACACAATGCATATTTAGAAAGAAGTCAGAAGGAAATTTTTTCCAATTAATATTCTATAATAACTGAATGAAATTATTTATTTCACAATTTCACAGAACATAGCTTCATGGTTGTGTCCCTTATCCCTAGCATGATTCTTGGATACATTATTTTAAAATATTTGTTAAATGAATAGTAGTCTTTGGCTGTAGGCACTGGCTATAGGTTGATTTGTATCGTCCCAAAATTCATTATGTCGAAATCCTAACTTTAAATACCTCGTAATATGACCTTGATGATATGATCTGCTTAGAGATTATCAAGTTAAAGTGAGTTTATTAGGTTGAGCTCTACTCCAGTATAACTGTGGCCTTATGAGAAGAGGACATTTGAATACAGAGACAAGCACACAGAGAGAAAGCCATGGGAACATGAAGACAGCCATCTGCAGGCTAAGGAGAAAGGCCTAGAACAGACCCTCTCTTCACAGGCATCACAAGGAACCAACTCTACAGACACTGCAATTTCAAAACTCTAGCCTCCAGAACTGTGAGACAATGAATTTTTGTTGAGTTAGCTGCCCACTAATACAGCACTATAAGAAGCAGAAACACTTGAAATGAGTAAACAATTAAGTCTTTGTTGATTGACAGACTTTTACCAAGTTCAGGGAGGGATCAGCATCTCCCCTTGGGTTAGCTGTGAAATTTGAACCTGGAGCAGCAGATCTCAGTCCCATGTCAAATCACACTAGCATGGATATACCACCATGGATATGCCACGAGTTATAACAGATGCCACAATCTATTTATCTTTAATGTGATTCAGAATTTGGTGAATAATTTACATCTTAAAAGAAGTTCAGCAGATCCTAAAAAGTGTGATAGTCTAATTCCCAAGATGGAAGAACACTCAAGCAGGAACACTAAAACAGAAAAATCTGCCAGATAATAGAGAAAAGAATGTGGTTATGAAAATTTTAAATATATTAAAAATCGCAACAGTCTCAGACCCTTTGACATGGGGATAAAATACCTGACACACCTCATTACTCCCAGGGGGCATCATTGTAATTACAGCCATCTAGCCAATAGCTCCTAGTGACAGTGCAATCAAAAATTGTAAGTTACATTCAGCTTCTTTTGTGAAAGACATCAGTAAAATAAGTAATAATACATTTTGAAAAAATTTCCAAGAGGAAGAATTAAAAATAAAAATCTAGAATTTCAAAGAGCCATCTTTATTTATATGACAAAATATGTTATGTGGAAGAGCTCATTCTCTGATATTTCATTGTTTGTCTTTAACTTTTAACATTGCCCTCTCAGCTCTCTGCCAATAAAAGCAGAATGTGCACTGAATATAGTGCTCCAATGAATCTGCTGCCCTAAAAATATTAGAGTTTATTACATTGCTTTAAGAAAGCAAGATGATATTTTCCAGTGAAGGGAAAGATCTGCATTGTACTACGTAACACAAACAATGAATAGAAGGGTGAAGAAAGTAGTCAGAGAGGCTAACAGCTTTCCTGACATTCTTTATTCATACTATTGCCATGGATTCAGGTATTATAAATAGGCTCTTTTTTTGCCTTAGTAACTTTGTTTGGTGTATAAGCAAAACGTGACAGATACACCAGCCTCAAGTCTATAGGAACCAGCATGGAAAATTCTGTGCTACAGATTTGCTTGATTGAAAATGTATACATATGTGCTGTGTAAAATTAATGACTCTGCTAAATATTTCAATGTTCATAAAATATTCCAACTTCTATTTCCTTAATGTAGAGTTTTTTTTTTTTTTCAATTCCTGAAGTTTGGCGTTTTTGAATGAGGGAATAATGACACATATGCCTTTGTATAAGAGTACTCATGATTAACAGATTTTCATAAAGTATAAAATTTATTAAAATATTTACATTTTACCAAGAAATTTAAATGAAATTGTTTAGGAGACTTCTATAAGCTCCATCCAAAAATCAAGGATGAAATTAGGGAGAGTTTAATTCTTACCAGTATGTAGGTATCGAACCAGTGTTAACTATAAACCCTAATTAAAGGGTTCAATGTATCCAGTGTCTTAGTCTTTTCCCCTGAGAAGCAGAGCCTAAGAATGGCCTTATGTGCAGGTAGTCCTATTTTGGGTCTGAGGGAATAGGATGGAACTAGAAGGAGTAAAACAGAGAAAGAGTGAAAAATCTCTTGAAGGGTGAGTTAAATAGGTGGTCACAGCCAAGGGCAACTAGAAGCTTATCATGCAGATACTTTTTTAAAGATGAAATAACACCTGAGAATTGTTCACCCAAAGTATAGAATAAGGAACTTCATTTGCCAACTACCATCCCCCACTGACCAAGGGTCATCCTACAGAGTATTTAGGTAATACATGGCTGGGTGTTGGAAGGATCAGGAAGTCAGAGCAGAAGTAGAGGTGAGGTCAGGTTATATACCTACAGGAAGTTGAGTAGGCAGAAATGGAGAAAAAGGTGAGCTAATTGAATGGGAAACAGGGCTAAAGAAATTTTTAATACGTACACTATTTACTTTTTGTGCCAGACATCTGATTTCCATTACTTTACTTTTCAACAATATTAAACCTTTTGCTGGTAATTAAAAACAGGTAAAAATATTACTTAAATGATAAGTTAGTTTATTATATCCCACAGGTTTCTAATAATACATCCAAAGCTTACTAAGACATTACACGTAATAAGTATTGAAAACCAAATATTAATATTCAATTATAGTCATATTTTATCTCCAATAATTCATAGATAAATATGATATGTGCAATTTTTACTTATGTGTACTTGCTGGAAAATAATTATGAAAGAGAGTTTAAAAATCTAATAAAAGAAATCTTTACCAAAGATGATGAAGTGTAATGAAACAAATCCTTAGCATTTAAAATCTGTTGACAAAAATCAATTAAAAGGCAAGGTCTTGCTCTGTCATCCAGGCTGGAGTGTGGTAGCATAATCATAGCTCAACTTACTGCAGCTTCCAACTCTTGGGTTCGAGGGATCCTCCTGTGTAGCTGGGTCTGCAGGCACATGTCACCATACCTGGCTAATTTTTTGTAGAGATGGGTGGGGTGGGCGGGGGTGTTCTCACTATGTTGACTGGGCTTGTCTCAAACTCCTGGCTTCAAGTAACCCTCCCACCTCCCACCTCAGCTTCCCAAAGTGCTGAGATTACAGGTGTGAGCCACTGCAACCAGCCAGGTTCTGGCATTTTAAAGTTTAAGCCTTTTCCCACTTACTAGCAATTCTTGTTTGGGGGTGTGAGGGCCAAGATGATTAAAACATAATGGTAAGAGTAATAATAAAGAAAGTAAAGCAAGGTCTAAAATTTGCCAAAATTTTAGGAAATAATAGAAAATTAAAAGAGTTCAAGTTATCTAGACCTAATTATCAGTTTACTCCACTACTTTATTCTTAAATACTCTTTGTCTTTAACATTTTATTTACTCAATGACAAGGAATTCTATGAAAAGACAGATATTATTATCAAAGTCTAATGAAAACAGAGGATAGCTTAAATCAGAACTATCTGATAAGAATATTATATAATATGTAAGAATATATATGATAGATTATATATTATACTATATAAGAATAATATATAATCTGGCTTTGAGTAACAGCAATCAATGTCACTGAGAACAGAATAACCTAAATAAAATGTCCATAAGTGACATATTTGTAATTGAACATATTTATGGGGTACAATTTGTTGTATATACATATATTTCTGGGCTCTCTGTTGTGTTCTATTGGTCTATATGTCTATTTTTATGCCAGTGCCATGCTGTTTAGTTAATCTATCCCTGTAGTATATTTTGAAGTCAGGTGGTATGATTCCTCCAACTTTGTTCTTTTCGCTCAGGATTGCTTTGATTATTTGGGATTATTTGTGGTTCCATATAAATTTTAGAACCACATTCATCTATTTCTGTGAAGAAGTTGGTATTGTCATTGGCATATTGATAGGGATTGCATAAAATCTGTAGATCACTTTGGGCAGCGTGGCCATTTTAACATTATTAATTCTTCCAACCCATGAACACAGGATACACTGCTATTTCTCTTTCCTTCAATTTCTTTTATCAATGTTTTATACTTTTCAATGTAGAGATACTTCGCCTCCCTGGTTAAGTGCATTAAATAAGCTATTTTAAAAACAGAGAACCCTATGGTTAAGGTTGCTTTTATTCTCTAGTGAAGAAGCTCACAGAGGTCTAGGGGCAGTGTTTGTACAATTGTTTAGAATACTCAATCCTAGTTTTCATTGATTCAGTTTTTACTCTAGGACTCATATTACAATATGTAAAGCCATTTGTTGATCACATTCCTGAAATTGTGGTTCTATTATATGAAAACCACAGACTGACAAAATGTCCTCTGTAAAGTGACATTCTAGGGCTTCTGCAATGAGGATTGCCTTTGTCTAGGCAAATAATTTTAATGATTTTTCTGTTTAGCCAACTCATGTTAAAAAGAAAACTGCACTACTTTTTTGAGCTTATTAGAAAAAGTGGCCAAACCCTCGGCCACAAAGATTGTTAGGAATGTTACAGATCTGCCTGTATCAGATCCAAGTTTATTTGACACTAAAATTTTAAAGAAAATTGTCCAATGTGGTGACTTGATGCTGTAGGTCTTACATGCACTTGCCATTTTGGTACTAAAATTAAAATGGCATGCTATTCTTTTGCCTCTTGTAAATATGTATTAATAATCAAGAAGATGATTTTTCAGAAATCTATCTGTGTAAAATCTATTTTGTGAAGTATCATTGTGACTCTTGCTTCATTGTGACTTATTGTGAATCTTGTCATTTCCAATAAATTAGGGAAAGGTTTCTAATCAAAATGAAAAGTTTCCCCATAATAAATTAATTTTCCACTTTTTAGTTTCTGAAGTCAAAACGGGATAAACAAGCACTTTATTAAAAACAATCATTGTTGATTCCTTTGAATAACACATGACCTTTGATTACACATGACCTACATGTGTAAGCCTTCTTAATAAAGCCACTTTAAGTATAACCATTGTCCTGAAAAATAACTCTGCGATATTCATTATTAATCCTCAACATAATTCTGACTCAACTTCCTGTGTGTCAGTTCAGTCTGAAAAGGAAACTGACTTTCTACTGATCCCAGATCAACAATTCATTAAGTTTTAACTGTTCCTGGTGACATACAAACTTGTTTTAAGTGTATAGGCATCACTTTCCTTCAGAAAGCATGTCGGTAGGAGGGCCAGCAATGCAAAATCATCTCTGAGGACAAGGCATGTGTTTGCTTTGAAGGTTCTCCATCACTTTCTTTACTTTTTCTTCTTCTCTGGATGCCCCTCATCTACCTTGTCCTATCTTTTGTGTGCCCTTCTTAACACACACACAGTCTTACACACACGCTTGGAAACACACACATATTATACCCCTCTGATTCTGCCCAGTGACTATTTCAGTGGCCTCTGAATCTGAGGGATGCTCTTAGTGAATATTTGAAAGTAAAGCATTGTCTACAACTCTGGGAATTATAGCGATTTCCTGATCCCGCTAAAACTCCACTTTTTCTCCTCAATGTTGGCTGTAATCCTTTCTTTGTTATGCCACAGGAAATATAAGAAATCAAATTAAATTGATTCTTTGAAATGTTTGAGGGCTTATTCTTTTCGTGGGTATTAAAGTGGCTTCATTATTCATTAAAGGATACTTTAGAAATTCCATATGTATTGCTTAGCATTGTGAAATCCTAAATATGATAGCTAATTTCTATTTGAACAAAGCATTTTCCCTTTGGGCAGAGGCATGGGTCTGCACTGTTGGGTTTATTTTTCAATGTTATTCAAAAGAATAAAAGATCCTTAGAGAGAGCTGCAAAGTAAATTAAAAAACTCTTCAGTAAATCACATAATTATGCTGTTTCTTGTTGGATCAATATTGCCCTTTTTTAAAATGAGGTATTGGTCTACAAATAATAATATATTCACCTAAGTGTCTATAGAAGCATTTTAAAAATAATTATAAGTTTGTATTTTAGTTCCTTTGGCTCACCATATTAACTAAGCATGCAAACTACATTTTAACCTTAAAGGAAAGTGGCCCAACACTTTGCCAATTAAGACTGTATAAATTAGAAACTGACATGCCTCAGAAATAGATAAGCCAATGTTTGCTTCTGGAAGTCTCCCCACTTTTCATACTAGATTGCCAGATTTTCAATCCCACTTACCTTCTACTTTTGTTTTATAACTAATTCTATAAACACTGCTTCATGATTAAAGTATCTCACACAATGCATCATTATATATTACCTGCCCTTTCTTTGTTTCGGTGTTTCTTTTTGATTTTGTTCTTTTTGATTGTTGCATTCATTTTTTTCTTTGCATTATTATTATGTAAAAATCAACTCAACACTGTTTTTATCTCCTCTTCTTAAATTAGCGACGAAGAAATTCCAGTTTTGTTACTAGTTCAAGATAATGATTTTCCTAACCAAATGTAATTGAATCTGTAGGCAGAAATATCTCAAGAAGCTTTCTTTGCTCAAAACTATATCTGCATCACTGTTAAATGTAATTTCAAGTATAAAATTTAGTAATGTAAGTTCATGCAGTGGTTTACTCTTTTCTCTGTACCTGTGATCTCACATTGCTTTCCACATTGTGTCAGCCTGTGAACTCTCTATTCTGATGTATATATTAGGTGGCTGCAAAAGTAACTGTGGTTTTTGCCATTACTTTTATGGCAAAACCCGCAATTACTTTTGTAGCAAACATATATATAAATTTTATATATTATAAATTATATAACATATTATAAGATATTATAATATTATATATATGCATATATAATATTGCTGCATTACAGACCACCACCAAACTTTGTTGCATTTATTGCTCATGATTCTGAAGGTCATGGGATTGGGCCAGGCTCAGCATATTTGGTATGTCTCTCCTGATGCCAGCTGCCACGGATCTTCTGGGAGTCAAGCATCACCTCAATAAGGTGCAAGTACTGGCTATTGTGTGGGATGCATTGATTTTCCTCTACATGGCCTCTGATTCTCTTCATTTGGTCTATCATGATTAGACAGTCTAGCCCAAGTTCTATGTTTGGTAGCTTACTTTCAAAAATGAATACAGCAGTGCAAGACCTTGGTAAGCTTAAACTAAGAACTGATATAATAACACTTCTGCTGCATTCTACTGGTCAAAGCAAGTCACAGGCCCAGTCCAGATTTAAGTAGAAGGTAAAAATAACCTATTTCTTGATTGGTGGAATGATATAGGTATATAGGATGAAGAAATTGTTGGCGACCTTCTTTGCAGCCAATCTATCATAGTATATACGCATATATTGTCATTTTCTAAATGATTTCTTTATGCTGGTCTGTAGAAATACAATTTTAAAATATTGACTTTGTGTCTAGTGACCTTCCTAAATTTATTAATTCTAACAGTTGTCAGTAGATTCTTTAGGCTAGATAGACAATTATGTTTCTTTATATGCTGTGAAAGAAAGCCTCTTTTGTTTTTAATTAATTTTGATTTGAATTAGTCACCCTTAGCCTTTCACCATTTTTCTCCATTGCATTATTGGCATTTGTCAAAAGTCTTCTGATTCTATTATCTTTGTAATTAGTAGTGTCCCCAAATTCTCAAAAAGCTGAGATATTGTACAAGCAACAGCATTTTCTTCTACTGTCATCCCAACCCACTTCACCACAGTGAACGATGGAATTTCTACACTATGCTGTGGGCTATTCTATACTTCACCTTCAACCAGTGACTGTTGTCAGCCAGCTGGTAGATTGACAGATTCCAAAATCCTATTTTAGTGTTTGCTTCCTTGGAACATTACCGGCACCAACTGTCTTAGTTTCCCAGGAAATAGACTCTGAGATGAGAATTGGGGGAGTGCCCTCAGGATTAACATCTATATAAGGAGTGAAAAAGTCTGAATGGGCAGAGGGAGAAGTAAAACTGTGATGAAATAGCAACAAATTTTTCAGCCATTCCACGGGCAGCTCTGGAGCTAGGATGTCCCTTCAAGTGGTCCAGATCTTCATGTCATTGCATCAACTAGTCATTGGTTGTCGACAGCCTTCCAAGAGGGAATGCAGCCTTGAGCAAAGCATATATCTTTGGCTAAGGAAAATTCCTAGAGTAGGATTTGGCTAAGGGGCTTGAGTTGCCAATACTTCCAGCACTTGGGAGAATGACTGCCTTAGTCTCGGAGTGGTGCATTATAGGATCCACTCTACCAGGATTCCAGCTAAAAGTATGTTAGACCTTTTCATTGTTTCTCATATATTTTGTATTTTTTCTGCGATATTTATTCTTTTCTTCTCTGTATATCAACTAGAATATTTTGTACTGCTTTATGTTTCAAATCACCAATTCCCTCTTCAATTCTAATATGGAATTTAACTTATTCATTGGGTTCTTAATTATAGTTACTTCATTTTTTTGTATTTTAGAATTTTCATTTGATTATTTTTCATGGATTCCATTTCTCTGATGCAATTATCTCTGTTGTCCTCCTATTTTAACACATTTACTTTCAGTGCATATCTGGAAATTTTAATATTTGTATCACTTATGAGTATGTTTCTGTTGTCTCTTTTATTATTATGACATTTTTTATGTGCCTAGTGATATTGCATTTAATTATCTACCCCGGGTTGCCATACAAAATATCATTAACTGGGTAGCTTTAACAACAGGAATTTATTCCTCAAAGTCCTTGAGGTTGAGAAGTCCAAGATTAAGAGGCTACCTGATTCAGTTTCCTGGTGAGAGGTCCCTTCTTGGATTGCAGAAGGCTGCCTTTTTGCTCTGTACTTGTGTAGTGGAGAGAAAGAGAACCCTGGTCTCTCATCCTGTGATTATAAGGCTACCAACCTCATCTAAACCTAACTACCTTCCAAAGCCCCATCTCCAAATCCCATCATGTTGGGGGTTAATGCTTCATTTTGAGGAGGACACAAACGTTCATTTCATATACTGGACATTGTGTGAAAAACTGTAGAAGCTACAGAGAAGATTCACTCTATCTAGCAGGCAGATGCAGTAGAATCAGAATACATCCCTCCAAACAAGAACTTCATGGAGAAGAGGATGAGGTTTAGAATTTTCAAAGTTCAGACTCAGCTTACTTCTAGTTTCCTCCAACTTTGTGTTATACCCCAAGAGGGCCCCAACTAAGAGCCTGACATGTTTAACAGGGACTCTCCTTCCTTATGGGCTCTCAAATCTAATTTTTATCTCTCTAACAAAGTTGCCAACAGCTATCAGCTTTTCAGTTCCTTATTTGTTTGGGTTCATAGCCTTTTACCTTGTAAGGCTTAAGAACTGCAAAGGTCTTAAGGAAAACTATCTCGAAGTGTTGAGCTAACTCCTGTGTTCCTCTCTTCTCTCATCAGGATCTCAGTCCCTCAATTCATAGCTATCTTAATTGATATATAACCTAACTTTTTGCCTCCCTAGCTATTTGACAGTGTAGAACGCTCTACCAGCTTCTGTTGGTGGCAGCATCTATGTGACATCACTGTCTCTACCTGGTAGCTGCTTAAGAAACTAGCAAATGTCCCAAGGAGAAAAATGGACAGTGTGTATGTATGTCTCACCTCCAGTGAATTTACTGTCCTTCCAGGATCTTTGTCCTAACATCCTAGCAAGCTCAAAGCTCTCCAGTGCCTTAAAAAATGCTGCTTTGTCTGTGTGTGTTTTGATACAGATTTTCTAGTAGTTCTAAGCAGGAGATTGGTCTGTTACAAGCTACTCCATCATGGCTAGAAATGAAAATAATGCAACTCATATTTTGATTGTCACCTCACACCCCCTTCTTTATGATAGTATAATGACTAAGAACCAAGAATTAAATCCTACAGAACTGGGACCTTAGCTGTGTGACTTTGGGCAAGCTATTTAACCTCTTTGTGCCCTTTGTGTTTCAGCTTTCTCATCTGTAAAATAAAGATAATAATTTTACTTATCTCACATATTTGTCAATAGCGAACAAAGCAATGGATACAAAGCTCTTAGTACAGTACCAATCACGTAGTATGTACTCAAAAAATATTTACAGATATTCTCAAATATGTGACTTAAATATCTGTCCTTAGATGTCAAATGCTTTCATTACACCTTCACATTCTCTACCGTTTTTTGTTTTTTTGTTTTTCAATACTGGTGTCACCCACGGTTTTTGTTTGTGTTATTGCTGTTTGTTTGTTTGTTTTTTTAATTCTTCATTCTTTCCCATCAATCTGGATCAGACTTTTATTTCCCATCAACATATTATCTCTGAGCATCATTTCATCATCGGGAAGAAGAAAGAATTCTTGAGTGCACACCATGTGCCAAGAATGTGCCAGGACTGCTGAGACCCCAATGTCAAATCCTATTAGCTACAATAACAAATGAACTTTTTAGTAAGAGTCAAGCTGACTGTATTACATGAATATTTTCTTTTGGTTAGTATCATTTTCACCTTTGGCCAGTTCAGTGTTCATTATAAAATGATGTGACAAACCTGTATGAAAAAGAACATTAAATCCCAAGTGGTGTATTGCTGAGCCAGAAGCATGGGGTGTATTTCTAAGTTCAGATTATCTTCTGCCCAGAATAAAGAATAAGAAAACATTTTTGTTGTATTTGAAACTGGCAGTACCACAGGTGAGGCATACAAAGACATTTCAAGCAATTCAAGTCTTAACTCATTTTCAGAAATATTTTATGGTTTACTCAGTCTTAGAGTCTTTTTCTTGATTCCTAAGAAATAGGGAGAGAGAAATAATTTGAAATTATATAATGTTTTATTATTATTGCATATTTCCTGTTTATATTGTATGTAACACTGGTATAATTTTTTGTCACAAAGACAATACTATTACTTGCTACTTAGGGACTTTTTAGAATTAAAGTGTTCTTATTTTAGAAATAATGGTTAGTGTTTGTTAAAGGCAATATATAAAGACAGGGCCATTGTTTATGGCTGTGGAGGTTATGGATGGGACAACTCTAAGTACAGTCATCAACTGTTAGACCTCATAAATTGTATATTTACAAATATGTAATTGACCATTAAACTTGACAGTTTTCTGATAGATGGAAGTAAAGTGTTTGCAGAAGCTGTGTATTTTTCTACTATGGACAAGGCATGCACAACCAAATGGCAGCCTTATGAAGGCATAAAATATTGAAGAGATATCACAAAAATTATACCAATGAGAAAAAAGACCACTGTTAAGGACTGGTCAAATATTTTACCAAATTATCTGCATTTATGAAAAGATATTTTTTTCTTTACAAATACATAGATACATAAATGAAATCACTGCTATTTGGTGACTTGAGATACTGTTTTTTTTAAAATAATTTAATTGGTCATGGGCATCTTTCCATGTCCTAAATATGGAGCTCCATCATTATTTTGGTGGTTATGTTGCATGTTGTCATATATGTGCAGAGGTGAATATTTTATTTGCTCAGTCTCATCAAT
Organism: Mandrillus leucophaeus; assembly: GCF_000951045.1. Taxonomy (NCBI): domain Eukaryota; kingdom Metazoa; phylum Chordata; class Mammalia; order Primates; family Cercopithecidae; genus Mandrillus; species Mandrillus leucophaeus. The sequence goes on along the minus strand of NW_012110030.1, from coordinate 3,531,480 downwards.
GGATATTTGTTGTTTCCAACTTTCACTAATACAAAGAAGCTTGCATTAAACATTCAGTGCACACACATATTTGTTTAACTATCTGACTGTTTTCGAGCCAAATTGTTAGACCCAAAGTTATTCACATTTGTAAAATTTTGATGTATATTCCTCAATTGTAGCATAGGTATTTTAAAATATAATGGCAGTAGTCTAGAAGTACTACTTTAAGAACTATCACCAATATGTGTTAGAACCTATCATGATAACAAATAGGGGAGGCAGTACCAGCTAGTTGAACACACATGGAAATCCTTTACTACCTATTTTCAGCAATGAAGAAATATGCTTTATATTTTATAAGTTTACTAAATATTTTCTGTTCATTAGATAAAGCTAATCTTGTGAAAAGTAAAATAGTTGACACCTCAGATCCACTACAGAATATCAGTTGATATTTTGTTTGTGGCAATTAAAATTATAGTTATTCTCTAAAATATTAAGCTTTATAGTGATTAATCTGTTGATAATTTTAGCTTAACTTTAACAAGGAGAAATTTTATAAATCTTTATTTTAGTGTCTGGTAGTCATTATACTATGTGTATTTTAAAAGATCAGTTTAACCTGGTTATAGAATTTCTGAAATACATACATTTTTTCTGTAACCTGGGAGTAACTACCTTTCCTTACCACTGAAATTTAGATATTACATATGAAAGTCTTATATCTGTGCTGGATCAAAGATAACTGAAAGTATTTTGATTTAATACTTTGTTCAGTTGTTGATAAATAAAGCAAAATACATTGTCTATAAAACATTTTTCTTAAATTCATATATTAAGTGTTTAATAATTTTTAAATATGAAAATCTAATAATTGTATTTTGTTTTCCTTGCAGTCATCTTCATAACGTATTTCTTACTGTTAATGAACACATTTATGAAGGCAAATTGTAATTTTGCCATCTGTGTTAATGTAGGTCCAGCCATGAAAAATCCTTGACAAATTCCAATAACTAATAAACTGGGTTTTATATTTCTTATAATACCAAAAACATGAACTGCTTCTGTTAAAGTTTATAAACAATATACATATTGGGGATTTTCTTAAACTGTTTACTTCTAAGCAGAATTATAGGTCTCCTAAACCTTCCCAACATCATGGACCTGATTTTACGTTGTTTATTATTTCTGAAATAGGTAATATTACTTTCACTTATCAAGTAACTAAAGTAAAACTGTTGAAGAGTCATTAATATAACCTTACAGTATTTCAATTAAATATGACTAGACAAATCATAAGCTAGTTTAAAACCAGCTACTCCTATTTTATTGTTTAGAAATAGCTTGATTAAATCTGATATAATTTTTAATTATCAGAATATATTATTCTGTTTTACAATGAGATCGTCTTCATTTTCCAGGTGTATGTCATTTTGTTACAGATAAATGATACAATATTTAGCTTTTTATATATATCATGTGTGTGTGTGTGTGTGTGTGTGTGTATAATAAGGGGTCTATCTTTAGAATTCATAAAACTAAGCTTACCCAGTGGTACAATAGGATACTCTTGTAGTATCTTCATATGTGTGTTCTCATTCAATTTTTGCACAAAATGTTCTGCAAAATTAAGCCTTGCTGATCATTTATTGCTTATCTAGAAAGCCGTTTCCTTCTCTACTACACTCTTTCTACTTATTAAAACAAGTTTGCTTATCAACTAAAAGCCCAAGTCAAATAACTCTTCTTTCTATCATATCTCCTTTTGAAGTTCCATGCAAAATTAATCATTTCTTCTATTGTACTCTTAAACCAGTCTGGTTCAAACATAGCGATATTACTACTGATCAAATTTTAGAACTGATCTCACTTTCAATGCTCAAGAGCAAAGACTATGTTTAATCCATATTTGTATAGACAGTAAGTGGATAAATGAATGAGTTGCTCAGGTATCTTATGATATAGACATTAATAACACTTGTAGCCAATAGTGTATACAATATCTCATTTAAACTTCACAACATCTCGCTGAGGTGGGTAATAGCATGGCCATTTTACAGATAAGAAAATTAAAATACAAAATAGCTAGTTCACTTTCAAAAGTTGCAAGGCTAATAACTAGAAAATGTTGTATAAGTCAGTCTACTGCCGGTCACCATCTTAATGAATGTCTCTCACTGAAGATTAATCTTCAAATAAGAGCTCTTACTGTCATTAATATAAGGTGCAAGAGATATTTAAATCCTAACATGACCAGTGAGTTATGTCTGTTTTCTCTAGTACTAATCTCCACATGGCTAACTTTGGGCTAGATTCATTTTAAACATAACAAACTGAATAACCATCAGCATGGCTAAGCAGAAAACCCAGTTGGCCTTCTCAAGAAGTGAATGGATCCATTCAGAAATACATCACTGAGCATTTCCTTCATGCTTAATACTTTGCCAGGCACCCAGAGGCAATGTGAAAGTCGCTCTGTTCTAAAGGATCTGAAAACAAGATGCCGTGCAAGTCTGATGTATGTGAACTTAAGTTGAAAAGATTCTCTTACACAGATGAGAAAGGATAAACAAGAGCTGCAGGAGTCAGAACATTTCATAGAGAAAATGAATTTTTAGGGAATTTGAGTGGAGAGTAGAAAAAACATTTCAGATGGAATCAGAATCAGACAGCAATTGGAAACAGGACCTAATTGGATGTTTTATCAACAGAAAAGAGAAATGAAGGATTTATTTGCCTTTTCCAGTATGAAATGGTCTCACATTATATTTGATTAGCATATGTATGTTCAAAGTGCTTTCACAATATTTTATTTAATCCTGACACAAAGTCTGAAAAGTTGGCAAGTTGATCTCATTTTATAGATGACAAAACTTGAGTTTTGAAGAGGTTAAATGACTTTCTAAATGCGATTTTTAAAAATAGACTAGCATTTCCCATGTCACTACAAATATTGCTACTTCCAGATAATTTCATGTGCTTTTAGTCAAGTTTTGTTGTGACTATAATTTTTTAACTCAACATCCCTCATGATTCTTTTGAATTTTTTAAGACCCTGAGTTCAAACTAAATATGATGGTTAATTAGAAAGAATGAACTGGAGTTTTTTAGAATTGAAGGCATCAAAGTAAAATTGTGCCCTCCTTAGCAAGGAGAACATGCAGCTGTTCCAAATGTTTTTGGATTTGCAGAGACCCAAAATAAGTATGCTTGTGGTAGAACACAAACCTCTAAGGTTTTTACTTGAATCTGTTGTTTGCATGTAAAATTGGGATTGATTTTAACATAATGGAAAATTATTGATGTTTGTGGAATGAATCTATATCAATCTGAATTTATTTTAGCTCAGACTTTAGGATTAAAACTCTAATTTTACCAAGCAGATTAACATTCCATTTACATTTTTATCTGTGACAGCTTTCCCTAAATGCCTTAAAAATAACAATCTGCTTCCATAGCACCAATTTTATAGCTGAAGCAAGTGAAACTTAAAAATGGCTGCCTTATGTGTCCACCAAAGAATGGGATAACAGCTTCATTAACCCCAAAATTGAAGACTATGCTTGGAAGGGGAAGCAGTATGTCCAGGTTTCTGTTCATTGGTTTATTTTGTTCACTGATCTTACTTGGTATACATAAGCTGTTAGCAGAAACCCAGATTAACTATGAGTGCAGCAGACAAAATTTATATTGTGAAAGTACTTGTATTGAGGGAAAAAAAACAAATATTTTCCCAGAGAACATCTGAAAATTGTGAGACAATAGGTCTTACGGGAAATGAGAACAGGATTTGAATCAACACAAACTGGTTTAGGGCTTTATTCTGCTAGTCACCAAGTGACTTTGAAAAAGCCATCTGGCCAACTAGTGTCTGAGTATTCCTGCCTGTCAAATGGGTAGAACAACAATAGATTGAATGAAGAATACAAATAGGTAATGGAAGACAGATATTCTTAGGAGAAAGCAGAGCATGCTAAAGTCCCGAGGAAAAGGGAGAGCACGTCCTTGAGCATATTGTGGAAGTGGAGAATAAGGCAAGGAATGATATTAGAGAGGAAACCAGAAACAAGCTAAATTAGAGCCTTAAAAGCCACACAAAGGAATTGGACGTTGTTCGGACAGCAATAGCATTCACCAAGCATGCTGTGTTCACAAGGCAGTGTTATCAATTTATGTACATTTTTTAATTACCATAAACTCCCCATGAGGAAACCAAGTGTCAGAGAGGACATGAGTCTCATTAAAGAGCACAGCTATTAAGTGGGAGAGCTGGGACTCAAATCACATTCTGCCTTATTTCAAAATCAAGACTTACCCACTCATAACACTGAATGGAAAGATTTCAAACCCAACCGTCAGATGATCAGATTTTCATTTTAAAATGAGTTCTCTAATTTCAGACAAGAGAACCAATCTGGGGAAGAGGCCTAATTAAGACAGACGAGTTGGGAAGTTGATTCAGCCATCTAGAAATGAGATGATGGAAGCTGGAAGTAGGACAGAAGCAATACCCTCAAGAGATATTTTGAAGATAGAATCAATTGGACTTGGCAATTTACTAGGTAAAAGTGAGAAGAGAAAAGCAGGAGATGAGAATGCACCCAGTTATTTGTTTTAAAAAAAACATTTCCTACATCTATCCTATCTTGTAAATAAACTTAAACATTACTCACTGTTACTCAAAAGCACTCTGCTTTTTTTTCTTCTGATCTTCAATGATGCCGTGTCCTCCCTGGAAAAGAAGTGCTTGCCACCCCATCCTATCTGACTAACTGGGACAATGAAATCAACCTTTCCTGCTTATAAAGGTTTTTCTTGCTCTTCCAAACACTTGTATCTTTCACTTCCACTACTGAAATACTCATATCTCTGAATGTCTCTATTAAAGAACATATTGAGAACTACCTGAGTATTTTTTTCACCTTAAATTTACTGGGTCAAAGCTTTTGTCCTATTACTGATTCCTAAAGGGTAATCTTACAGCTTCTTGTACAGGTTAGGTGTTAAATCAGTGTCTGTTGAATTTATGTTCAGTTGCTTGTAAGCGAATGAAGTGAGATCCACTAATTTAGCAAATACTTTAATTCTTGCCTCATAAATCTCATTAGAGAGGGTTTTTTTATTTTTATATTTTATTTTGTTTATTTATTTTATTTTTGAGACAGGGTCTTGCGCTGTCATCCAGGCTGGAGTGCAGTGGCACAATCTCGACTCACTGCAACCTCTGCTTCCAGGATTCAGGTAATTCTCGTGCCTCAGCCTCCCAAGTAGCTGGGATTACAGACACATGCCACCACACCCGGCTAATTTTTGTATTTTCAGTGGAGTTGGGGTTTTGCCTTGTTGGCCAGTCTAGTCTCACACTCCTGGCCTCAAGAGATCTGCCCGCCTTGGTCTCCCAAATTGCTGGGATTACAGGCAGAGGTCTTTTTTATGCCATCCAAAGGAACTTTGTGACTCATAACCCCTGTTTTTCTCTATCTCATTTCTGTGTTTTACTTCCTTCATAGCAGTTATTGCTATCTGAGCAAAACTGACTGCATAATTACACAATACTTAAATAAATAAACAAATACGTAATGAATGAAATGCAATGAAAATGCAGTCCTCTCATTAAAAGGTATAAAGAGTTTCAGGAAGGCAAAAGCAAAGCATTAAGCCAAGTGTTTGGCCCTTCTAAAGTCAGGGCCTTGTGTGATCATATAGGTCATATGCTCTTGATGTTGGCCAGCCAGGTAATTATCTTTTAAATTTTATGTGTTTCTATTTCTTTCATGTCTCTCCCTCTTTCCATTCAACTCCATGGAAGAAGGGAGAATTCCTGTCTTATTCTCAATGTCTCATGGGAAATAAAAGATGGGGAGATGATAGCTACCTGGTATTTGTTGATTAAAGAATTATTTTAGGCTTGAGTCTCACATTTTGAAACTCTTGAGGGTAAATTGTCCTGTCAAAACTGTTTCTTCCATGTAATTTGATATGATGGTTCTAACCTTACAACACAGTGTATCTAAGAGATGATGAAGATGGGTTGGTTTGTTTGTTTTTAATTAAAAACTAACACTCACCATGTTGAATAGAGCTGATTATTATCCCTAGGATATGTCCCTGGACTAAATGTACTAGGAAGACTCAATTACCACCACCCCCTTAAGGCAGTCCTTCCCTAAATGTATTTGATATTCTGTAGGCAATAATTTTAGAGATACTGCTACTCGTTCTACTCAGTACCTATTTTTTGACGTAAAGACCGTAATTCTCCATCCTTGCCAATCTTGCCTCTTTCAAAAGCATTGAATCAACTTCTATAAAGGAAAAGAAAGAACCTGACTGAACACGGTGAGAGGTTAATTTAAGCTATTGTTTCTGTGACATGGTACTATTCCACTAAGTGTAATATCTTCATCAGATGGAATTCAAAACTTTAGAGGAAAAGAATTATGGCCTTTCAGGCACTCAAAATACCTTTTGAGATGTATGTGAAAAACATAATTGAAGAGTTTGGATTGTCCTTTGAGAAGATGTCAGAAGAGAGTTTGAATCCAATCAAACATTGTTTTAAATAATAGGAGGTGAATTCTCAATAGAGCTATGCGATACTCATTTCTAAAGGAAACAGAAAAAAAAAGTGTTGCAAGGGAAAATTCTACTCTTTCCCAGAAAATTCTCTCAGTTTTATAAATGTGGATTCATCCCCTAAAGTCCAAAATTGAACTGGTATCAGTGATTAGGTATTACATGTAAGGGGCAAACTCACTGTGAAATATAATACAACTTGTCATTGAGTGACGGTCACATGACAGACAGTGTGATTACTACTTTAAAAATGTTATCTAATTTTATCTTAACAATCCTCAGGGACAGATATCCTTCCCCTGTGCTTTACAAGTAAGGAAATCAGAGCTTAAAGAAACTTTATGTATTGACCAAGTTCACAAAGTTTAAACAGGGCAGAACCAAGATTGCCACCACTGTTCAGTTGATAAACAAATAGGTGACATGGGCTTCACAGACTTTTTCAAAACAGAGAGTTTATATAATTTCTAGTTTGGTTTTCTTTGTTTTTTTTTTTCAGATAATGATGAATAAACCTTTAATAAGAAAATTCTGACAGCATAGTCCATTATAAGGTTCCGTTTAATTGTATTTGTGCAAATCATTTCTTGCTTATTACTAACCAGTTAAATGCAGAAACGTGATTTAAAATAAAATGCTACAAGATATTTTCTTGTTTGCCCAAAATGACTGTCCTCATCACGAATAGCTGCATGGAATAGCAACCCTACATCAAGATGGAGTATGTGATGCCTTTTGGTATAATATGAGGTGGAAAGCTAAGTTCCACTGCCAAAACGAAATCCCTCCACTGATCTTAACTCTGAAATATCCTTAGTGAGATTTATTCATCTGTTTTAAGGCACTGGGTTCAGAAATTCTTGAGAGAGTACAAAAAGTGCCCCAGAAATTGCTAACGTATTGGCTCATCAGAGCCCATAATTTATTAGACTGTCTTATCAAAAACGTGAAATTTTGTGATAAAAGATAGGTCCTCTTTTAGGGGATCGCACATGAGAACAGAGAAGTCCGTAAGGTCCTCTAAGAAAAACAGATATAAGTAAAAATATATGTAGTAGAGTGAAGACAGGTGTGAATGAAGACAAATTTGGGATGGAAGTTGGAGTTGGTGGAATGAGAGTCTAAACCCCTTTGTGTAGTGACTGGGATGAGATGAGGGCCTTGAGGAAAGTAGCCTGAGGCTGGGAAAGTAACCGTAGGAAATGTGAAAGGGAGATTACTAAAGAAGAGAACAGACTGAGATTATAATGGCCTTGGGGGATGAGAGTCTATATCTGTGCCCAGACCTGTAAGGGCTGCATGCTGGGAAGGCAACCACAGTGGCTGCAGCGCTGGCAATGTAAAGTCAAGTGACAGGAAGCTACACACATAGAAATTTAGGCAACAATTTCGGCAGGCCCGGATGTTTGAGATGCAGTGTCGTATCGTATTACACTTGTCACTTGCCACAAATACCAAATTTACAAAAAGTGAATTTGTTTTCATTTGAAATAAGGCATAATTATTAAAATATAAAAGTGGGTGATTTGTCTATTTGTAAAACAGAAACTGACTCTAGGTAATTCTGGCCAAAGAAAAAAGAAAAGAAAGTGCTGTCTGTATGATTTGGGATAAAATTGAGTTATATCTAAAATTTGGCTGTGTAATCTTTTTTCTACTCTGGTGGTTCAGACACCTAGGCATAGCAGAAGGATCCTGTGAATGTGGTCGTAAGACGTGGATTCACTATGTAGCCCTGACATACTTCACTGACCTTTTCCTGGCCTCAGTTTCTTCACTTGTAAAATGACAGGTTTGGTCTAAGTGATTCCACAGGTCCCTCTTGCTTGCAGGGTCATAGGGTCACTCTGCATTTAGTATTTCATTTCCCTACACAGAAAACCTTTTCAAAAACACACGTTTAATTCCCTAGGGATCTTTTTTTATGTGTGCATAGTGCTGAAATTCTCTGAGTTGTGAATTCTTTGGTTAATTTAAAACATTGAGAGAAATGCTGTCACTTAACATGCAGGCACTCTGGCCATTTGCCTCTGGTGGTAATGGAAGTTGCCTGTTTATGTCCTTTCTTCAGGTGTCAGACAGCAAGTGTCTCCTTTCAACTTTGCCACATACAACAATTTAGCTCTCATTTCAGAAACGTTAGCAAAAGGCTATTTCCACTTCATGTTTAGCGACTTCAATGATGCCTATGTAGTAAGTGGCATTGTATTACATCCAACCATATTTTAGAGTAAAAGAGTAATTTGGCTGCTTTTGTTTAGACAGTTCTGGATATTGATGATGATCTTCATAGGCACTATTTCCACACAAACCCACAGAAAATGCTTACAATTGAGAAGAAAATAACAGTTTGCCAGCTTAGAATTTATTTTATATTTGGGTCGTAATCTTAGAAGCCACAATTTTATGAGACAAAAGTCTTTGTTTTCACCCTTGCCTTGATTATATTAAAAAAAAAAAAAAAGACACAATGCTATGTATCTTCGGGGAATTTATTGCAGACTAATACATTATTGGGAATTGAATAGGAACACAAAGTACGTCCCAATCTGGAGTTTAATATTTAATCTATTTTATGTCTATTTTGATGGATACCCACCTTGTGGTTCATTTCTTTTTCAGGTTAATGGCATATTTATTTTTATAGTCAAACATACACACACGCGCGCGCGTGCACATACACACACACAAAGAGGTTTTGCAGCTGTGGTATAAAAAAAAGTAAACACATATATTTGGCCTGCTTTTCATTTGATGAAGGCATGCACGCACCCACACTTATTCTAAGCCCCAATTTAGGTCACTGAACATCACCCAGTCAGTTCATCACAGCAGCTTCTGCTTGTAGCACAAGTGTGGTTGCAGAGTTCTGCTGCATGTGTTTCTTGTTTGCATGTTTATGCAGGAAAGTATGTTGGGAACCCTTGACATGCGGCAATAATAGTTTTAATATACAGTAGTAAGATGTCATTATTCAACCCCTAGAGTAAATGTGTATAAATAACATAACTAAAATACAATTTCAGTGAACCAGCATCATGGTTGCTTTCTGGTGTCTTTTTCTAATTCTAATCCCTAAAACTTCCTGTTTCAAAGCCTCTTTTCCCTCTACCAGCAAAAGCCACATGCTCCTCTTTTCCTAGCAAGGAATTCATAGTTAGGTTCTGGCTACTCTGGGTTTCTGCTCTGCTTATATTTTTAACAAGGATCACATGTGTGGATTTCTTCCCAATGGGGAATGCTTGTGTATTTCTGTGTGGGGAAAGGGAGACATGGAAAGAATCCAATGTAAGCTGGACATAGGAAACAAAAAGATGAACTATGAAAAGCAGTGACACAAATCATTTTTCTTTTGATGTTTATGTCTAAAAGTATTTCATTTTTGGTGTACATTTCCATTGATTTCTGAGTTCGAATCATGGAACAAACTTTCTTTTAATATAATTTCTGTCTGTGATTTATAGCAAAGCTGTGTACTGAATTTCAAGCAACCATTACTGAAATACCATATGGACTGAATGCATATTTCATTGTATTGATTTGTGCCAGTAACCTCTGGTCAGGAAGCCTACTTCATTTATCTAAACAACTGATGCTGTCTTTAAAGAAATCTAGCATTTATTGAATTTGTATAAGGCTGCTCGGTGAACCTTACTATAATTTTCATTGTGCCACATTACCTTACAAATGTGTTTGATAAAAAATTTATTAAAAATGAGTTTCAAATTTTCTAATCACAGGTAATAAAAGATGGTAGTCAATCAGGCCAACATATTATACATTTCATTCATTCACATGCTTTTAAATAAAATATTTAGATCCAATATTGGACCACAGTTTTTTATTTTTATCTGTATTGTATATGCTGAGAAAATATTACAAACCTTAGATGTTTCTAATCTAAAATATGAGTTAATATATAGATTAAAATCATTGAGATACAGATATCCAGCAAATTTGAGAATCAACAGCTCCCCTGGTACTCTCCTAGGATTTGAAAGTAACCAGTCCTGGACTTTTCTGTGATTTCTTGGAAAGTACATTTTTCTGCTTGTTGTAGTTATTGATTCTCCCTTATGGTGGGTTCCTTTGCTTTTGTGGCTTGTACATTTTATATTCTGAGTTCATCTTTAGTGACTTGCTTTTCAGTAGAAATTTTAAGTGTTCTCAGTTCCAGCAGTCTCCTTTGATATCTTTTTCTGAATTTACTTCTGTTTACTCACCAGATGTGTTACTGGTCTTGAATTAGTTTAATTGTTATGGCCTTTAAAAATTATATTTAATACTGCATATTTGAAGTGGTAAATGATTCCCGTGTCAGGTTACTGGACCATGTTACTAGGAGTGGCCCAAGCACACAGTTCCAGATTTGGAGAAGCTCAAGGTAAAATAAAATATTCAGATGAATAAAAAATTACCTAATTCCAATGTAATAAGTTCAATGATAAAGATATATTAAAAGTTGCTATTGGATATTGTCTTAGATTATGTATGCAAGAGCAGTGGCAGGTGCATAAAATATTATCATACAATAGCCTTGACTTTATAAAAATACTGTGGGAATAATATACTGAGATAAGCTCAGAGCACATATATTTGTCTTTATATTAAAATAAAAAAGCATAATATGAGACTATTACCCATCTATCCTTGTCAGATAAGAGTATTCTAGAATAAAGACACATTTCAGAAAAGTTATCCTTCAATAATTGTGTCTAAGTTTTGATGAAAGAAAGTTCAGTCTCTTATATTCTTGATAAATACTGATCTTTTAAAAGACCTTAATATATTTTGCAATATATTGCATGATATAAAAAGTCTCTAACACACCAGACTAATACCAAATTAGGAAATTTCTATTACTTAGAAGGAAATAATTAAAAAATAGAATAACAGGAAAAGGAAAATATTGTTACTGAGAGCGCACTTTGTGCCAGACAGTGTGAGGGATGTTTTATGTTCATTATCTTATTTAATCTTCACAATCATTATTTTTGAAAAAACGGCCCCAAATCTGAAACTAGTAAATGGCAGCATTGATTTTCAAACAATGCTCTGTCTGAAACCCCAAATCCCTATTCTTTCCTTAATATAATGCCTCTTAATCTAATGTCAGGTTCCTTAAAATATATTTTATTCCATTTACTAAGAAGTAAATGGAAGCTGATGAAAATTATTCTTTTGTTTTCCTTTCTTAATTGAAATGAATCTGCTAATTGAGAGTGAGAGTTTCCATTTTATTATAATGTTCTAGGACTCTGAACAAACAAGTAATGCAGGTATGAATCTCAATAAGGACACATTTGTAAACACGGCACATACATTTTAGAATCATTTATATTTGAGCTGTATGGGTTGGGGAAAAATGCTTGTCGTACTTATGATTTTCTTAAATGCTTTCTCATAAATGGTGTTTTATTTGTTTTAGATTTTGCTGGTTCAGTTGAGTACAGTTTCCAGCTGATTCAAAAGTTTAAGAAGTGATACCCAATTTGCACATATAATAATTTCCTTTGCTGTCAGAATGTTTAAGAAAACAAACCCAAAAACAAAATTGTGAGAAGCATCAATAATGATTCAGTCAGTATACTGATAAAGCAAATTTCCTGTGTTTTTTTTTTCCTCTCTACTGCCAGTGTTACTTTCATGGCTTTTGTTCATGCATTTACAGAATCCTGTCTGTTAAAATTAACCAGTTTAGATGTACTTCTAGGTAACTTACCAAACAGGCAGATTGTCTCCCTGTTCTTATAATGTCAATAAAAATTAAAAGTCTACTTTCCAAGTATTTGGGTTTTTAAAAAATTACTACACTATAATTTTTCCTTATATCTAAACCAAATTTTACAAGATAATTATGTCATAGGCAAGGAAACAATGTTCTTTTACCATAAATATAATAATACAATTGCAACTAGCATTTATGAAATGATTAGTGTGTGGAAGGAACTGAAATGAGTTTATGTGTGTTAGATAATTTATGCCTTGCAACAATCATGTGAGGGAGATACTCTGATTCCAAATTTTACAGAGGAACAAATAAAGAAACTGAGTCTTAGCAGTGTGAAGGCTACAGACGGAATAAACAGTGGCACTAAAAGTGAAATTTGGCTTTTTGACTCTCTATTCTAAATCAATATGGTATAATAATTTCAAAATAATATATTTTGTGTTGACGGTAGAAAATTTAGGATAGGACAAAAATTTATTCATATCCTATTATTCAGAGTTATCCACTCTTAGTCTGATAAGTCTGTTTGGTGTACTCATTGTAGATACCCTATCTGTGTTTATTTTCAACAAACTTTTTTTTAATTTAAAGAACTTTTTTATTATTATTATTTTACTTTACATTCTAGGGTACATGTGCACAACTTGCAGGTTTTTTACAAATGTATACATGCACCATGTTGGTGTGCTGCACCCATTAACTCGTCATTTACATTAGGTATATCTCCTAATGCTATCCCTCCCCCCTACCCCCATCCCAAAACAGGCCCTGGTGTGTGATGTTCCCCTTCCTTTGTCCAAGTGATCTCATTGTTCAGTTCCCACCTATGAGTGAGAACATGCAGGGTTTGGTTTTCTGTTCCTGCGACAGTTTGCTGAGAATGATGGTTTCCAGCTGCATCCATGTCGCTACAAAGGACACGAACTCATCCTTTTTTATGGCTGCATAGTATTCCTTGGTGTATATGTGCCATATTTTCTTAATCCACTCTGTCATTGATGGACATTTGGGTTGGTTCCAAGTATTTGTTTTGTGAATAGTGCCGCAATAAATATACATGTGCATGTGTCTTTATAGAAGCATGATTTATAATCTTTTGGGTATATACCCAGTAATGGGATCAGTGGGTCAAATGGTATTTCTAGTTCTAGATCCTTGAGGAATCGCCACAGTATCTTCCACTATGGTTGAAAGAGTTTACAGTCCCACCAACAGTGTAAAAGTGTTCCTATTTCTCCACATCCTCTCTAACACCTGTTGTTTCCTATCTTTTTAATGATTGCCTTTCTAACTGGTGTGAGATGGTATCTCATTGTGGTTTTGATTTGCATTTCTCTGATGGCTAGTGATGATGAGCATTTTTTCATGTGTCTGTTCGCTGCATAAATGTCTTCTTTTGAGAAGTGTCTGTTCATATCCTTTGCCCACTTTTTGATGGGGTTGTTTTTTTCTTGTAAATTTGTTTGAGTTCTTTGTAGGTTCTGGATATTAGCCCTTTGTCAGATGAGTAGATTGCAAAAATTTTCTCCCATTCTGTAGTCAACAAACTTTTACATGTATCACAATTAAACATGTACAAATATGTTTACAGAACCATTTATAATCATGTTAGGTGGAAATAGATAAATGTCATTAATAGTAAATCAGATGACTTTGCCATTGTATTTTCATATACTAGAATCCTACACAGCAATGAAAATGAATAAACAACTATCATATACGATGTCATCATGGTTGATGCTCAGAAATTGAGCCAAAAAGCCAGACACCAAAAACAGGCATGCTTTTGTTTGATTTATTTAAATTTCAGTTATCAATAAGCCAATCTACAGTATTATAAATCAGGTAATGAGGGCTTGAACTTAAATGGTGGTGGTAAACCTATCTAATCTATCCAAAAACAGTATTTTCTGAAATAAGAACTGTTACTATTACCATTTACCTATGAGAAAACTGAAGTTCAGAGAGGGTAAGTAATTTGCTAATTTTCTCAAGAGCACAATGCTAATGGCAAACTCCTAATTCAAGTCCAATCTGTTGAGCTCCAGAGCTCCAGTGCTCAGCATTATAATAGACAAGAATCAGAAAAAAGTGCCTTTTCCATGGAAGACATCTTCATCTCAAAAAGAAAACAGAAGAAAGAGTTCATATTAGATTTTTTTTTCAAGCCCACTATTCTTTAACCATATTCTTTATCTCTACTATAAAATTGCTCATTAATATTCTCCTTCTCCACAGACTCTTTCTTCAAGCATCCAACTTCGTCAGTCTCTCTTACCCCAAAACACTCTTTCAATCCTGCTCCCTGCTCTCAAAAACTTGCTTTAATCCTCTTGCTTTTGGGAATGGTATTGAAAACTCAAGAATATATAAAATATGTCAAAATGTTCCCTCTTATCAGTTTGGAATTGTGAAGAAAGAAAGGTTGATCTACACTGGAAAAAAATGAGTAAATACTGTGAATGTGAGATGTCTTGATTTCAGTGAAAAGGTAGAAGTTTGTAGAAAAGACGGAAGATGCTTTTCTTAATATTTCTTGAAGGCTCAAGTTTTTCAGCCATGTAGCATTCTTCTATTTCTTACTTCCTTGATTCATTCCATTTATTTATTTCATGGAATAGAACTACAGCTTAGTGTTTACTGCAAGTTTAATGTTCTAAGCCTTCTAATTGAGAGTGAAAGACAGAGACAAAAGAAGGCAGATTTTGAAAGTCCCCATGCCAAAATCAAAGTAATGGCCTAAACAATGAGTGGCCCTTACCATCTTTTTAACAGCACTTTTCAGGGGATAATTTTAATATGTTTCAAAAACATTTATCTTCTTAGGTATATAAACATTCTCCTTAAAATCTTATTTTAGCTATTCAGTTTTCTCAGTATATTTTATTCCTCTAAATAGAGCACAAAGGTAAATTTTAACATTAGCCCTTCATATTCCAAACCAAAGTTATCCAAATAACACATTTTTAATGTACAAGGAAAATAACAGCAAAATTAAATGGCAAACTTGCAATTTTTTTTAGCACAAACAGATTAGTAAACATGCAGAAAATATGCAGAGCTCTAGTGTTTACAATGTTTTAGCAAATTACAAATTATCTCAAGAAAGAGAAAAGCCAAAGGACAAACATCAATACACATTCCAAGGCTACATAAAAATGATTTCAGTGTTGGAAAAAATTCTTAGATGGAAACAATGATGATAATGGGGGAAAATACATTTTGTTAAACTGTCTCCCCTAAGGTATAGGATAAAAATTCAATTTTGCACCAACCACAATAATGTTTTCTAGAGAGCATGCTTTATTCACAGCTTTATTTTGCTTTAAAAAAGAATAATCTAACAGAGCACAGACCCAGACTATAACTTAGCTAAAGCACAAGTCCTGAATTTACAATTTTATTAATTGAAACTGAAGCAGATTTACCCAGGCTAATGTTATGAAGCATGCCCTGGAGCAGAATGTTTCCCCATGAAATGTGTTTCTAGTGATGTCTATCTGCATATTTCTATTTAATTTAGGATGGCAGGGATTCTAATGGTTTTCTTTATTTTCACCTTATTTCTTCTACTGGAGTTAGACATACATTGTTGCTTTGCCTGCAACTTCTATGGTGATTGGTAACCCTCGAGGAACCTGAGAATCCGTCACTTTAATCCAGAAGCCATTGCAATTTTCCATGTTCAGTTATAACTTGCAGAAATAGGATCAAACAGAGTAAAGAGAACAATATTAAGCTGCAACTACATTGTAAATTTGTTATAACTCCTTTTCCCAAAATGCATAGCAGAGAAAATCAATATCATAATGTTATTTATTCCTACTGAAAAAATTGTCTGTGAGTTTTAGATTTTGAAAGGAATTGGGAGGAAATGAAGGAGAGTGTTTCCTATAAGAAATGCTTCGTGGCTGGAATAATAAAGAGCTAGTTGAAATTGACACATCATTAGGGCGCCACTGGGATGTTATCCTGAATCCAGAAATGATGGGGAAATAAGCATGATTTTATGGAGTCTAAACCACAAACCAGTTGATTTTGTTCACTGGGACATGAAGTATAGAACATGACATAAAGTAGGGACTTGGAAAAGACTAAATTAAACCATCCTATCTAGCGCAGGGCCACATAATTTTGTTGCAACATGTCTTCAGTTCCCATTCTTAATATTTGGACTTCTTGGGCTCTGGCCTAAACTCTCTAATGTGCTACCTATGTACTCTCCAATTCTCTTGTCTTCATACATGATCTCCGTGATAATGATTCTCAATGTTTATCTCTAGTCCTAGACTCTCCACTGAACTACAGGTTTCCACGTCCAACTTCCTACTTGACACTTGCACTCATATATCTAATATATGTCCCATCTACAATGGCTGAAATGTGTGTTGGTTCTAATTAACACAGATGATACAGATATAATGAACCTGTATTTTTCCTGTTCCAGTCTTGTTCATCTCAGTAAATACCACTAATATCCACTTAGTTACTAAAATTCCAAACCAGCAATTATCCATAATGCTTTTTTTTCACTCATTACTCTCCAATCCATTAGCAAGACTTGTTCCACCTTCAAAATATATTCCAGATCTATACAAACCTCTCCAGTTTTCTCCATCTCCAGCTACACTTTGGTCTAAACCACTACCAGCTCTTGCCTGGAAAGTTACAAAACTGATCTCCCATGTTTGCTCCTTCCTTGGCTTTCAATTTTCTACAGAGTAGCCGGAAACATGTTTAAGACAAAACCGTAATGTCACTCAACTTCTTAAAACCCTCCAATGACTTTGCATTGCCCTTGCAATATAAACCCAAATTTCTTGGCGTTGGCCTACTTGCACTCTTAATCTGGCTACCTACCTCTCTAACTGTATTTTTTACCACTCTTTTCTGCTTACTAGATTCTAGTTACATTGGCCTTCTTTCTGTTGCTTGAATATAAGTGCACACAAGTCCTTGTGTGCTAACTATTCCTTTACATAAACATTCTATCTTCTTACCTTGCATGACTGGCTTGTTCTGTGTTGCTCAGGCCTGCCCATCCAATCTAAATATTCCTCCTTTGAGCTATATTTCATGTTTTATTTTCTCCATTTCACTAACTATCTGAAATTATCTTATTCCTTTATTTGTTTAGCTGTGTGTGATCTTTCTCTTGCCTCTCCGTGTCACAATAATGTAAGTAGAAAACATGTCCACATGGTTACCACTATATCCCCAATGCCTAAAATAGCATACAAAACATATTAAGTGTTAAAAATATTCATTTCTTAAACATTTAAAATTTTGTTTAATTCAGAAAGAAAAAAATTAATAAATTATCTCTTATTCATTTTAACCCACTATATTTGCCTACTGATTTGTTTGATATTACACCATTTATTCACTGGATTTATCACATGGTTAAGATATTTTTTACAATGTAAGAGAACAGGGAGAAATGAAATAGAGTTGTTTTTTATTGAAGTGCATGGAGGTATGGAGAGTGACTATGCAGTGCTTTCAAAATCTAAGAAGTGCATCTTACTTGAGATATGATTAGCTTCCTAGAGAGAGAGAAAGAGAGAAAGAAAGAAAATATTCATATCAATATTTAGAAATGTATCACAACTTATACATGTGATATCACAATTCTTGACCATTATTCATACATTATTCTTTTTAGATTAGTTCTGGTCTTTTTTTTTTTTTTTTTTTTGATATAGAGTTTTGCTCTGTCGGCTAGACTGGAGTTATAGTGGCACAATCTCAGCTTACTGCGACCTCTGCCTCCTGAGTACAAGCAATTCTCCTCCCTCAGCCTCCCAAGTAGCTGGGATTACAGGCTTGTGCCACAACACCCAGCTAGTTTTTTGTATTTTTAGTAGAGACGGGGTTTTACCATGTCGGTCAGGCTGGTCTTGAACTCCTGACCTCAAGTGATCCAGTAGCCTTGGGCTCCCAAAGTGCTGGGATTACAGGCATGAGACACCGTGCTCGGCACCTCATTTTTTTTTTTTTTTTTGCCCCCTATTAAAAAAATGTTGAACCATCTCACCCTAATTTTCACATCCCATATGCCCTCTCACTACACTACATCATTTTTCATTGCTTCTCTGAGCAACATTATGGATAATTTCTTCAGTTCTGCTTGCCCATTAATTCTTCCTTTAGTGGTATTTAATATATTGGTTTATTTACTTAATTTCAATTATTACATTTTTCTAAAAATTGGTACCCATTGAAAATTGTCTTGTTCTTTGGATTAATATGTCTTTCACATATTTGCTCTGACATCTTTTATTTTTAATAATTTTAAATACTCATTTCATAATCTATGTTTGGAATTGCTTTATCTCAATGTTTTGGTATTTTTAATCTTGATTTTGATCTTTGTACTTACTTTCACTCATGATTTCCTCATGTGTTTTATAACTATGGATTTGAGCTTCTACTTAACAGGACTTTATTTAGAAATCCTAAGAGTCCTCTGTTGACAATGTACCCTTCCAGAGAAATTTGGTGATTAAATGTATGAGGTAACAACACAGGAATACTTGTTTTGATAAATCTTCCTTTAGGATTTGTTTGTCCTTGTGGGTGGTATACATTCAAACCTGAAACATTTGTGAGAGATTTTTAGGAGAGACTTTTTATCACTTCTCCTAGAGATCCCAAGGCTCTTCTTTAAGATTGACAAATGTTGCAGGGAACATCCAAATATCACTGACTGCATGTTAACCATTTCCACTTTTCTCTTCATTTTTGGCCACTGGACATTTCTGTACTATATTTTTTCAAGGGTGCATTACAATATTTGTCATATTTTATTCCAGTATTTCAAATATGTTTTGCATTAAGATTGTTTACTGTTGGTTTACAATATCTGACACATCTTTTTGGCAAAAATGAACCCACTTTCATTTGTATTTTTATGTTTTCCCTGTAATAAACATAAAGAACTCACAATTATGACTACATTAGTCCATTCTCACACTGTTGTAATGAACTGTCTGAGACTAGGTAATTTATAAAGGAGAGAGATTTAATTGACTCACAGCTCTGCATGGCTAGGGAGGCCTCAAGAAACTTACTATCACAGCGGAAGGGGAAGCAAACATGTCCTTCTTAACATGATGACAGAAAGAAATGCCGAGCCAAGAGGGAAAAGTCCCTTATTAAACTGCCAGATCTTGTGCAAACTCACTCGCTCTCAGGAGAACAGCAGCATAGAGGTAACCACCCCGTGATTCAATTGCCTCTCTCTGGGTCCCTCCCAGGACACATGGGGATTATGGGAACTACAATTAAAGATGAGATTCGGGTGGGTACATAGAAAAATCCTATCAATGACTGGAAGAAGTTATTTGTATTTCAGGGGAAAAAATAAGACATAACATTTGGCCTTCTTGTTTTTCAGAGAAAGGATGGTCTGTATTTTTGGCTCAGGGGCTGTTTAAAGAATATATGTAGTAAGGTCAGTCATACCAATTATCCTTCATACCCAGTTCCTTTCCCTGTTACCATTCACCTTCTGCCACTTCAGTCCAAGTCCTGAACTTACTCCTGACTGATATGAGAGATAAGGACTGGAGTTTGGATATGAGAAAAAGGAAATGCCAAAGGAAAGAGATATCTGATGTAATTAGAAAAGAGGGAGATTTCTCTGATGACTTGTGTATATATATCTGTATGTATGTGTGCATATGTGTATGTGTGTGTGATAGAGACAGATTATATGTATTATATCTGCATGTATGTATTTCAGTTATATTATTGAAACTCATAACAATGGCATTGCAAAAATAATTTTCTATGCCCAGAATGGGTACCTATTCGCATTTACTTTTATAATTATTTCTATAATTGGTTCCACAAGTCAATACTGAAATAGCTGGCTTATTCCTACCACCTGCCTAGTACAGATATACAGAGAAGGTAATAATACATATTTAATTTTTTCTTTGCTTTATTTTCCAACAAATCATATGATCACAATATTGGGACAATATCCAACTTAGTATTCTGTTCCTGCATTCAAATGCCAGGATTCTTTTATAGAAAATAGACACCCTTTATAAGAATTAAATGGTTGAATATGGAGAAGTGGATGGGTAATTTTAAATGATATTTGAATAAATTTGCATCTGAAAGGTTCTCAGGAAACTTCTTTTAAGAGAAACTTTCTGTAGGTGCATGTGCTGTCCATAAATCACTTGATTTGCTTTGACTCTATTTCCTCACTCTTACCAGCATTGCTAGAGTCAAAGCAAAAGCTCCAAAATTGTTTACAGTATCTTCCTTCTTCTCTCAATCAGTTGTTAAACATTTAGTGATTATCTGTTTTAACTGTTAGGATTTCTGTATTTTCCAGATGCCACTCTCAGGACCTAATCAAAATTCTATAGTAGGTGGAGAGATATGGTGGAAATGAATGGAAAAGATACTTGGCCTGAAAAAAATTGTGGGGGTTGGATAAAGGAAGTGAATTAGATCCGCAGTTAACAAATATAGATCATTGAAACTATGTTGTAGTATTAGAAGGACAGATTTTGATTGGTCCTGTTATCTGGTGTTTTCAATCATGTGAAAGAGAATCTCCTTTTAAATAGCCTCAGAACAGATACTGGGGACATTTAAATATTCCCTGCTTTATGTTTCTCTCCAGGGAGAGTTTCTTATTTAAATTTTGGTTACCATTTGAGTAAAATAGAAGACTGCCATTGAGTCATTATTTGTAGGGAGCCATAGATCTCTGCAGTTCCTTGCCCAACTATATTACCTCTGTCACGGAAGTGTAAGGCAGCAATAAATCAATGGGTACTTACAACTCATATTTTTCTATTTACAGATCTACTAGTGCAAGTCCAAAAAAAAATCAGTAGGTAAAGTTAGGTCCACATTCTATTTTTTTAGGAAAGTCAAAATAATATAGATGATAGGAATTAATAATTATAACAAAAATTCAATTCACTTTTATTAATATTTCTAAGGGTACTTCCATGATTACTGATTATTCTATTTAGATCATGTATTAGTCTGTTCTCATGCTGCTAATAAAGGAATACCCAAGACTGAGTAATTTAGTAAAGGGTAATTTAGTAAAGGAAAGATGTTTACTGGATAATTTAGCAAAAGAAAGATGTTTAATTGAGTCACAGTTCCACATGACTGGGGAGGCCTCACAGTCATGGTGGAAGGTGAATGAGGAGCAGGAGCAAAGTCATGTCTTACATGGCAGCAAGCAAGGTAGCGTGTGCAGGGGAACTCCCCTGTATAAAACCATCAGATCTCATGAGACCTATTCACTATCATGAGAACCGCATGGTAAAGACCCACCCCCATGATTCAATTACTCTCACTGGGTCTCTACCACAATATGTGGGAATTATGGGAGCTACAATTTCAGATGAGTTTTAGGTAGGGACATGGTCAAACCATATCAGAACACTTGGAAAACTTTGGCCTTTGGAGAGGAAAATGTCCACTAATAATCTAGATGTAGACTCAGACTACCAGCACATTTTAAATTACTGAGTATTATCCTACTCTAGGGGTGTCTTTAAATCACAAAAACTTTGGAGAAAAATCATAATTGTGTGTTAAGTCATGTTCCTCCTATGATGAGAACTAGAGGGGATTGGAATGAAGAGCACAAAATCTGAGAAGCTGAATGTTGAAATATCACATTCCATGCTTAGGTACAAATAACATAATAAAGTCCTCCCTCTTACCAAATTAAGAAACCAGTGCTTTTATTTTAAATACTTATGTACAAGTTTTTACTTCTGTTATTTAAGATTTTATTCCATAATGCCTTCTCTTGATACATAATATATTGCATGAACCAGTAAGAAAAGTTCTTAATAAAATAGCAGAATAGTGGATTGATAATTTTTTTAGGCAAACAACACAGAAAACCTTAATACAAGTAACTACACAGAATTGTTTGCCAACATTTTGAAGTCTAAAGTGATTGTGGGTCCAGAAGAATAGTGAAGTATGAGACATTGTGGGTATGTAATACACCTGCATGCTTCATGTAGGCAGAGTCTGATCTGGCATAGTTGGCTAGGAGTATAAAATTATCCACAAGGCAATGTTATTATTTCATTCTCCATAAGAAGATAAGTTCTGTTTTCTAAGATTATGCTAGTAACTTCCATCTTGGTGCTGGGGTGACCATGTTCATAGTTCAAAGCAAATCTGTCACTGTTCCTCAAAACACTAACTTTCCATACAAAATTTAATCCCGTGGGGGAAAAACATGTTTTTTAAATCTAGAAAATATAAAAAGAACACGTATTCCCATATGGTAGAAAAAGTCTTAAAGAATTTTTCTAAAAATCATTTATCAGTGAAGAACATTTTTCACCCTCAATTTCTTTATTTTTTGTGGAACTAAAAAGTTTTATTCATAGGGTATATTACTATGTCTTTAACGGTCAAATTTTATTAGCAGAAACTGCAACGGAAATTGCACTTTTCACTTAAAGAATGATTGACAAAATATAGAAAATGTCTACCATATGCTATCTATACACTAAATACATTGTTTCCTTTAGCTCAACTAGCATCTTCTGGACATCTCCTACTTCAGAGGCATAGCAAGAAGTCTTCTGGGTAGGAAACAATGAACAGGGTTAAGGCATAAACACCAATATGGGCTCAACACACAAAATAGAATCTGATAAAGTACTGTAATAAATGTATAAAATATGGTGGAAACATCTAGAAAGAGAATAATTTCTTCTCTAGGTGTCAAGACAAGCTCTATTGGAGAGACGTTAATTGAGCTGGCCATAAGGAATAGCTAGAAAAAAAATATTGAGGCAGAGTAAATGGAGTAAACTGAAGTATGGAAAGAAGGAAAGAAGAAAGGAAGGGAAGGTGGGTTTACAATTCGAGACTAGGGTACAAGGGAAAATAATGGGAGATAAACTTGAAAAGTAGCGTGAGTATGCATTGGAGAATTATGGAAAACAATCATAAAAAGTTAGAATAGGAGCAACCTACTAAAGCTCCTGAATGCTATGCTAAATAGTTTGTTTTGAGTGGGCAACAAAGAGAATTTTTGAGCTCAGGAAGGTGGTGTATATGGCGCTGTCAGAGCTAAGTATTAGGACAAATATTTCAAGATTGTGTTTGTGCCAGGACCAAGATTGTATTAAAGAGATGACTCTGTATTTCTGCCTGCCTTTTAAACTCATATATCAGAAGAAAATATTGGTGCAATACATATATATGCCAGGTATGCCTATAAAAAGATTTTTTAATAAACATCTAATAATCTGTTTTAATCCTAAAATGGTGTTGATGAAACACTTTCATTTGAAATAAATAATTGAGATCAGACAATATATCTTCATTGCTTACTTAATTTTACTTCTATAGATATGTTCATAACATGTGTTTGAAGACAATTTGAAAGGTTTTGATAGTTTTTATGATCACAATAACAAAATACATTTTTGTTGTTTCAGATGATGGTGCCTGTCCATTAACTGAACAACTGTGGTAAGTTTATTTTGCTCATCTTATGTCTGCATGGAATACTTTTCTTTTTGATATTCCAAAGGATTTATTTTACCCATAAAATCTTTGGTTAAATTCTTTGAATGAGTTTCCTTTTGGCAATCCATTAGGAATTTTAGGATGTTTTGTTTCTTTCCAATTAAAACTAAGACTTTAGTTTTCAACCAGATTTTGTCAACAGAGACGTTTATTTTCACAGATGCTTCACTTACTCCAAGTTTAACAATCTTTCAATCAACTGGAAAAGTAATATCCTGTTGTTAGTTACTCTTTTAGTAGTTATAAGAAATACTTTATAGTTTTTAGATTGATAGCAGAATACCCAGTGTATACTGACACAAAAATTATTTTTTGTTTTCTCTATTATCCTTACAATAAGAGAAAGAAGAAAAAGAATTTACATTCCTTAGCTTACATAATTGCCTTATATTGCTATGATTATTCATTGGAAACTAAGATGAGTGGGTATAACTTGGATCAATATAGTTCATCTCCGGAGAAGTTGCTACCCATTTATGTCTCTCTTGGAAGAATAAACACAACATATTTGTGTGCTTTCACAGTACTGGTAAACTGGTATTTTCAAGGATTCTCTGCACACTGCCAGACTTACAAAAAGAAGACTCTACATAAAATTGTTACTCATTTTACTTCTTGAGAGTTTACCAGTTTAGAGCATACTGAGAGAAAGTGTTGCATTTTTTGTTCCTATTCAATTGTGATAAGAAAAATGTTATGAAAGAATGTCTTTGTATAGCATCCTCCCCCTTCCCTCAGACTAGACTGCTTGGTAAAATAAGAAATGGCCAGAGTGGGAGCTGGTTGGCGGGAGGATAACAAGTTTGAAGGTGTAAAAAAATTTACATAGGTTTTGGATAAGAAATAATAGAGCAACTGTATGGGATGCTGTGTGTGGTGTGACTTAAGAAAAAGCAAATGTTGAAGAAAAAAATTAAAAGCCTTACTGTATATTACATTGGTGCTTCTCAAACCTTAATATGTCTATGAGTAATGTAGGCTATCTTTTCAAAACGCAGATTCTGATTGAGAATCTGAGCTGAAGTAGGGCCTAATAATCTGATTTCTGTAAGCTCCCAGGTGATGCAAAGCCGCTGGTTTAAAAACCACACTGTAAATAGTAAGGTAGTATACAAATAACTCTCTTCCTTTGACTCCTCCCCGAGGGACTTCAATCAAGACATTAATTTTCAAATGTTTGATTTGGATTTGACTTTTAGTGCTTCTGATTCACTGTTCAAAGATTATCTTAAGATTACAGCAAAAGTGCTGTTTTAGTTCAGTCACATACAAAAAGAACTGGGTCTTGACTAGCTTCTGTATCTGGTTTCCCTCTTATTGCCTAATTATTCCAGGGTAAACTGTAAAGGATTTTAAAAAGTCAATCTCTTTCAGTCAAGTAATTTTTGAGTGAACAAAATACAAGATTTTACAAAAATATAAATACATTATTCTAATACTGCAATCTATTCAAAGGCAATCATATCACTTTGTAATAGTCTAATTACAAAAAGCAACAACAATGGTTGTGGGTGTAGATAGTCCTAACCATAATACAAGTGGACAGTATCATCATTATTATGCTCGAAAGTACTTGAGTTTTGCTTGAAAATGTGATAAAATGCTTTTGTTTTCATACCACATTCCTACTGACATTATGAATGATTTCTAGTCTGATTGTTCAGCTTGTGCAGATCTCAAGATTACAGAGAAAAGGGGGTAGATGGCAAAGTTAGTGGGGTTGGTTAGTAACCATGAATAATGGCGCCAAGAGGAAATTGGTATAAGGAAATCTGCCACTGGCCCACTGGTGCAAGGAAATCTGAAGAATTTTCTGAAACCCAGAGTCTTGTAGGCACTTGAAGAAGGCCATAGAAGTAGAAGTTTCAAAATCAATTGAAGTTTTCTGCTAAAACTCTCCTTTCTTAAACCAGGTTACATATCAGAATCAACTGTGGAGTCGAAAAGGCTAGTTACATCTGGGTACTACCCAAACAAATTACCTCAGAGTCTCTCAAAGTAAATGAAGCCTAACAGCTAAACTTTGATGCTTTAGCTCCCTGGTGATTACATCAGGAAATGGAGTTGAAAATCCCTAACATTAGGGCCTGTAATTTTACATTTTCAACAAGTTCTCAAGTGATGTTTATGTTGCTGCTTTGTGGACCACACTTTGAGTAGCAAGGACCTACTAGACGCCATACTTTTTTCATGTTCCTGGGAGGGTCAGCGTCACCTGGGAGTAGTCATCTTCTCTCTAAGGATGCAGGAAGAAAGAGGAAAGGAAGAAAGGAGAGAGGAGACATCCTAATGGCACATGGTAGAGACACGGTAGAATGTGCAGCTCCCCACAGGATTGAATTTATAGGTCAATGGAAAAACCCCTGTACCAAAATATCTTCTCTAATTAAATTATATGGTACCTGAACATGCATTATTAAAATGCATTTGATTTCACTGCATTCCAAAGCTGACTATGCAAACATGATCTTTGGTGCAATTGTTACAAATATAGAGCATGGAAGGAGGAGTAGAGGGGGAAGGGATCTGAATTTTAATAACCATCCCAGGTGATTCTAATCAGAAATGGAGCTTGGAAGCGATTGTTTTAGACCACACAACACCATCTTTCTTGACTTTCTTTCAATATGCATACATATACTATTCTATGCATCAATAAAGCTCAATGTAACAAGATAATAATAATAACTAAGAGTTACATGGTGATGACTATTTGCCAGGCACCATTCAGAGTTTCACATTTATAAGGAAAATCCTAAATAATATGTGCTATTATTACCCCCTTAACATATAATAAAACTGGGGCACAAAAATATTAAATTGTTAAAATTTACTTAACTAGTAAGTGTTAGAACTGAGATTCAAACCCAGATACTCTGGCTCCACAATAAATGTTCTGTAAACTTCCAATAAGTTGTGAATTGATCCATGTATTCAACAAATGCTTCTGGAGGAGCTCTTATATACTAGGCAATTTTTAAGGTACTAGGAATAGAGCACTAAAGGCAATAAAATCTCTTCCCCTATGGAGATGTCCTTTTAGTGAGATATGCAAGTTCTTATTTTTAGAACAGCCAGAATTTTTTAAAAGGCCTCAACATTCATGACATGAAGACATAGAATTCAAATATAGCCATTCCATTTGCTTTCTGAATGATTTTGTCAAATCTCTTTACCTATTTGTAATCTGATTAAATGATGTAAAGGGACATGTAAATAACTTATTTTTATTACTTTACATCATCTTTTAACATAATAAAAGTTTTGTGCATATGAATGGTTTTAGAAAATAAAAGTTGTGTGTGTATGTATGGTTTAAAAATATCTTAATGAAAAAGATTGATTCTCCCCATGGCAGTAGGGCATCATGAAAGCACTATCAGGAAAGTATTGGTGGCAATGTTGCGGTGTTTGTGTTGGCATGGGTACTAGTAGTTATGATATTTGTGATAATGGTGATGTTGACTGAAATGATGAAATTGATGGTAATTGCTACCACTTATTAAGCACTTACTATAGCTCAGGCCTTGTGCTAAATTATTTATATTCAGTATTTAATCCATTCCACAGCCTTGTGGAAATAATAATATATTTTAGAGCTCAAGAATCTGAGGATTAGAAAGCTTAAACTACACACCAAAGTCACATAGCTCAGCAAATAACGGAGGCTGAATTTAACCCAAAATATATCAATTATCTATTGCTATGGAAGAAACCTCCCTAAATCTCAGTGGCTTAAAATAACAATTTGTTATTCCTCATGATGCTGAGAGTAGATTGACTGTGCAGTTATTCCACTCCAATAAGTGTCAATAAGGATCCCTCATGCAACTATATTCAGCTAAGAGATTAACTGGAGGTCTCAGTTCTTTCCCATGAGGCCCCTCTTTCTATATGGTGAGTCATCTTCCAACGGCTGTCCGTATGTCCTTTCTATAGAGCAGACTAGCATGGTTTTTCACACAGCATGCAGCTCAGCTCCAAGGAGTTTTGCACAGTGCCTCTCCTGGTATCAAGCTTGCTAACGTCCCATTGGTCAAAATAAGTTACATGAAAAGCCCAGAGTTAATCAGGAAGATGTCAAGTGTAAGCATACCTGGAGGCATGGTTCAGTCTATCACACCCAGATATTGTTGCAGGGCTTTCTCCTCAGTTCAGCTAAAACCAGGTTCTTGTCACACAGCCAGGAAAGATTAGGTTCGTGGACACATAGAAGGGTGAGAAAAACAATTTATTGGGTGAAAAAGGAAAAAGAGAAAAACCTTCAGCAGAGCAAGAGGGAAGCCAATTAACCAGCTCCTGCCCCATCACACAGGAACTTAAGAGACCAGACTCCTCCCCTCTACAAATGACAGGAACTTCCATGGCTCCATCCCATTCTCCAAGTGTGCAGATTGGTCAGAAGTTCTCCAGGGATCCCTTTTTACCTAGCCGTGTCGATGTGGCTGACTCTAATTACTGTACTATAGTTTCATTACTATAGCATATTCCCTCCCTGAGGAGATTGAAAGTGATCACTGGAAGAAAGCAGACTACAAAATATTGTTGAAGACACATCATAGACAAATTTGACCTGGGATTATTCCAATAAGAGTGGGTCATCTATGTAGCCAGGAAGAAATGCATTATAGAAAATCCAGTGTTAGATAAATTGCAAGGTTCAAAGTTCAAAAATTCAGAGAATCTGAAAGGATCTCTTTATAGCCTGATTATCAAATTAGGCTAGAGTCACAGCAAAGATGGTGAAACTGAAAATTTACAAACTAGAATTCTACTCTAGGCCTAACATAGGATCCCATTTTTGCAAGGACACATGTGCAGGCAGGTAGACAACAGAGGGACCGTGGTAATTTTGTATCTACTGATACTAGACAATTTTATCTCAGTTGAATCCTCAAGACCAAACCCAAAGATGCAGAAAAGATCTTGATTTGAATGATTCAAAAGCTAAGATTTCTGCTGTTACCAATGACCTATGTGTACTGTACAGAAGTCTCATTTTGAGGTTGTGAATAACGTTGCATTGTAAGCAAGTTTACGTCCCAGTGGGCCTGTCAGGATGACTTAACAAAACAAACATCCCACTTACTAAGAGCTTTATCACTGCGGTCATCAACGCACCCAGATTACTGTATGTAGCACACTGCTCTCGATGAGGGCCAAGGGGAGTCGCAGTTGTCCAGGAAGACCATAATGAAATAATCAGTTTTGCCTCACTGCTTTTCTGGCTATTTCTTTTTTCAGGAACTCTACAGAGAATATTTGTCTCCAGGACTATAAATTTGGTACTTTTCAACAGCTGTAAATTTTCTCTGTTGCTTAAGAGTAGTAAGGATCAACACCCTACTCTCATCATTTATGGACTAACAATGTTGAAAATGAAGCAAACTCAATATGATTGCCACTCAAGGATTCTTTCTGTAAACCAAAGTCTTCTTTAAATTTTGAGATACATTCCGAATAAGGCAGAAAGGAGCAAACTGTGTGTGGAAGAAACTTTTTGCTTTTTCTTAACACGGAATGGAAATATAGTGGCGTTTCCCTCTATTATGACTAGCAGCAGGGCCCACTTCCCATGTTCTTCCAGGGAGTTTGGTTTTACTACTTAATAAAAACTGAAAACATATTACTATAAATGGAAGAGGAATAATGCCCTAATATATCAAGTAGAGATTTCTAAGTTGCACCAACAAAATAATTTGGTGCATATACAAATGAGGACTCACATGTACGGAATTCAAATTTTGTGTATGCAAAACAGATAATTGTACAATCAAAGAAGTGCCTTGATTAAAATCATTGTGTATGTAAATTCATCATTTGTTAGAACAGTTTTATTTTGGCACATGCATACATAATTAGTGACTTCTAATTTAAGATAGTGTCATGGTAGAAAGTCTTACCTAGTGGTGCTCATGTTTTACCCATTAGTCAAATCAAGTCTTATATTTTTTTATTTCAATAATCACATTGTTGTCATTTGAAAAATGAAATGTCTCCTTGTTTATCAATATCATTTAAAAATCAGAGTAATTTATAGCCTCTAGTTTTGAAAACTGGTTAC
Organism: Mandrillus leucophaeus; assembly: GCF_000951045.1. NCBI lineage: Eukaryota > Metazoa > Chordata > Mammalia > Primates > Cercopithecidae > Mandrillus > Mandrillus leucophaeus. Next base: position 3,501,574 of record NW_012110030.1, on the reverse strand, counting down.
ACAAATTATTCCTTGGAAAATATTGATGATATGTCGAATGTTGACTCATTTTCAATTTGGAGGCTTATTTTAAATGATAAAGCAGTAAATGTGTAGCATATATAGAATATCCCTGATCATAAACCCTCCATTTATTTCCCATTTCTATTCATATTTGACATTTCTTAAAATTAGATTTAAAAGTCAATTAGTGCACTTAATGTAATCTCTTATCCTTAAAGCAACCCTCAATAATGCATCTCACAATAAAAACTATCCATCTTATCAAGATATCTTGATAAACACCATCTTGCAATCAACACTATCTTCTTAGAAATCCAATCCTGTTATCAATGACAGCAAACACTTGTCTGTGATTACTATGTGCCAAGCAACTACCCCTCACAACCAGCATGTAAGATAGTTTTACTGAATTTCACAGATGAGGAAACAAACACAGGTTACTTATGTATTAATAACTCTTTCAAAGTCACACAGCAACTGCTTGACAAAGTGAGGAAATTCAGAACTTGATAAGACTGTGCCTACTGTCCTCCTTAAAAGCAGTATTAAGTCTGCTTCAGTTGTTCCTATAAAGCATCTGTGACTGTATTAAAAATTGTAATGGGATCTACTTGTCCAAGAATTACCTCCTCGATCTCTTACCTCTTTTACCTGTCCTAAGGCAATAATAATAATAATAACACATTTTTAATTTTAAAAAAATATGTTCTTCTTTTCTCTTACTCTCTTATCTTGTATTGTTGCTACGAATACTTTGGTACATTAGAAAGCTGTTCAGATGGCCTGGAGAACCCCAAGGCAGGACCTACCATTGACTGATGAGTGTTTCATGGAGCCCAAGAATTTGTTTTCCCATTTCTCTTAAGTATTTTTAAAGTAAAAATCTAAGTACTTCTGTATTCTAATTCACATAATCTTTGCTCAAAACTCTCCAATGGATCCTTAATCTTACTCAGAATGAAAACCAAAGTTCTTACAATGGGCTTCAAAGTTGCCCATCCTCTAGTCTCCTGTCTGACATGGTTTCCCACCTCCATCTTCCTCTTTCACCTGTTTAAGCTAATCCGGCTTCCCTGCTGCCTCAGGAATCCCCAACCAATGTCAGGCTTGAGGAATTTGGCCTCTGCTCTCTGTACCTGGAGTGCTGCTTTCTCACATAACAGCATGTGACTTCCCCTAGCAACCTTCAGGTCTCTGCTGAAATGTCACCCTACCGCAATGCTTTTCTCTCACCTCTGTCTCTTCTTATCCCACTTAATGCTCTTAATCTACTTTCCATTACCTCCAGAGCACTAACCTACCTTGCCTTTTATAAATCTATTTATTTGTCCAGCTTTTAATACTAGAATATATAGAAACTATAGAAACCATAAGAAAGGAGTGACTTTGTTTAGAATATTCCCTTCTGTATCCCCAGCCTCTGGTACAGAGTGCATGTTCAGTAACTATTTGCTGCACAAATGGACAACAATCAAATTATAGAAATAGACAAGTAAATGAATATTCTAAGACTCTATTCAAGGATTCCCTACTTAGCTGTTGCTAGAATGACTGCCTGTTAGGTACAGTACCAAATGGTTTTCTTTACAGCATAATACACATGAATATATATTCAAGTCTTGTCAGTGGTTAGTGTATGTCATTTTATATGAGGCAAGTATAAAAGGTGAAACTTAAAGTTATTGCAATTAAAGATAAATTACTGGAACATATAATGAACATTTTATTATTATTATTATTAATTTTTTTTTTTTTTTTTGAGACAGAGTTTCATTCTTGTGGCCCAAGCTGGAGTGCAGCCTCCAGAGTATCTGGGATTACAAGCATGCGCTACTACGCCTGGCTAATTTTGTATTTTTAGTAGAGATGGGGTTTCACCGTATTGGTCAGGCTTGTCTCGAACTCCTGATCTCAGGTGATCCAACTGCCTCGGCCTCCCAAAGTGCTGGGATTACAGGCAAGAGCCACTGCGCCCAGTGGCGTTTTACTATTTTTGAGAACATAATAAGAGCAATCGCTAAGCAGTATGCTACTAGCTATATATTATCCCTATTTTACATGTTTTACATATATTATCAAATTGAATCCTCACCACAACCTTATAATGGAGGCACTGTTATTATATTCATTTCATAAATGAGAAAAATGAGGCCCAGAAAATGTTCAGTTGCTTGCCCAAAGTCAGAGACAAACCCATAGACTCCTATTACAAACTGAAATATATGCATATATATTTTTTCTCCCACACTGATTTATTGTACAGTACCAACTCTCCCTAATGATCCTGATTAAAATACTCACTTTGAAATATTTTTTTTTTTCAGAAGAGTGGCAATATTATTGCATTCCCTTATACTCATTATCTCAGAAAGCCTGTTTTATTATTTATTCATTCTAAGTGTTTGAGAAATTATCTTGGAGAAATTAACAAAATGCATTAGTATACACATGCTACTTACTTTCCTTAGACTAATACCTATAATTACAGGAATAAAAGATTTTTTTTTTAAACTTTTTGATGGCAGTTTTTGGCTCGTATATTTAAAACTTTCCTGTTACAATCTGTTTTTGCAATCATGTTTCTTCGTAAACTTGTATATGAGAACAAGCCTGTGATTGAATGAAGCCTTGGAATCAATCACCATTGCTTTCTCTTTAGTACCTGACTGATGCTTAAAACTAAGGTAACCATACATCTTAGTTTACTTGGACAGTCCTAGTTCATGTCTCTTCTCCCAGTGCAATTATTAGTATGCTATACATGTAGATATATTGATACATTAGTGCTGAGAAGGGAAGAGAGTAGTCCCTTTAAATGATACAGAAGAGGGGAAGGGAAGGGCTGAGTAGAGGAGGGTATGGTCCCTGGCTAAAGCTCCATCCCCACGGACCTAGGTGAGGACAGGCACTTCTGCCTTCGTGCCCAAATGTTGCATTTTCTGAGACCACCCTGGCCTGCCACAACCCCCATCCTGGGCCTGTAAAAACCCAAGACCCTAGCAAGGTAAGGATAGAAACTGCTGGACAGCAAGAGGAACATGTCAATGGAAGAAGACATAAGCAGCTGGTCATGGGGAAAACCAATCTCCCTTCTGGCTCCCCCATCTGCTGCTACTTCCAGTCAATAAAACCTTGCACTAATTTCCCAAGCCCACGTGTGATCCGATTCTTCCGGTACACCAAGGCAAGAAACTCTGGGATACAGAAATCCCTCTGTCCTTGTGATAAGGAAGGGGGTCTAATTGAGCTGGTTAACACAAGCCACCTATAGGTGGGAAACTAAAAGAGCACCCAGTAACACCTGCCCACTGGGGCTTCAGCTGTAAACATTCACCCTAGACACTGTCGTGGGGTCGGAGCCCCACAGCCTGCCCGTCTGTATGCTCCCCTAGAGGTCTGAGCAGCCGGGCACTGAAGAAGTGAGCCACGCCCCCATCCCATTGCTCATGTACTATCACTTTCAAAAGTGCCTCTGAAGTGTCCATAATAGGCAATAAGTTTTCTGCTCACTTATTTAAAGCAGATATGTGATATTTATAGAAAGTATTATAAAAAGCAGAGGAGTGAATTTTTTCAGCCAAGAATCCTATATCCAGTGAAGCCACCCTTCAAAAATAAGGTTGAAATAAAAACATTTTGTCCTTTAAAAGAAAAAGTATATACCCTAGTGTAAAAGGAAAAAAGAATAAATGTCCTCAATCACTTTGTTTTAATTTCAAAAGCAATCACTTAGTTAAAATCTAAAGAAAAAATTAATAATCACCAAAATGAGACATACTAGGCCTAAACTATCCTTCCACTTGCTTAATAGAAATTCTCTCAACAAATCTGAAAAGCCAACTTGTATTATTAAAATAGTCTCTGCCAGGAAGGACAAAACACTTATTTTATTTCTCTAGGTCTTTACAAGATTTCACATAAATACATAAAGAAAACATTAGAGATACCCTAGCTGAAGTACTGTGTTCCATTTACTATTCCACAAAATTCATTCCAATGAATGTAGGTCTTTGGCCATTCTGGCTAGGACAAAGGAAAGAACAAATTATCAATCAACCTTAGCACCTACACTCACATCAAAGTCCCTCTGAGCATTAAATAAGTTATGTTGTTTCTCATCTGAGCTGTTAGGACACAAATTCTCAGACGTCTCAGTCTGTAGATTTCACATGAAGGGTTGTTTCATTTCTCCCTTTAGATGAGGGAAAATGCCTCTGTGTTGGGGCTTAGGAACCTGAGATGGACCTTCAGTTCCCTTTTATTTCATAAAACACCCGAGTATATCCAAGTGTCCGTGAAGCCTCAGACCTAAAACCTATAACTTACTCCTTGCCTTTCTTTTCTTTTTTTTTTCCATCCAGGTGGTGAATTTTAAAATGCACGCAGAAATATTAATCATAATATTTGTGTGATTTTATGTACATATGAAGGTTTTAATTTTTAGAAAATTAACAAACATTTTAATTTTTCCTCATATTTTGCTATTTAAAATGCATTTTGCTATAACTCTCTCACCTCCTCCTCCACAAATTCATATAATAACCATTATTATAAAATGCATATTAGTCTTCAAAATGATTGACTGCTTTCTTGGACGACTGAATCATCACCAAGATTCTCACCACTGCCCTGTTGAAGCCTCCAGAAAGGCTAATGCAACCACCATTCATTTTCCTGGAATCTACCCTCACTCTTCATTCTTTTATTTGGTGGGGTCTTCTCTACTCAAATATGTTGCTTGACATGCCAGAGGCATTTGAAGACGTTTTCTCAGTGCCATACCTCATTGGTTCAATGTGAGGCATTTTAGCAGGTCAGCAACCCTAGGTGATGAATCCCCATGTGGTTCATGAGTCTACAGGTGCCTGCCAGGGGCTCACATACTTCATACGAGTCACATATGCAAGACTAAGGGAGATTTAGAAGGTGCATGGTATTACAAACATATATTGTAAGCTGTCATTGTAGCTAAGCCTACAGACTCGACTCAGGTAATACAATATCACCTCAGCTTGGGGTAAACAAATAGTTGCCTCTTTTTGTAGTGAGAAGTCTAAAATTTTCCCTTAGGTAAGTATTTTCTTATAAGATGCAGGCCACATTGGGCTTCTGAAATCTCCCAACACAGCTGTTCCAGAAACAAATAGATACAGATACACAGGAGGCTCCTGGTGAGTGTTCATAACTGTTTTATGATACAGCATATTTTAAAAGAACATAAGACTGGAGTCATAGTTAGGCTTAAATGACACCTCTACCATTTACCTTCTATGTATCTTTGGACTGTTCACTTTAATTATGAGATTATTTCTTCAAATGGAAGATGGAATTTAAAAGTGATATTCACCCCAAAGTTGTGTCAATTAAATGAGTTAATGTATATTAAATACATAGAAAAGTACATGGTTTAATGGATGTTCCCTTACCCAGCATACTGAGAATGATCATTCTTCTTGTCTGTATTCACTTTCACTAAGATTTGTCCAGTCTGGGCATCCACACAGGCATGCACATAGCCAGGTCACAGAGTAGCTAGAAGGCCTGTGGATGAAATATTTGGTCATTGAAAGGACTGGTAACTTTATTTCACACACTTTCCTGAAAATATATATGAAAGGATTGGTTTCCTGTGATTACTGACCCAGGGTAGGCTTAAAGCAAAAGTAGAATCTGTAAGCATTTTGAGTTCCTTGTGAAAGATTGTCTAGTACTTCGCTTTCCTCTCATTTATCTCACTTTCCTCTTGTTTATCTTACTCTCTGGGACCGTATTTGAAGACTGTTGATCATACGGAAGAAAAATAGTCTATATCCTGGAGGAAAACTGTGGCAAATAAATGTTTGACTAAAATTTCTGGCTGTCTTCATAGTGCTTGAAAGTCCAAATGAATATAGGTGAAAATGCCAAATTATTGTAAAAACTTTCAGACAAGTGGATACTTGGTAAATGAAGACAGAACATGTGGGTTCATTATTCTTTTTTTCTGTTGATATTATGTCTACATCGTGGCATTATGTTGGAAGACCTGTGTTTGTTCAACCTATGAAATAGCTTCAGTCAGGAAATAAAATTCCTATCAAATAGCACCTGATAGAAAAATATAAATACTTCAAAGTTCAAAACACTGTGTTTAGAAAAAATGATATATTGAATGTATGTATGCTCAATCAATTATGAGGGATCCTATGAACAATTTTTTAAAGTGTTCGAGAGTTTCAGAATGCACAATTGTTTCAGAGGCACTTTCTTTTCTAATGTCTCATCCCATGTGGGTGTTTTCTCCAACAGTCACCAAATGGAAATACCACTAAAAATCTGAAAACAAATAGTGAAGGATGAAAAAAGCAGCAGTGAGAAAATGCATCATAATAGAAAGTCTCTATAATAATATTTAGTGATCAAGGAGCTTATTTTATTAGTATTGGCAAACAACCAACAACTACAAGTTACAAGAAACATTAACAACCAGGGTGAAAAAGCAATCAATTTTTAAATGTCAAGGAATCTACTTATTTATTTTTTAGGAGTTGGCTTAATTAGAAAAGTTGTTACAAGTGCCAAGACCATGAAAGGAACATATTTTACAAGTTAAATAAAAATGTAGTGAATACTTACTGCAAGAGCTCAAAAACTCGACCTCAGCATACCAGGTGATTAGTGTTAGATTCATACAAAGATGATGTTTCTACATTGAACTATCTCTTGGATAGGGTTGTTGACTCACAAAAAGGCCTAGTCTTTGCTCAAATGTCATCTTCAACATAAAACCTTTCATACCTAATGTAAACTGGACACAAAACTTTACAATACGCAACATGGTAAATAGAAAATCTAAAGAAGCCTAGATTTATTCATCATCTTCTATTCCAACAAGTTCAGTGACTTTATACAAGTAACACACCGAGATATATGTTTGTTTGTAAAATATAAATTATGCACCTGTAAGCAAAAACAAGTATGTGAAAATTTTTTAATATCCCTTCATAGTTTGAATTCAATATAATTAGTAATAGAATGTGGTTGTTGGCCAACTATATCTAGTATATAGGTTTATGCTTATTAAACTTTTGTGTGTGCGCAGGGCCTTGTGGTTTGTTCTGGTCAATATACTAAGCGGGGTTAGATATCACTTCTGGAACAAGCATTGAATTACTGTTGCAAAAACACACAGAATGCTTTCTTCTTTCTGAAACAATGACTATCAGGATTCAAGGTAGCGACTCTTCTATCAGACTTGATCCCTGAGTTCCCATTGTGAGCTGAAAGTCCTTGCTGAGGGACTACGACATTTTAGCGTAAGTGAGAAATAAATATTTACTTGAGATTTGGGTCTGTTTGCTACTGCAGCAGGACTTACCCTATACTTACCAATAAGTATAATTAAGGTACCTCATAAAAGCTTATGATAACTTTTCATAAAAATAGATGTAAGCATACATATAAAAAGTGACAATATATGAATCACAATTTTTTCTTAGCCAAATGATTTAACTTTAATAATATATTGCTTAAAGCACTAAGAAATTCCCAAACATGGCATTGCCTCAATCCAATCATACACTCAGGATGATGAAGCGCAAGTTGGTGATATTTTCTGGCCTCATTATTCTAGAATTAATAAGTTGAGTTAGTACTTTGTAAATCACATTGTACAAATTCTCTTAAGGATATAACATGGTGAACTTTTATGTCCATAGTACACTTTCTGCCATCTGTTTACTTATTTTGTACTCAGAAATAAAATTTTAAATATTTATTAAATGCTTAATATGTTTAAAACATGTATTGGTTCATTGGATAATATGAGAAAAATTAGGACAATTTTCTTGTCTTTAGGGAGTATATATAGTCTAGTTGGAGAATAACTCCAGAAATGATATGAAAGTTATATGATAGCGCAAAACCTGCAAAGTGCCAAATCACAAAAGAAAAATGTTACGATTTCATAAAAAGTTATTTTGATCTAAAAATACAATTCGCAAATTTAAGAAATATAGAAACACAGTCTGGTGGTGACATGGCAGGGAAATTTTGCCTAAGATAATGTCCTTCAGATTCACCCATGTTGTTGCAAATGACAAGATTTTCTTCTTTTATAAGGCAACATAATATTCTATTATATAAAGATACAACATTTTCATTTATCCATTTATCTATTAGTAGACATTTAGATTGGTTGTTTTTGTATCTTGGCTATTGTGAATCATTCTGCAATGAACATGGGAGGTAGATAGCTCTGAAATTCTCATTGCAATTCTTTGAATATATATCCAGAAGTAGGATTACTGAATCGTATGGTAAGTTTTATTTTTGATTTTTTAAGGAACCTGCATACTGTTTTTCATAATAGCTGTACTATTTTACATTCCCACCTACAATGTACAAGAGTTCTAATTTCTCTATCCCCTCATTGACACTTACTCTCTCTCTCTCTCAATAAAACTATCCTAACAGATTTGAGGTGATATCACATTTTTCATTTTGATTTGCATCTTTTAATATGCCTTGTGGCTGTTTGAATGTTGTATTTGGGGAAATGTCTATTCAAGCCCTTTGCCCAGTTTCTCTTTGGGTTATTTATGTTTTTGCTATTTAATTGTAGGATATTCTTATACATTTTGGATATTAGCCCTTCATCATGTATATGGTTTGCAAACATTTTCTCCCATTCGTAGGTTACCTTTTCATTTTGTTGACTATTTCTTGTTCTGAATAAGCTTTGTTGCCTCTGCTTTTGGTATTGTATCCAAAATGTCATTGCCAAAACCAATGTCAAGAAGTTTTTCCCTTAAAACTATTAAAACTAATGTATGAATTTAGCAAAGTTGTATTTTATAAAATCAACATACAAAAATTACTTGTGTTTCTGTAAACTAAGAATGAATCATTCAAAAAGAAAATTAAGAAAAAAATCTCATTTACAATAGCACCAAAAAGAGTAAAATACTTAGGAATAAACTTAACCGAGGAAATGAAAAACTCACATACTGAAAACTACAGAGCATTGATGATAGAAATTTAAAGAGACACAAATAAATCCAAAGACGGCCTGAGTTCACGGATTGGAGGACTTAATGTTTTTAAAATGTGCATACTACCTATAGTGATCTATAAATTCATTGTTATACCCATTAAAACCCCAATGGTTTTTCTTGTTTTTTACGGAATTAGGCAAAACAATACTACATTTCACATGGAACCACAAAAGATTCAAAATAGCCAAAACAATCTTAGGAAAAAAAGAAATAAGCTGGAGGTCTCACACTTCCTGATTTCAAAATATATTACAAAGCTATAGTGCAAACTCATATAGTAAATTTTATGGTAGCCACTAAAAATAAATAAATAAATAAATAAATAAATAAATAAATAAATAAATAACTTTTTTGTTTGGTTTGGTTTTGTGAGACGGAGTCTCACTCTATCGCCCAAGCTGGCTCACTGCAAGCTCCGCTTCCCAGGTTCAGGCCATTCTCCTGCCTCAGCCTTCCGAGTAGCATGTGCCTGCTACAACACCTGGCTAATATTTTTGTATTTTTAGTAGAGACAGGGTTTCACCATATTAGCCAGGATGGTCTTGATCTCCTCACCTTGTGATCCTCCCACCTTGGCTTTCCAAAGTGCTCGGATTACAGACGTGAGCCACCGCGCCCGGCCAAAAAGAAAAAAAAATAATAATACTTTTTACAAGTGTAGTTGGCTGAGCGTCGTGGCCCACACCTGTAATCTCAGCACTTTGGGAGGCTGAGGTGGGTAGATTACTGAGTCCGGGAGACCAGCCTGGGAAACATGGTGAAACCCTGTCTCTACAAAAATATAAATATTAGCTGGGTATGGTGGTGCGTGCCTGTAGTCTCAGCTACACAAGAGGCCCGTGGTGAGATTACTTGAGCCCAGGAGGTCAAGGCTGCAGTGAGCCATGATTATGCCACTGCACTCCAGCTGGGTGACAAAATAAGACCCTGTCTCAAAAAACAAACAAATCAAAAAAAGAAAGAAAGAAAGAAAAAAAGAAAGAAAGAAAGAAAGAAAGAAAGAAAGAAAGAAAGAAAGAAAGAAAGAAAGAAAAAAGCGTAACTGATGTACTAAGAAAGGAGAGAAAATTGAATCCTATAAAATGTTCAATTAAAACTAATAAAGGCAGTAAAAGAGTGAAAGACACAAATGAGAACCAATAACTTGGACAACAAATAGAAAAACTAGTAACAAATTTAATAGTATTAAAACAACTATATCAGTAATGACTTTGAAGAACAATGGTTTAAGTGCACAAATTAAAAGAGATTGTCAGAGTAGATCAAAATATAAGACCCAACTATATGTTGTCTACAGGAAAGCCACATTTTATATAAAAATTGTTTATCGATTAAAAATAAATGAGTGAAGAAAAATATGCCACACTAACACTAAGCAAAATAAATAGGAATAGCTATTATTAATTTCAGACAAAGCAGATTTCAAAGCAAATAAAAGTATCAGGAATAAAGAAGAGCATTACATAATGATAAAAAGGTCAATTCTCCAAGAAGACGTAACAATTATTAACATGTATACACCTAAAAACAGAGTGTCACAGTATTAATACATGAGGCAGAAACTGATAGAATTATAAGGAGAAATGGAAGAATCCACAATCACAGAGATTTTGACAGCCCTATATTAGATATAGACAGACACATCCATGTCAGGTAGAAAATCAGTAAGTACATAGTGTTGTTGACAACACCATCAATCAACTGGATATTACTGACATCTATAGACACTTCATCCAACAATGGCAAAAAAATTCTTCTCAAACTCACATGGAACATTTACTAAGACCACATTCTAAGCTGTGAAATACACATGAACCAACTTTTTAAAAATAGAAATTGTGAAATGTCTGCTTTCATACCACAATGAAATTAAACTGGAAATCAATAATGGACAGATTAACTGGAAAATTCTAAAATATGAGGAGATCCATGATGAGCTTATTTCACATTGTATGCCTGTACCAAAACATCTCAGGTACCCTGTAAGTGTATATACTTACTGTATGCCTGTACCAAAACATCTCAGGTACCCTGTAAGTGTATATACTTACTGTGTACCCACAAAAATAAAAAATTAAAAACAAACATATAAATAATAAATGCATTTTTCTAAATAACACACAGGTCAAAGAAGAAATCTCAAGACAATTTTTAAAATATTTTGTAATATGAAATGAAAACACAACTTATCAAAATGTGTGGGATGCTGTGAAAGTAGTGTCTAGAGAGATATCTAGCATGATTAAAACTCTCAGTAAACTAGGGATATAGGGAGAGTTCCTCAGTTTGATAAAGAATCTGTACAAAAAACCTACAGCTAACTTCAAACTTGATGGTAAGACACTCAAAGCTTTTCAACTAAGAAAGGATTCCCTATCTCACTACACCTTTAAACACCACATTGGAAGTCCTAATAAATGTAACAAGACAAGAAATTAAAATATAGAGAAGGGAGAAGAAAAAAAAAAAAGAAAATATCGTTGTTTCAGGTAACATGATTTTCTATGCAAAAATACAAAATAATCAACGAAAAATCTCCTAGAACTAATAAGCAACTAAAATAAGTTTCCATATACAAGGTTAAGATACAAAAGTAATTGCTTTCCTATATACCAACAATGAAAAAGTGGAATTTGAAACTAAAAACAAAATAACATTTACATTAGCACACTTCAAAAATAAAATAGTAGGTAGAAATCTAACAAAAAATAAAGGATCTATATGAGGAAAACTACAAAACTATAACAAAATAAATCAAGGAAAACCCAATATATGGATATATATTTCATGTCTATGGATAGGAAGATATAATATCAAGATATCAGTTCTCCCCAACTTCATCTGTAGGTTCAATGCAATCCCAATCAAAATGTCAGAAAGTTAATTTATGGATACTGACAAAATGATTCTAGAGTTATATAAAGAAAAACAACATCCAGAATAGCAAACAGAATGTTGAAGGAGAAGAACAAAGTTGGAGGACTGATACTACCTGACTTGAAGACTTAATACAAAGCTACAGTAATCAAGACTGCATAGTATTGGGTAAAGAATAGAAAAGTATATCAATTTTACGGACTAGAGAACCCAGAAATAGACCCACATAAATATAATTAACTGATTTTTGACAATGGAGAAAAGGAAATACAATGGAGTAAAGGTAATCCTTTCAACAAATGGGAGAGGGACATCTGAACATTCACAGGCAAATTAGATAGATAGATAGATAGATAGATAGATAGATAGATAGATAGATAGATAGATAGATAGACAGACAGACAGACAGACAATCTCAACATAGACCTATGCCCTTCACAGAACTTAACTCAAATGGATCACAGACATAAATGTGAAACTATAAAACTCAGAGAAGATAAAATGGGAGAAATTCTAGATGACAAAATATAGCAATGACTTTTTAATTATAACACTGAAGACACAGTACATGAAAGAAATAATCGATAAGCTGGGTTTCATTAAAAGAAAAAACTGATTTTCAAATACAATGTCAAGACAATGAGAAGATAAGCCACAGACTGGAAAAAAAATATTTACAAAAGATACATCTGATAAATAACTGTTATCCAAAATATACAACAAACTCTTAAAAATCAACAATGAGAAAAAATTTTAAAATGGATCAAAGATTTTAAGAGATACATCAGCAAAGAAGATATACAGATGTCAATTAAGCATATGATAAAGTGATTCACAGTATATGTCATTACAGAAATGTGAATTCAAACAACAATGATATACAACTACACAACTATTAAAATGGAAAAAAACCCAGAACACCGACAAAACCAAATGCTGACTAAGATATGGGACAAGAGGAGTTCTCCTTCATTACTAGTAGACATATAAAATGGTAGAGCTACTTAGGAAGAAAGTTTGGCAGTTTCTTACAAAACTACACATACTCGTACCATATGATGCAGCAATCGCCACAGTATTTACACAAATGAGTTGAAAGCATGTTCACAGAAAAACCTGCACGCAGATGTTTATAACAGCATTATTCATCATTACCAAAATTTGGAAGCAATCAAGTTGTCTTTCAGTAGGTGAATGGATAAACTGTGGTATATCCAGACAATGGAATATTCAATGCTAAAAAGAAATGATCTGTCAAGCTACGAAAAGACATGAAGAACCTTAAATGTGTATTCTTAAGTGAAAAAAAAGCCCATCTGAAAAAGATATATACTGTGTTATCAACTATATGACTTTCTGGAAAAGTGAAAATTATGGAGATATTTAACCATCCGTGGTTGCCAGGGGTTGCAGTGTGGAGTAGGTGGGGCATAGAGGATTTTGGGGTGGTGAAACTACTCTGTGTGATACATCCATAAAACGTGTAACACCAAGAGCTAACCCTAATGTGAACTACGGTCTTTGGATAACGATGCTTTAATGCTGGTTCATCATTGGTAACAAATATATCACTCTGGTGAGAAATACTGATGATGGGAGAGGTTGTGCATGTGTGTGAGAGGGAGTAGACGTGAAATCTCTGTACTTTCCTCTCAATGTTGCTGTAAACCTAAAACTACTCTTTTTAATAACAAATAGTTTAAGAAACAACAACAAAAAAAAACAAAAATCTTCTAGAAGAGGTGCCTTCTTCTTGAGAATTAAAATATTGTTTTAAAAAGTATGCCTAATAGGTATGACCCTGCTGTGTCTCAACTGTGGTACTTCTCTCACTTGCTGTAGCTACTTTTACCACCCCTGATCCCCCACCACCCACCTTGTTTCATCTGTGCCAACATTTTTCCACTTAACTGGGCCACTCTTAAGCTGTTTGGAGGCAATGTCTGAAGGGATTTTGCATAGTCATCCATTCCAGAAGCTTTAGTTTTATATAAAGCTGGGGGTTGAATTATGGCTCTGCTGGCCATGTGGCCTTAAACAAATATCCAAATAAAGCCTCTGTTTCACTGATAGTAGGATCAATAATAGTGCCAAACTTATAGAGTTGTATATATGGATGAGATGATGTATATAAAGGACTTAGCATGTAGCAAGTTCTCAACAAATTAATATTATTATTTTTCTATGATCCTCACTTGCTGACAAATATTAACATTTTAATTTAAGATACTTGATGAAAATTGTTGGTAAGCACAGGAAAACATCTTATTTGTAGCATTCTATACCAGGAAAAATTGGCACAAGAAGTACTTTTTGTTCATGGAGGATTACTGGTTTTTTCCTTACACAGTTATAGTAATTTCAGTATCTATACTAAATGCACAAAGATATTGTATTCATATATATCTATGTATGAACCTGTATTTGCATACATGATTAGTTTATGCAAAAAAAACTTATAACTGGATTTTTTCATATGTTTATATTTTAAAATTGTTTTAACTCCCTTTGAAATTTAAAAAAATATACATTGCCATAGCCAACATCAATTCTCCAGCCAAATTCTTCCTTTAGCTTGATGATGCTTTTAAAAAATTTCCACATTCCCTTGCAGACAAGAGACTTAAAATTTTCAGTTTTCATATTGAGTGCTTCCTAGAATATAGATCTGAAATTTGGTCTCGTAGCCCAAATTTTTTGGAATTTTCTTAGTGTCTATTAAGATGGGATTACTGAGAAAGTTACTGAATACTAAAGGACATATATTTTCCACATTATGTTCTATGTATAACTTGGTGTTTCATTGGATCCTGCCTTTCTTTTTTCATCCTGAGACTGTGAACAAAATGTTATACTGCTTTATAATGAGAGACCCGAGGGGTTCTATTTCAGTCTTACAGTCCTATTAAAAGCTTTTGAACATGACTCTATTAATGTTTTCTTCCTTTTAAGACTAGATTCATTTTCAAGACATAGACTGTCTCATTTCATATCTTAAAGCTCTTTAGTGTTTAGGAAATGTTTCACTTTATTAAATGTCAATTTCTGTAGGATATCAGTAATTAAATACCAACCAAATTTCTTTTAAGTGAAGTTAATGGGCTTGGGCTCATAGGTGAAATTTAATTCCTAGTCCTAATCACTATGTAGGTCAATACATTTCATGAAATAATTGCATGCATATTGTAATTTAAAGGATAATTTGACTAATGGAGGAAGGTTTGGTTTTTAGTAATCACAGATTAAGTTGTCTATAGCCAAAGTCAAATTTTACAGCAGAGTGAAACTGAGGCAGCTCAAACCTGAGCAAATAGTCTTGCAATAATGGTCATCCAGGCATTTGTTTGCCAGAGAGAAAA
>NW_012110030.1:3482957-3486250 GCF_000951045.1 Mandrillus leucophaeus | reverse complement strand
TTCTTCTTGAGAATTAAAATATTGTTTTAAAAAGTATGCCTAATAGGTATGACCCTGCTGTGTCTCAACTGTGGTACTTCTCTCACTTGCTGTAGCTACTTTTACCACCCCTGATCCCCCACCACCCACCTTGTTTCATCTGTGCCAACATTTTTCCACTTAACTGGGCCACTCTTAAGCTGTTTGGAGGCAATGTCTGAAGGGATTTTGCATAGTCATCCATTCCAGAAGCTTTAGTTTTATATAAAGCTGGGGGTTGAATTATGGCTCTGCTGGCCATGTGGCCTTAAACAAATATCCAAATAAAGCCTCTGTTTCACTGATAGTAGGATCAATAATAGTGCCAAACTTATAGAGTTGTATATATGGATGAGATGATGTATATAAAGGACTTAGCACGTAGCAAGTTCTCAACAAATTAATATTATTATTTTTCTATGATCCTCACTTGCTGACAAATATTAACATTTTAATTTAAGATACTTGATGAAAATTGTTGGTAAGCACAGGAAAACATCTTATTTGTAGCATTCTATACCAGGAAAAATTGGCACAAGAAGTACTTTTTGTTCATGGAGGATTACTGGTTTTTTCCTTACACAGTTATAGTAATTTCAGTATCTATACTAAATGCACAAAGATATTGTATTCATATATATCTATGTATGAACCTGTATTTGCATACATGATTAGTTTATGCAAAAAAAACTTATAACTGGATTTTTTCATATGTTTATATTTTAAAATTGTTTTAACTCCCTTTGAAATTTAAAAAAATATACATTGCCATAGCCAACATCAATTCTCCAGCCAAATTCTTCCTTTAGCTTGATGATGCTTTTAAAAAATTTCCACATTCCCTTGCAGACAAGAGACTTAAAATTTTCAGTTTTCATATTGAGTGCTTCCTAGAATATAGATCTGAAATTTGGTCTCGTAGCCCAAATTTTTTGGAATTTTCTTAGTGTCTATTAAGATGGGATTACTGAGAAAGTTACTGAATACTAAAGGACATATATTTTCCACATTATGTTCTATGTATAACTTGGTGTTTCATTGGATCCTGCCTTTCTTTTTTCATCCTGAGACTGTGAACAAAATGTTATACTGCTTTATAATGAGAGACCCGAGGGGTTCTATTTCAGTCTTACAGTCCTATTAAAAGCTTTTGAACATGACTCTATTAATGTTTTCTTCCTTTTAAGACTAGATTCATTTTCAAGACATAGACTGTTTCATTTCATATCTTAAAGCTCTTTAGTGTTTAGGAAATGTTTCACTTTATTAAATGTCAATTTCTGTAGGATATCAGTAATTAAATACCAACCAAATTTCTTTTAAGTGAAGTTAATGGGCTTGGGCTCATAGGTGAAATTTAATTCCTAGTCCTAATCACTATGTAGGTCAATACATTTCATGAAATAATTGCATGCATATTGTAATTTAAAGGATAATTTGACTAATGGAGGAAGGTTTGGTTTTTAGTAATCACAGATTAAGTTGTCTATAGCCAAAGTCAAATTTTACAGCAGAGTGAAACTGAGGCAGCTCAAACCTGAGCAAATAGTCTTGCAATAATGGTCATCCAGGCATTTGTTTGCCAGAGAGAAAAAAATTTTACCTATCCCATACATACAGATTATAGCAGAAAAATGATTTTGAATGAAGACTTTTTTCAAGCCCATACACTGAATACAAATTATTCAATGGTTTTTAACACTGAAATATGTAGCATAATCAAAAGGAATCATGGTATAGTAGAATGTTAAGACCTACTACATAATAATGATAAGGTCTTCCTTGAGCAATTTTTCCTTTTCTTGCACTTTATATTATGAAAATGACTTAACACTACCTTTATAAGGAGAATGTCCTTTAAATCCTGAGACATTTCATTTTATTTTTACTGTGGTAAAATATATGTAATATAAAAGTTACAATTTTACCAATTTTTAAGTGTGCCATTCAGCGGCATTAAGTATTTTAACATTATTGTGCAACTATCATCATTATCCATTCCTGGATTTTTTCATCATCCCGAAGTGAATTTTCATACCCATTAAACAATAACTCCTCCTCCCTACCATTGATAACCATCATCCTACTTTATGTCTCTATGAATTTAGCTATTCTAGATACCTCATGTAAGCAGAGTCATACCATATTTATTCTTTGTTGTCTGACTTATTTCACATAGCAAAATATTTTGAAGGTTTACCTATGTTATAGCATGTATCATATTTTCATTCTTTTTTGGTTTTTGTTTGTTTTCTGAGACGGGGTCTTGCTCTGTCCCCCAGGCTGGAGTGCAGTGGCGTAATCTTGTCTCACTACAGCCTCCGTCTCCTAGGTTCAAGTGATTCTCCTGCCTCAGCCTCCCGAGTAGCTGGGATTACAGGCACATGCCACCATGCCTGGCTAATTTTTATATTTTTAGTAGAGATGGGGTTTCACCATGTTGGCCAGGCTAGTTTCGAACTCCTGACCTCGTGATCCACCTGACTTGGCCTCCCAAAGTTCTGTGATTATAGGCATGAACCACTGCACCCAACCATTTTCATTCTTTTTTAAGGTGGAATCATATTTTGTTGGATACCTGCACAACATTTTGTTCACTTATTCATTGGTAGATATATCTTCATTTGGCTACTGTGAATAATGCTGCTATGAACATTGGTGTAACAGACATTGTCTTTCAGCATGATGTAGAGAGTTTATGATATTAACAAAAATGTTTCTTTCAAGTTTTGTGTGAAACACGTGTGCCAGCACACACACACACACACACACACACAAACACAAACAAAGTTTGGTTATAGACCTATGTGTAATCTATTCTATTTTGTAAAAAAAAATTCTAGTAATTGGGAGCATGACTGAATCTCTATGATATTTTTGCTCATGATATCCATTTCTTTAAAAAATCTTTTATATCAAGCCAAATTCAAATTTCTTTGTCCCTTTTATTATCTTTATTGATAAGCAGGCAGGATGTCCATAACAATAATTTCTTTCACGATTGGCCTTAAGACCATGAGAGCATTTAGGAGACTGGAAAGATGACAATGGTGATGTTTCAGACCATTTCCAATGTAAGACAAAGATGACCCTGGGGCACTCTCAGGCTGGTGCCTTGTTCTTTGCATATGCATTGCTTTACAAGAGCTTAGGTAAACTTGGCAATACTCTGAACAGTCAGAGTTTGTCCATTTGTTACAATGTATTGAGGGTTTTCACCTGGGAGAAATACATGTAAATTGTCTTACGTTAAGGCCTTCTAAGATTTAATTCAT
>NW_012110030.1:3435210-3481847 GCF_000951045.1 Mandrillus leucophaeus | reverse complement strand
CATCTGTGGATTTCAACCTGGATAGTCAAATCTTTGGAAAAACAATTAAAGATGTCAAATGAAGAGATTATCCTGATAGGCTCTAATGTAATCACAAATTTCCTTATAAGAGAGAAGGAAACAGAGATTTTATTAGAGAAGAGCAGAAGGCAATGTGCTGGTAGAATCAGAGACTGGAGTCATGTGACCATAAGCCAAGGAATGCTGACAGTCACCAGAAGTTAGAAGAGACAAGAAATTAATTCTCCCTAGGAGACTCCAGAAGGTACCAGTCCTGAATACCCTTTGAGTTTAGCTCCATAAGACTCATTTCAGAATTCTGGCCTCTAGAATTGTAATTTCTATTGCTTTAAGCCACTAATTATGTAGTATGTGATTTGTTACAGCAGCACTAAGAGACTAATACAAATACTAATAACAAGCATTTCTATAAGGTTTCTAGGTGTTAAGTACTCTTTTATGCATATAAATTATATAAAGTCACTTAAATTCATTTATATCTCACACTAACTTTAGCAGCATTCTGAGGCACCAGGAGTTTAAGTAGCTTGTCCATGATTACACACCTAATAAGTGGTGGAGCAAGTATTTCAACTGAGAAAGTCCAGGTCTTCAGTCCATGTATTTAACCTTTGCACTATACAGCCTCTGTGAAAACTAGTCATTCCAAAAATAGAAGTTGATGGGTAAGGAACATAAACTGTCAGATTGAGCATGGCATCAGAGATAGTGGCAATTAAAGATACATAACATTGAGTATTTGCAAAGATGTAGAAGAAGAAAGTGTTCATATTTTGTGAGATTGTAAACTGATATTTTTTGTGGGGTAATACTAAAGGTTTCTCAAAATGGAGAGTGTGCATCACTCTTTAACCAAGTGATTCCACTTACAAAGATATCCATTGCAGCTTTTGTTTGTAGCACCCTAAAAATAGGAATTTTTTCCTACCCTAGGTTCATATTTATTTATAATTCAGTGTCATTACCTTTAACTAAATTAGTCCACTAAAATGATTTTAAGTCTTCCCCCTAAAAGTGGGACATTTAAGAATATCTTTGAGAATTTTTCAAACTATCATCTTTATTGCCTCAACCTAGCCTCTCTCTAAGACTTTAATATTCTTTGCTAGGGACATGAGTCTCCAACACTCATTGTAAGAATCACTGCTACGGTAAGTGGCTCAGTCTAAAGGGAATATGTTACATCTCTCCGAGTGTTGTAGTAGATGAAAGGATGCAAATGTAGATTCCTAACAAAGAATGAACGGGCTAACACTTAAGTGTCCTACATGTCTTTTCCTGTGCCAGATTTATGCTAGTATATTTCACATGTGAGCTCATACAAACCTCATAAAATCCTGTGAGGCTCAAGTCATAATCTCTATGGTAAAGTTGAGGGAGATGAGTCCCAATAATGTCACGGAAATTTACTAGGGTCACTTAGTCAATAAGTGAGAGAAGTAGGATACAAATGCAGGTCTAATGTTTTACCCCATGGGCCTTGGTCAGTTTTTGACATATTTAAAATCAAATTTGGGCAGAGAGTTATGTAAATAAAAGCACACACTGAAATGGGATCCATATTGAGTAGTTTATGACCCTAAATAAAGATCAATAATATGTTTTCAGTAGTTTAATTATGCCAGACTGAGCTCTCCTTAGGTCAACATATACGATGTCACCCAGTTGTTCCTCACATGACCTAATGGGCACTCATGTGTGCTAGTAGCTCTCCCTTATGACAGGGTTTGGAAGAGACAGAAAATAGACCTCTATTATCCTATTCTAGGAACAGAATACATAAAAAGCCTGTGAGATGGTACAAATGTCACCTTTTCTTATTACAGCAATTTGGTGCTTCTCAGATTGCTTTGCAAATTCGAGTTAGCATATAATATGTGAGCCTGTGATAGCCTCTCCACACCCAGGAAATTGGAGCTATTTTTTTTGTCTGAACACATCACTGGCAGTTTTGATGGAAACAACTCCCATTTGTATAGTCTAAAAATTTAACTTCTGACAATCTACTGTCTTTTTAATGCCAAACTTTCAGTGATAGTTACTCATTCTAATATATAAAAATTTAGACTTCAATTGAACAATACAGAGCCTGTACCTGGAAAAAAATCCAAAATTGTTATCAAGGTTATGTATTTCATTGGTAACTTTACTTCCAATTGAGAGAGAGAGTTTATTTCACTAGAGACAATATAATTGTAGGCCAAAATGTCAACGTGGTGAAATGTGACTTTCTTCTCTTGCCCCTTACAAATCTTTTACATTTTCAAAATATGTATTTTTTCCTTTTATTTGCTGTAAAATACTAAAATCTAATGTCCTTGAAATGATACTTTTACTTGTGTTCTTGTTTTCCTTCCGGTTAACTTCTAGTTAATTCCCCCTGCCACACTGTACTCTATATAGATTGTTCCTAGTTCTCCCTTGTAGAAACTTTAAAAAACATTTCATCAGTATATAAAATTTAGCAGAAGTATGTATAAATATAAATAACCCCACAGTAACACTGATTATATTATTTCTCTTCATTTATAAATCAAAAACTCATTTTCTGTGGGACAAAGGTTTTTATTTTTTAAACTTTTCTTAAAATTTATCATTTTTCAATGCATTACAATATCCTGAGATTTGTTTCATTTTACAAAATTTCACAAGAAATTTTGTAATTTTTTTTCATTCTTATTTCCAAAATCAGTTATACATAGTAAAGAGATAAATTCAGTAAATACACAAAAGTAGAAAAAAAAGTCAGTATCTCTTTACCCAAAGATCAGTTGACCTTTGTTTTACCTTAATATATTTAGCTCTATTCATTTTTATTACATGTATGTTTACTAATAATGAGGACCTTATTTTATTTGTCTTTTTTGTTACCTCTTTTTTACTCAGAAGAATTTTTCCATATTCTTAATGATTCATTATTTTAAATTGTATATTTCATTTACTAAAATCAGTGTCAAATAAGAAATGTAACTGGTATGATGATGGACGAAATGTTTCTAATTCCTGTAGTTTTCGTTATTAATGGCTCATTTTATAAGATTTCTGTCTGATTAAACAGAACCAGCCTATTCATTTCAGTTTAGGAGCCAGTGCTTTCTCAAACCCTGTACAGCAGAAGTTTTTAAAATGCTGAATTTCAGTAATCTCACTTGGCATTATAAATTAAGCTTTCCCTTTCTTTTACTTTCTCTTCAATAAAATTTACCTCCAGGAAATGAAAATCATTTGCTGTCCACAGGTGACCTACTCTCCATGATTCAAGAATAGATAGGTCAGTGCTGTTTATTTATAAGGCTTTCAAAATCAATACTTTTCACAGGAAAAAATAAAACATCTCATAAATCCTCACCAAAAAGAATCCTTACTTTAAAAAAAAAAAAAAAATCACAACACTCAGGTGTAAGCCATATATATAGTCAGTTATGCAACCAAACAAATCTAAATTCTTTTTTAGTTGTATCTGTTAATAAAATTGCTTAGTTGGTAATTATTTCACAGGAGTTCCTTCCATATATGATCTGGTGTTCATTAGATAGATAGGGTATTTGAATTCTCATGCAATAGACTTATTCCTAGGAATTTTATAGCCTCAGAATTTTGATAACTTCAATGGGAGAATTTTATTCAGAATATCATTGTAGAGATTTATAATATTATAGTTTAATATCTGCAAAGATCCATGCTATGTTTCTATCAAAATAATATTTTCTTGTAACTATATTCAGTTACCATAATTCTAATGAATGAATGAATTTATTTTATATTCATCACTTTAAGAATGCTGTATAACATAACTCTAGAGTTTAGATAATCTAAGGGTTATAGATTTGGGGATGAGGCCTTTATTTGTGGAAAATGTCTGTTTGAGAGACTCATGGAGAGACTGGGTTAAGCTGTAGGTCAACAGCACACAAGGAAGGAGGCAAAACCTTTGGCTGATCCTTTCCTGACCTGTCTATTTAAGCCCATTTAATAGTCTATAATCTTTGCTTTGAAAAAGCATAGACATTTATGAAAAGCTTTTGATTATAATGTATTTTAAACCAGTATGAACAGCTGTCCATTTAGTTGTATTGGCCATACTTCCCTGTAATAAATGGAATTTTACAGAACTACCTCAGATAAAGGTTGAAAGCAGGCCAACATTCTCAGCAGAAAAGGACAATTAGGGAATTCATGAATTAAACAACTGTTTATATTTTCAATATTCTATTAAAAATCATAAAATAGGGGTAAATGAATAAGGACATTATTTCTTCATTGCATAAAAATAATCTTTAGTCTCTGTTAAGGCTAATACCAACTATATGTGAAAGATTATGTGTTTGGATTTACACACTTAAAACACTACCTTTTAAATCTCACTGCTGGATATGAGGCTTAGTCAGTATACCTAGTTATATAAAAGAGACACATGATCTTAAGCTAAGTGGCAACTTCCCTATACCATAGAACAATTTTAAAAAGCTGTGATTCAATATTTTGTATTTGTCTTCTCTGCTGGTAATACTTAACCTCTCTCTGAGCTCCAGTACATATTACTCAGTGTTCTCCAGCACAGGGTATGACAACGACACGTTTCCAGTTTCTCAGGTCAGATGGGAGTCATCCTTGACTCTCACACTCATATCCAGTCCACCAGGGAATCCTATGAGACGTATGATCGCAATATACCTAGAACTTAACTTTCTCCTAGACCCTTCTCTGCTGCTGCTCCAGTCTAAGCCACCATTAGGTTTTGCCTGGATTATTGAAAGGGCCTCCGACCTAATCTGTTTTTATTCCATCCGCACCCAACACTGCTCACAGTACAAACTGAACCTTCCAAAATGAAGTCAGATTCACATCACTCTTCACCTCAAAACCCTCTGCTTCATCTCTAAGAATAAAGCCACAATTCTTATAGTAGCCTGAAAGTCCTTATATAAATGGGACCTTTCCTTGCTCATTTTTCCTTCTTCACTGTTGGTTTTCTTTTCTCCCTCCATTGCCTCCATGACTTTACTCGTTCTTTCTGCTCCAGCTATAATCCTCACTGTGCCTCTGCCACTCCAAACCAGTCCAGTCTCAACCTAGGACTTTTCCTCTTCTTTCTCCATAGAATGCTCTTCCCTCATATATGTGCAAGGATGGCTCCCTCATAACATTCAATAATTTGCTCAAATATTACCTTCTTTTTTTCTTTCTTTTTTATTATACTTTAAGTTCTAGGGTACGTGTGCACAATGTGCAGGTTTGTTACATATGTATACATGTATCACCTAATATAGCCTTCCCAACAACTTTCTTTAAAATTACAACTGTCCGTGTCTCAAAATACATTCCCTCCTCCAACACTCACCAATATCTGATGTACTTTCTCTTTGCCCTATGTGTCTTCCTGCCTCCATTAGAATGTAAGCACTTTGGGGAAAAAATTCTCATCACAATTTTGTTTACTACTATAATCCAGAATATAGAACAGTGCCTGTATATGAATTCTGAGTGAATACTTCTACACAGACTTTATGTGCATATAAAACTGTTAGGCAACTAATTCTACAAGAGAGAAAAACAATCAGTCTATCAATTTAAAATCAATATTTCTATTCCCAAAGCTAATTTCATGTTGATTTAAGGGAAGCAATAGACCTTGATCTGAAGTTTGGCCCATGAAAATATTGGTAAACAATACTGATAATGTAAATATGTAAAGTGTTATAGAAGTCATGTAAAATGTTTTCTAAAGTGGTATTAGCCTTCAATTAATACCATAAAATGCCCTGTGTTAGACAGTGTGGGGATATAATGAATTACAAAGGATGATCACATTTTATAATTTCATTAATAAGATGGAAAAAATGCTAAAAACTATAATGCAAAGTAAATAATTAAGTATGAACACCAAAAAAGTTATTTACTGTCACTGGACCTTAGTTCCGTCAGTTGTCAAATGTTTCTGATGAAAAAAAAATATATCGATGGTTTCTAAGTTTTTGCTTGTGGAGATTTTATAGGCTCACAAAGCTCTCTTAGAGAATCTAGAGTGGTCACCTATAGGAAAGGCTGCTGAATATTTGAGCTTCAGGCCACATACACTGCCTGTGTGTGAAGACCACCTCCACTTAGCTAGAAAACCCCTGTGTCTGTGAACTTTACCTATTGTACTAACACCTAAGATTTTGTTTGAACAAAGAGAGCCAATGTCACTCCTCTAAAAGCTGAAACTACACCAATGTTCTAGCAATTTATGATCGACATAATGATTTTTCCTAACCTTTAAAAATAAAATGCTACAACTATTAGCAAACTAGTTAATTTCTAAATAAAATAGAGATAGAAGAAATGTTTGAGAATCAATTTGTTTCAGATATCCTAGTATGAGATTTTGTTCTTCAAGTATAAGGGATATGATGGCAGCTTGTATATGAGGATTTCTAAATCTGGGTCCATTACAATTATCTAGAATGTCAAGACTTGTTGCGATTCTGAGAGGCATTTTGGATGCCTTTTTGGGGCATTGATCAGTAATTGTTCTTTTGGCCTTATAATTCCCTATTTTGAATGACAATAACAAACAACCAAAAAAAGATATGTCATATCCAGTTCTAATGTGGCCACAAGTACAGGTTTTTTTTTTTTTTTAAGCCCAAAATAGTACTGATTTACTGATAATTAATACTCCTTTGTTACCACAGTTATAGAACTCTTAAGGAAAAGGGTAATAAACTGGGAGATGAATAGTATTTAGTAAACTGGAACTGCCTCCTGTTAATTTGATAACTCCTTAAACATTTGATAAAAGAGTTTACAAGAATGTACGTTCCACCACTGACCACTCTTTACATCCAATAAGAAAGGTTTTCTTACACTTAATTTTTCTATCTGTTCTTTTCTTTTAAAAGTGAATTCTCCATAGAAATGTATAGCTGATTTATACTATCACCTTCAAAAGGCAATAGGTTAAGCTTGCTAATTATCAACACATTTGCTATTCTAGCAAGGAAATCCTAATATATAGACTTCAAAAGTATTATAGATTTTAAAAAAACAATGGATAGTTATTCTATTGGCAGGCTATGAGCACATATTGGCCCACTGAGAGTCAACTAAAAATTTTTCTTAGGGGTAAGTGGATTTCAAGAACAGAGAGTATGCCCTTTTTTATCCATCTGGGACAGATACATCTTTTAGAAATAAAGTTACACAAGACACATTAGTTGATGTTTTTCTGACAATGTTGACAATGAAGTACCACAAGGGACCCCATTCTTGCTCTCATACATTTCATCCTTGAATTGTAGATATAACACTGTTGTAGTTTTTAGTTGGTTGATATTTTAAATTTTTTTCTCTTTTCCCTTTACAAAGTATGAAGCAAAGCCATACATATGTTTTCTAGGATCCCAATACTTATTTGTGTTTTATATGCCTATATATTTATTTATAGTAAAGGGAGAATCTGCTACTATTTCTCAAAAAGTCATAAATAAGGAAGCTTTTGAGGAAATACTACAGAAATACTGTATGAATGTGTAATATATATTTGCTTCCCAACCACATATTTGCCATCCCTTGCAATGCCCTCCCTGTGTTACTGACTTATGATATAAAAGAGGAATGGTTTTCCAAGTGGGAATTAATAATATTATGGAGTTTAATTCCAATCAATTATTTTTTATGTCAACATTTGAACAAGTGCCATGTTTTTCACTAAACTCTCTCTGATTGGACTCAAGAATGACTAACGTTGGCTCTTCGAAAAGGAGTTTATGAATTATTATGATAAATGTGTAAGTATCCAACATATATGAGAAAAGACCCAGGAGGGTAGGGGGTTTCTATTCTTGTTTATTCCTGTATGCTCATTTCTAGAAGTTGTCTAATTCATGGTGGGCACTGATAAATAGTTGCATAACATTTCGTTGAATAGTAGTTACTATCAAAAAGCTACCAAGGGAGAAATCTAATCTTCCATGTGGACATGAGAAAGATAGTATGCTTAATCTTGAGACAGAAAGATCAAGACCACACTAAGGTGTCTGTAGTTTATAATAATACATTGTATTTTCAAAATAGCTAGAGGAGAATAGAGAATAATTCAAATGTTTCTAGAAAGAAAGGATACATATTTAAGGTGATGGATATCCCAATTACACTGATTTGATCTTTATAAATTATCACATGTAATGAAAATATGTACCTCTGTTATGTATCAATAAAGAAAAAAGATCAAGAGTAGAATTGAATGTGGCAGTAAAGAGCCAGGGTGCATTTTAAAAACACTATGAACAAGGTAATCAGGTATAAAATTGAGGAATGCCAGGAAAGGCTAAAATATAAGACATTAAGATAATACTAATCTAGAAATAAATTAAAAACAGCTTTAAATATTATGATAAGGAATTATTGACTATTAATAAGAAGCAATATGACATGACTGAATTGATATTTTTGAAAGATATCCTAGGTGTTACTGATCTCAAATGAATTGAAGGGAGAAAATCCTGGGCATTTTCAACTGTAAGGATTATATGCAAAAAGAATGGTTATAAGCATTTAAGTTCCTATCACAATTGAGTTGTAAGCCTTTGACCCATAGGGACCCCCCAAATTATCTGCATTTCTAATGACAGAAACTAAAATGGATTTAAACATGACATGATTAGCTGTATTCTTCCTGGAAATTATCCCTTTATATGCAATATATTGAGTACCTCAGGACTAAAAATATTTGGCCATGTATTCAAATATTAACCAAGTCATCTCTATTTGGCACTGTAGTTCTTTCTTTTTATGTCATTTTAGTAGAATTTAAGGTAATTTTTGTGTACACATCTGGCTTTAGTGCTTTGCCTTAATCTATATTTCCCTGTCACCAAGTGAAAGATATTTCTAAATAACAGTACTGTTGAGTTATCAAATCCACTTACATAATACACTTGGAAATCTTTTTCAATTAGTGTATCTATTATTAAAAATTATAAAGCTATCTATAATCAAGCAGGAATTTACCATTATTTATAGAAAATATAAAGCAATAATGAAAAGAATTTATAATTGCTAAATAACATTTTACCTTTACATGTTAATTTTGATACCATGAGTAGATTATTTTTGCTACTCAATAACTTTATTTCTTTATACGTAATTCACATCTTGTATTTTTCTCATTATCAGCTTTACTTCTAGATAATTTACCAATTTACCTATTTCAGACATGCAAATAAATATGCATTCATACTCCCACAGTGCTAGTCACAGACTTGGCCTAATCAAATCTCTCAGTACTTATTTTCAGGAAAAAGAGTTTAGTATAAATTTGTTAAAAACATCCCCTTAGAAAATGGGATTTTACCTGCCTAATTTTACCTAAGTCTAAGGTAAAAACTTCCATGGATTCAGATTTCTTTTTCCTATTATTTGTTTCTGTTAAATTGAGGTAAGGACTGCCCTAGTTTTATTGTTTCTCTCTTATGGCTTTGCCAATCATCTTTTTTTCCCATCTATTATACAACTGTCAGTCTACAGGAAATAGTCTTTTTCAGCTGTCCAATGCTCAAAATGAAAAATATCCAACAACGGTTAGATTTTTAGAATCACTTCCATTAAAAGGAAATTTAAAATCTAAACACATTGTACTTATCATAAATATTAAATTTGAAAACATAATCATTTTTGTTATGAAATCTGACTTTTACAATGAAAACACATGGGATTTTTAGTTTATAAAATGAACTGTAACTAGATCACTGAAGCATCCTTACCAGGGACTATCTGCAAAAACATGTAAAAATGTTTTCTTAAGTTATGATTATGTTGTGTTGAAATGGAATTTTTTCTACATTTTCTCTAATCTGTAGGAACTGTGAAAGTAAGTGTCTCTGAATCTTTTTTCACTTTTTCGAGAAAGCCCAGTATATTGCCTCTATGCAGTAGGTACTCCGTACACCTGCTGAATAAAAATGATTGAATAGATGCATGAAAATCAAACTAAGTCAGATGTCAATAAAGTCATTATCAGCATCAAATGGAGTTTAATTAGGAAAGTCATCTGAAGAAAATCAGCTTAGAACCAAGTTGAAATGAGGTATATGAGTTCCACAAAAAGTAGACAGGGCTCAGGATTTCATACCACATCTCCACGTGAGTAATGACTATGTTTAGCTGGTTTCAAGTTCAGTTTAATTGGGAGGGGTAATAATTATTGTATCCCAGCCATGCTGCAGAATTGTTCTTTAGCTAAGTCTTTGCCAATTTAGCTATGTATTTGCAAACACAGTTTTTATGAAGATCAGGACAGAGATGGAAAGAGAGATATTGTCAAAAATATTCACAACCTCTTATCAAGGGACACTTTTATAGAAATTGAATGTGAAGTCATGCATACTATTAAATCAATTTCTTTGTAGTCCCCGAAGTGTCCTTTCCTCTCCCTCAGAAAAATCATAAATAGCTTCAGCTAATAAAAATAGCCCAAAGCCACATTTAGACTAATGCAGCTTAAATGAGATTTTAACCCTAGACCTCTCTTTTTAAAAAGCTTACCTTCTAATTGGATAGTGCATTTTATAGAAAACTGAAGGATATAATGTTGATTAGGTTCATACAATGAAGGAAAAGTTGCCACCCTAAGGTCAACATCTGTTGACTCTGAAAATGACAACCAGTATTCACAGTTTGAGATAATGGCTGTCTATGATGGGATCATTAGTAGTTCTGCTTCATAATTTCCAGAAAATTCATAATAAATGCAAGTGCAGCAAAATCTGAAGGAGACACTTTTTATCCTGAAATGCTTTTTAGAAGTCCTGCCCACACAGCTTGTAGGTTAATAGAGGTGCAACAGTAAGGTTGGATGCAATCAACTTTGATTGTGGGCTTCTCAGACTTGGTTCGTTTTGCCTTGAGTTTCCTATACAAGAATGCAATTAAGAAACAAGCAGCTTAATGACGTTAATGATTGGTACTCAGAATGTAAAGGTGTTGGATTAATCACAAAGACTGAGTCTGATTCAGGCGCAGGCCCTTCTCTATATGTACTTTTTATTTCTACCATTCTCTCTGGGTTTTTGCAGTGACTTCTGAGATGTAGAATGGCTAAGCTCATAGATAAATTGGTTTTCTGGAGCATGGGAGCCAATCAGTTCTTTTGTGACTATTGGCATGATTAGCAAGTATATATTCAGGATTGCAACTAAAATGATTCTCTGTAAAGGCAAAAAGATGACATTTATTTTAATTCTGAGCTCCTTAGTATTTAAAATCAGCTTTTCCAAATTCTTCCTGGATGAACAAGGCTAAAATGTTTCTAGGAATATTTATTAAAGTATTATAGAAATACAAAGAAAGATATCTGGTGTATCCATTTCTGATTTTATTATAGTAAGCAATTATATTTTTTAAACACCAAAAAGAATACATGCTGCTTAAAATCAAATAATTTCAGTACCTGGAAAAGTAATAAGCAAATGGAATAATATAAGTGATTTTGGTCTATATTTTTCAATAGAAAACAGAAAATATAACCTGAATAAGAAAAAATGCCTACATAATATGTTTTTCCAAATGTTACCAGTACCTTTGAAGCAATGTAAAGAACAGGAGAATATGCTGTTTCCAAAAGGTCTTTAAACAAAAGATTTTCCAGTAGTTGTGGTCGGAAATGTGATTTAATTCCTTGTTTGTAAAATAGCAACAAAAAAATTCTTACAGAAAATCTCAATTTTTTTTTTTTTTTTTTTTACTGTATAGTCTTATCAGGAAGAAGTCTGTTCAGCTGAACACCAGAGAAGTAGTTTCTCTCTCTGGAAAGTGCAAATTCTAAAGCATTACAGAGTAGAAATTTAAAACGAAATAGAGAACAGAGAAAAATGGTTGCAGTAGGTAAAGATGTTACCTGGAAAAAAAAAAAAAAAAGGAAAGACATAAAGACTCAAGTCCAATCAATAAATATATTTATAATGCCTTTATAATGTCAAATATACCAATTACTTGAGACAGGGTCAACCTAAAATAGTCTGCACTATTGCCCTCTTAACTGTGCCACGGTTTTTTATTTAAAAACTATTGAGCAACACATCCTCTGATTTAATAATGATATTGTGGTACCTTGTAGCCAAAAGAACTATATTTAATCACTTTGCTTCTTTCCCTCATTCGCTTGTTACCTCACACTGCTCTCTGATTCTTATATGGTCTTTTAAAATCATTAGCCACATTTCAGGTCTTCTGGAAGCTGCAAAGGGACCTTATATGTGATTTCCCAGGCATAGTGACTAAAGCCATTTGAAGCACTCACCAAGCTTTCCTCATTTCAGACCTAATGGTTACATACAAGATCATCCTCCATGAGACATAAGGTCATGAGAAGTTCACAAACCTTTAGGAATAAAAATTGGTAAAATGAATTAAATTTTATCTGGCTTTAAATTCAAAGGTACATGAGCAGAAGCAGGAATTTACATTTCAACAGAAGAATTATAATATTTGACATCCCCAAAGTCTTCACTTAAAGAGAACACTTAGTGCACATCATCCTTTATTCCAGGCACCCATAAATTCTCATAGTATTTGTGAAACCAGATTGTGCTGATGTCTAAATCAGCTCTTTGCTGGGAATCCGTTAAAATAAGAGACTTCTTAATTCCAAAGCTCTCTAATGTATATTCAGAACAGAATTAGGCATAAGAGAATTAAAGTCTACTGATGGATTCATAAACGAAGAGAAGGAATGAGAGAAGACAAAAGGGTACACATTATATTTGAGACCCAAATCCCCCTTGGATGTTTTATACCTGCTTGCTTGACCTTATTTTACAGATGTATTTCCCTCTAATTTTCTGTTAACTCTAATTCTGCTCTCTCACTAGCAGCAAGTTGCCAGCTTTATATCTTACCTCTTATACAGGGTAGAAATTCAGGGAATGCTTTTGTATTGAATTTATTAGAATGGACCTTGGAGATCATCAACACAACATATTTCTTTTTCATAATGAAAATCAAACCTAGAGGGAGTATTGTCTTTGCAAATGTAGAAAAACTAGTCAGGGGTACTTGAAACTCAAACATGGGTCTTCTGACTCTTAAACTATGTTTCTTCAAGATGCAGATTCTGATTAACATAATTAGCTTTCCTGTATATTCCTACTTCTCTCCATCACTACTTTTTCCAACACAACTCTTTCTTTAAATGTGATTGAAATGCAGAAAATGACATCTTAAAAGTTGGCCTTATTTAGTAAAATCTATGTGCAAATGGTGGCAAACACCCATATGATTCATAATGAATATGCTCTGATGATTTTAAATGTGTGTTTGCATTTCACTTGGTTTATTATACAATAGACTGTGATGGGTCATGAAAAAAAATAAGTCCAGTGCTGTTATACAACAAGAAAAATCTGCATTAGATGCCCCTCAACTGCCAAGCGGAAGACCTCATTCTAGCAGCTCTCCTGTCTCTTCTATATCAATTTTTCCTTTCTATTAAGTTGTTTCTATAACCACACAAACTTGCTGTTATTTCTCCAAGATTAAAAAAACATATAAAAAGTGGTTTTGTTCCCATTTCCTCTGCCAGCTTCACTCTCCCTATTCCTTGGTTCTTTATCTTTTGCAGAAAATTTCCCTGAAATTATTGTCTATACTCATTTTCTGTGATTCCTCTTTTTACCTCTTGTCTTAAAACTGCTATAGTCAGGCTTTTACTCCATCATTCCGCCCAAACTTGTCAATGTCACAAACCCCCTCAAAATTGCTAAATCCAATGCTCTAGTCTCTGGACCCGTTTTATTTAATCTTATTGGTAACATTTGACACCGTTTATCACTCTTTCCTCTTTAATCATTTTTCTATTGGCTTCTGTGATACTCACACTTTGTATTTTCTTCTGTTTCACTGGTTTCTCTTTTCATGTTTCCTTTACTCATTTTTTCACTATCCTTCTTACCTCTTAATGTTGAAATGCTCCAGGTCTCAGTCATTAGTACTCTTCTATTTTATACCTTGATTCTCTCCCTTGTGTTTTTACTCAATCCCATGGCTTTCAAATGCCTTCCATATACCTGTGACTTCCAATTTACATCTCCAAGCCCTGTCTTTCTCATGAACTCCAGACTTACGTATCCAACTGCCTGCTTGACTTATCTACTTGGATATCTATAAGATACATAAAATGAAACTTGTCCAAAAACTGAGGCCCTGACTTTTCTCACCTTTTCCATCTCAAACGATAGCAACTCCTTGTGTTCAGTCACTTATACCAAAAACCTTAAAGGTGGTTTTAACCCCTCTCTTTATCTTATTCATGACATTCCAACATACCAAAAATGCTATGAAAGTCTTTTCAGAATTAAACCCATTGTTATCACCTCCACTCCTAAAACTGGTCCAAACCATAGTCATCTGTAGCCTAAATTTCAGCAGTAGCCTCTTGATGGATCTCCCTACTTCTATTGTCCCGTTATAATTCATTCTCATTCTTTACAGTTAACAATATATATTTATTTTTCAAACTTTTTTGAGGTATAATTGGTATATAAAAAACAGAAAAAAATGGACCCAAAAACCTTTTGGAAATAATAGATAAGTTTATTACCTGGATTCTGGTGATAGTAATACAAGTGTATACTACACTCACCATATTGTATGCAACCCATTCTTAATAAAGATGCAAGAGTGGCCTTTCTAAAACTTAAGTCCTATATGTCACCATCCTCCACCAGCTTCATCCACACTTTACAATGGCACCTAATTGTCTGGTACCTTTCCCTTTATTTTCTTTTTTGTCCACAACTCCACTGCTGTTACATTTTCCTCCTTTGCTATTCATTGAAAATGCCAGGCATAGACTATCCTTAGGCCCCTTTGCACTAGTTGTTACGTCAGCCTCCATTGCTTTCCCTCCGGATACCTTCATGCACAACTCCATCACTTCTTGCATGTCTGCTCCAATCTCAGCTTCTCGATGAGAAGCACCCATGGTACCCCCCTTCATGCTATCTTACTTACCTACACTCTCGCTGATACTTCGAATCCTTCTTACCCTGATATATTTTACTATCATTCCATAGCACTTTTTACCTCCTAATACATTAGATAATTTACTTATGGGCTATAGTTATGTATTATCTATTACTCTCCAATAGAATGTAAGTTCTACAGGGGAAGGAAATTTTGTTTCATTCACTGATGAATTCCCAGCTAGGAGAGAGCCTGCCACAATAAATATGTAGGTTTTTTAAAAATCATTTGAAAAGTTAGTGAATTGTAAAGCCAATATTTTCATATTACAAGACCTTATTGTATGATCTCTGTAGGTATGGTAAAATGTACATTTAAGATAGTGAAAGAAGGGCCTGGCGCGGTGGCTCATGCCTGTAACTCCAGCACTTTGGGAGGCCAAGGTGGGTGGAATCACCTGAGATTGGGAGTTCAAGATCAGCCTGACCAACATGGAGAAACCCCATTTCTACTAAAAATACAAAGTTAGCCGGGTGTGGTGGTGCATGCCTGTAATCCGGGAGGCTGAGGCAGTAGAATAACTTGAACCTGGGAGGTGGAGGTTGCAGTGAGCTGAGATCGCACCATTGCACTCCAGCCTGGGCAACAGAGTGAAACTCCATCTCAAAAAAAAAAAAAAAAAAGGTAGTGAAATAAGTATAAAAGCTGTAAAAGTGAATAAAATCTTCCTTTGAACTGAGATGTATTTTAGTCAGAAAATTTTATTTTGTTGCTGTGATAGGCAGAATTCTAGAATAGCTCCCAGGATTCATACACCCATACATGTGCCCATCCAAATCCCAGGACTTGTAAATATGATGGAACAGTCATTATCATGATTCGGTTATATTATATGGGACAGTTGACTTTAAGAAAGAGAAACCATCAGGAGTAACGCTGGCCCATAAATAGCTCTTGCACTTCCTAAAAATGAGTTGAAGTGTGCAATGGGATTCACCAAAATGGGGATTCCTCGTGTGGCTTTATAGAAGAAAGAAGCCACGTGGCACAAGGAACTAAGAGCAGCCTCTAAGAGCTAAGAGTGACCCCTAGCCGAAATCCAGAAAGAAAGAGTGACCGCAGTCATTCCACCACAAAGAACTAATTTTTAGTTCTTTTGAGAAAGAATTAATTTTTTTCAATAACCTGAAAGAACTTGGAAGCTTCCTCAGAGCCTCTAAATGACTCACAGCCCAGCCATCACCTTCATTTCAGCCTTGTGACGGCTGGAGAAGAGAAACCCATCAGAACTGAGCTTTTGAAATTCTGAACTAATAAAAGCGTGTTGTTTTAAGCTGCCAACTTTGTGGTAATCTATCAGGCAGCAATAGAAAACTAATATATTCCTTGTTGGATTTTTTGCTTTTATTTCTCTGTTCTACCTTTAAACTGTAAAATACTTGATGTTCATGCTTAACTCAACCTAGAAAACTTTCAGAAGCAAAATGTTTTTAAAAGGCACGAAAACAAGGCCAATATATACGTAAGACAAGATCCTATGTAAAGTGAATAGGAAACAGAAATTAAGGCAAAATTAAATGACCACATTTTTCTGGATCACTCAAGATTGCAATATATAGAAGTGGACTCCTAACCCCAGCCCTCCTGATAATTACTCTGAGACATATGCAAAGTATTTAACCTAACCTGGCCTTATCTCTTTGTTCAATAAATGGATGAATTTTACTAGATTAACACTAAGATTTATTCCTGCTATAAAATTCTGTAGTTCAATAGTTCTGTGCCTCTAAAGTCATCTATGATTCTATGTTCATTTAAAAATATAACATTTTTGGCCGGGCACGGTGGCAGTGGCTCACGCCTGTAATCCCAGCACTTTGGGAGGCCAAGGCAGGTGGATCACGAGGTCAGGAGATTGAGACCATCCTTGCTAACACGGTGAAACCCCGTCTCTACTGAAAATACAAAAAACTAGCCGGGCGAGGTGGCGGGCGCCTGTAGTCCCAGCTACTCGGGTGACTGAGGCAGGAGAATGGCGTAAACCCGGGAGGCGGAGCTTGCAGTGAGCTGAGATCCGGCGACTGCACTCCAGCCTGGGCTACAGAGCTAGACTCCGTCTCAAAAAAAACAAACTCTCTCTCTATATATGTATAATTTTTATACATCTTAATATTGACTTCTGCACTGAAAATATTACTTTAAGAGTTTGGTAACAGGCATTAAAATATTTTGGCACTTTGGTAACCTGAATCAAAGTACTACAGATACATCAACATGAAATAGATAATAAATAAAGTTTTAGGATTTCAAGGACAGCCTTTTGACCGAGCCTGAACTTCTCTAGTGAACATTGAATAGCATTGTTATGACCACCAGAGGGCTCCCACATGATTTCTTCTTGCATTACAATTTTGAAGAATTAATTCCAATTTTATCATTGAAAATAAGAACAATACAGATACAACACCACCAAGCAAAACAAGGAGGAGTATTTTCTCTTTTGTATCCATTAGAATTATTATAAATTTAGCATCTTCTATAAAAACACTGAATAAACACTCAAACCATAAGCAAAAAGAATCATGTCCTTTTCTATGCATGACTTTTTCTCAACTCTTTTTCTACATATTTGAGAAGACAGTCTTCTTCCAGACATTTAAAATTATTGAAATACTGAAAGAAGTCAAGATAGTTCTGTAGACTATGGTACTGTAATGTGAACTATGTAGACGTAATTCATAGTTATTAATTCATGATGCCTATATGTTTCTACATTAACGTTTGGTAAATTATTCTGAGTTTGCTTTTTCTTCTCTGAGTGTGTTAGAAATCTGCTGAGATTTACAAATAAAACTTAACCAGCCATTTTGTGTGAAGGCAACAGAGTGAAGAGTTTGTCTCTGAACTGACTCCAGAAGTCAAAAGAATGCAAAATGTTATGAAAAAAATGAGGTAGATTTTGTTTTTAATTTCCAGGAGAAAAAATATATTTGCCTTACATACTAAATATTGATTATTGGGAAAACATAGCAGATATATATACACACACACAGGGTTTTTTGGCAGTATTGTTTGCGTTTATGAACTACTAAACAACCTAAATTTCCAGCAATACCAAGCTGGCTAGATAAATTATTTTATAGCTTTACTATGACATACTATACAACTGTTAAAAAGTGAAAGTGCTCTGCATGTGCAGATAGGGAATGCTTCCAAGGATATGTGGGGGCAAAAATCAGGCTGGTAAAAAATGCAAAGGCAAGGTGAGGTGGCTCATCCCTATTATCCCAGCACTTTGGGAAGCCAAGGCAGGAAGATTGCTTGAGGCTGAGAGTTTGGGACCAGCCTGAACAATATAGTGAGACCCCCGCTTCTACAAAAAATAAGAAATAAATTAACAGGGCATGGTGGCATACATCTGTTGTCCCAGATACTCTGGAGACTGCGGTGGAGGATCACTTAAGCATAAGAAGTTGAGGCTGCAGTGAGCTGTGATTGCACTGCTATACTCTTGCTTATGCAACAGTGAGACCTGTCTCAAATATATATATGTTAGGGAGTATGATCACTTTCATGTAAACAGTTAAAATAATGTGTAATGCTATTCATATACTTTTCTGAAATACTTTTAACGACTGTCAATAAGAGGACAAGGGACAAAGAAAAAAAGGAAAAAGTTGAAATGATTTTTGCTTCATTTTTATCTAATAGTATAGTTCGCATTTTATACCAAGAAAATATGTTGAGGTTTTTAATTGTCCGACATTATTTGTGTTGTTTTTATTTTATCATCAAAGATTATTTTGCCAGTAAGCTTACTGAATATGAAATGCATATCAGAATGAAGATAGAGTTAAAATATGAATAATACGATTCTCATGGAGAAAGTTCTTACTGTGTTCCAGACTAATCTAATCCTCACGTAGTCCACCAAGGTGGATATTCATATTATCCTCACTTGACAGATACAGAAATGGAGGCACAGAGAGTTTAAACAAGGAGTCCGAAAGGACTAGTCCATATTATAAACCCAGCTGGCCAACTCCATAGGCTACGCTCTTAACCCTTATAATCTTCAACACAGACATACACTAGAGAATATGTTTTTAAAACGATATGTCACAAATCCTTTTTAACTGAACAGAGAAAATAAATATTTCAATCTTCTTTATTCCTCAGCTAGCGTGTATCTTTCCAAGGCTTCTTGGTTTGCTGTACTGACTCGGTAACATGTTCTGTGTCAGTGTATCTAGGCTTTATTTTGCCTCCCTGATTAATAAAGCCCTTCACGTAGGAAGGTTCACCTGAACACCTGAAAGGAAGTTCAGATAGTGTGTCCTTTGCGTTTTGAAGAACTAAAATGCATCCAATGCATAGAATTATTTGTTCTCATTTCTGCTTTTCCTCCTCTTCTTTCTGGGCAAGTTCAATAAACTGTGACTAATCCTTTTAGATTCTATAGTGCATTCCCAGTGCAGGATATACCCAGGAATTCAGGTGCCAGTTATTCTGTGTTCTGATTACCTTTGTTTCCTCTTTTTATGTTCCATTTCCTACAAGATATATTTTAGAAATTTCAGTTTCCTTCTGTAATCTTGCAGAAGTGAAATGAGGCAAAACTCAAATCTGTACATTTGGCTTCTTGTTAACAGCCCTTCTGAGAAAACTTGGTGGTGGGAATATTGAGGGAATTGAATAACAGATGCCTGGAAATCACCAGCAAGTGTTCATGTAACCCTATTCCCCCAGCCAAAGGTAATTGAGACTTGACTTCAGGGTACCAGTGGTTCTGTGTACTTTCACAGAAATTCCTTTGCCATCTAAAATGAAACAGACAAACGAACAAAAACTTGCCCAAAGCACTGTAATTGAAAGATCATCAGAGTTTGTTTTTGATGACAACTGGGCACTCTCAGTTAGAAAAAGAGGATCTTAAAATATTGAGAGTGGCTGAGCTCATTATCTGAGGGAATATTTTCCTTTTGCTACTTTAACATGACGTGAATGTTATTTAAGTTAATAACTTCTGTTTAATTTATATTATACTATAGTATTTTGTTTGAAGTTGCTTTTCAAATCTGATGTTTTCAGTTTCATATTTAAAATAAAAGAGTAGTAATCAGAGTGAAGGGCCACACAGATGCCTTTCTGGTCCGTCTGAGGAGAATAAACTATAGAAAATAATGGGGGATACTACATCACCAAAGATATTTATGACCGATTTATATGAAAATTAAAATTTTACAGTGATAGCCATGACACCTTATCTGGCAGAAGAAAATAGATTGTTTACACAAAAGGAGGTGCAAATAATTTGAAATTATTGCCTTTGCTTGAATCCCAGCTAATTATACAAAGGATTTAGAGACTCTTACAAAAGAGTCGATACAGTACAAAAGGGTGTGGCAAACTACTGAGAAAGTCAGAGTAAATGTCCGTTTGTCCAAAAATAAAGCCAGGAATAAAATTTGTAGGCAGAAATCCATATGACATACCACTGCACCTATAAGAGTTAGGCTGCTTATTTGCTTCTGAGCTTTCTAATTGTATAAAGGTCAGAATGCCTTAGAATCCAGTCTAAGACTTATTATTTCTA
This sequence comes from Mandrillus leucophaeus, assembly GCF_000951045.1. Taxonomy (NCBI): domain Eukaryota; kingdom Metazoa; phylum Chordata; class Mammalia; order Primates; family Cercopithecidae; genus Mandrillus; species Mandrillus leucophaeus. The sequence goes on along the minus strand of NW_012110030.1, from coordinate 3,461,287 downwards.
TATGACAAAAATTAACTGCTTGTTCAGGAGAGGAACATGTTTCATGATACTAAGACTGAAAAAAGACGTTTCTCACAGATTCTCCTAAGGAAAACATGGGTGTTCTAGATCAGCAAAGGATTTCTGACCACTCTGGAGCGTAGCTCTTGGGGTCCTTTCCATTCCTACCTCTTCAGGCATTTGTATAACTGAAAACAGCTTTCTGAAAAAGGAGTTGCAAGGACCCAGGTTACATCTATACTGACACTAGGTAGCCTACACTTGAGGATACCTCTCTACTTTGAATGTTAAGTATAGACAGTGCTTCCTTTTAAATTTTTGTGTGATCATGAAACAGCTTTTTACCATGGACCAGGGTTCTGGATAAGTTCTGCAGAAGTGCCGATATATGAGAAATGAAGATTATGTCCCCATAGGTGATGAGACATATTTACAATTATTTATAGCGCAAAAAAATGTGATGGGTGCTAGTGGTATAAACAAGGTGATATAGAAATTAGGAAAGAGTAAGATTATTATCACTGGAGGTGATGAGTGTAAGAAAATTAAGAAAAGTGAAATTGAACAGAGCCATAAAACAATGATTCTCAAACTTTAATATACAAAAACAAACAAACAAACAAACAAAAAAAAAAACAGAGAAATGAGAAAACCACTGGCTCAACCAACAGACAGTTGAATTTGTTACATTTTGAGTGGGGTTCCAAAGTCTAAAATGTAAACATTAGGTAGCACTTCTATACTACTCTACCAATGGCAGCAATCTTGTTGGGAGGCAAAAGGATTTGTCTTAAAGCTTGCTTGCAAAGTTTCTGTGTTAGAGAAAATATCAGTTTATGGTGCAAGATGGGGGTTGGAGGTGAGGTGACTGATAGTCTGATAATGCTTTCCCAAGGAAGTGGTAGACCGGTAGATAAGCTAGCCCTTGACATGTCAGTGTTCTATGCTAAAAAGTTTCTTGCCATTCTTTGTTAAGGAGTTCAGAATTTAACACTTAGCAGGAGGTTTATTAAGTGAAATATTTAAGCAGAGAAGTGATATGATCAGATTTATGTCAAGTGAATGATTTTTGCTTAAACATATTTCCATCCCCTCTGACCTACTGATTTTTCATAATGGATCTCCTCTTCACAATGGCACTATGATACCCACCCCCACTGTAAAAATAATTGTCTACAAAATACAGAAAACAAATCTGATAATAAATGTGTATACAGAGATACCAATAACCTCGGACACCACTTCCTATTAAAATAGGTTTAGTCTACTGAATTGATTAAAATACAGGAAAACCAAAATCTCCACTGACAATTGGAAGAACAGACATTGTTATAGTACAGAGGGACCTTACTAAGAGACCACCTTAATTAGGACAAGTGAAGGTCCTCAGAGCTGTTATAATCCATGTGAATCTCCAGAGGACAGATGTTTAAGAGAAGCCACATAAAGCACCAAATAATGTCAGAGATTAAGTTATATGAGAGTAGGTGAAGATACCATTTATTCAAGAAAATGCTAGAATCTGGACTTACTAGACGTTTTACTTGGGTGCAAACTATTACTCCAACTCCTGTCCCCCAAGTCCCGTTACACACTGTGCCTGAAGGGAAGAAAAAATGTGCTTTTCCCATTTCAAATGGTGATTAAAGGGGTGATTTTCACCCACAGTATTTGGGTATTTTCACCCACAGCATACTTACCCACTCTTGCAATCAGCAAGTCCTTTATTCTTAACGTTACTGTTTTACTTAAGAGATAATGTCAAAGGAATTGAGCGTTGTGACTGGATAATGGTCTCCTGCTGCAAGATAAATGTGTAGGCATTTATTGAAAATAAATGTTGGAAGAAAGCCAATACACTTATTTTTAAAGTAGAAAACTATTTTCTAGTCACAACTTTCAGTGCCAGAGACATTATAGCTATCTAAGCAAAGGATTTTTTAAGTGAATTGAGATCACCCAAAGAGAGCAACAGAATACCTAATTTGTTCTCACCTATATAAAAAGGTAACATTCTTGCTTCTTTTCTAAAGATACCAAATCAAATTCAAATATGCTATTTTTTGTGTGTGGGAACATTCAAAGAATGCATTAACAACCTATTCAATCAACTCTCTATTTTGATCCAAGTCTGATTGTGCAGACTTGGATTTTGCTTTTTTAAACAAAGTAGATGAATATGCATACTAAAACAGAAGTCTGAAATTTGGTGACATGTTCTCTGATTTTTTTTTGTCACTTTATAGACAATAATGATTACTGATGTCATTATGATGTGTCTGAAAAGCACATAAGCAATGACATAGGACGCTTTTAATGGCAATGGTAATAAGCTGTGTTCCACGATAGTGATGATTTTAATTCTTCCGGTCATTGCTTAGTGCCTTTACAAAGTGAAGTGCTGTTGAGTGAATTTCAACAAACACTACTTACACTTTGCTTCAGTGTGAAAATTCATAAGAATACCATTGTAACCTGAATAGTTATTAGTGGAAGGTAGATGTACCATCAATCAAAATATCACCCTTTTCCCCAATATCTGCTGCTATATGTTTAACTTATAGCCATATTCTTCTAGCAATATAATGTAACTGCACGGATATTACCTTGTTTTTCCCTTGCCACTCTCTGTAATAGCTAAAGAATAATGAAAATTTATAGGTGAAACAGAAACACCCACTCTGCATCACCTGCATATAGTAAAGGCCACTCAGCAACTGGTTTTACCCTGAGGGATAAAAGGAAAATAAAAACATAACGATGTAACATTGAAGGGAACAGAAATTGTTATTCTTCATTTTGAAGATTGTGTTATGAGAACATAATCTGTAGGATAAACACTTATATGTAGGCATGCATATATATATACACACACAGAGACACACACACACAGAGAGTCCTCTGAAGAGAAAGTATAAGATTTCTAGATAAATAGCTGCATCAATAATATATGCAACAGAGTTCATTTGTAAAATAAAATAAAATCTAATCATCTTTTTGAACATTTCAAAGAGGCGTATGTTTGTTTGTTTCAAACAGAGTCTCACTCTGTTACCCAGGCTGCAGTATAGTAGTAAGACCACAGCTTACTGCAGCCTCGACCTCCCAGGCTCAAATGATCCTCCTGCATTGGCTTCCAAAAGTGTTAGGGTTACAAGAACGAGCCAACACACCTGCTCCAGGGGCTGTGTTAAGATTAAGAAATTGGCCAGGCGCAGTGGCTCACACCTGTAATCCCAGCACTTTGGAAGGCCGAGGTGGGCGGATCACCTGAGGTCAAGAGTTTGAGACTAGCCTGGCCAACACGGTGAAACCCCATCTCAACTGAAAATACAAGAATTATCTGGGCGTGGTGGCAAGAGCCTGTAATCCCAACTACTTAGGAGGCTGAGGTAGGAAAATATCTTGAACCCAGGAGGTGAAGGTTGCAGTGAGCTGAGATCAAGCCATTGCACTCCAATCTGGGCAACAGGAACAAAATTCCATCTAAAAAAAAAAAAAAGATTAAGGAATTTTATGTATTTAATAGAATAGTAGAAATAAAAACATACAAAGGCACAATTCAAAAACAGAGTTACCGAGTGCCTTATATACATCTGTATGCTTAAAAACAACTAGAGTTACATACTTAGACTGGACATTTGTAAGTGACTTTAAATAAATCTTCCATCTTTTCAAATTTTTGGCAATAAGCATCACTAATAAGTACTTACAATCATAGACTTGTTTAATTGCATTAGTGGTTTTGTAATTATTATGGTAATAACTACATTTTTAACACATCTTGCTCATTAGTTAATTTTTGGTTACTTTTTCTTAAATTATTCTCAAGATCAAACTATATTATGTGTGAGTTACATGAATATTGACTCTCCCATATTTCTAATTGATTGTAAACTTGTGTTTGCTGTACAGTTTTCTGTTTCAAATATCTAGAAGAATCTTTTTTCTGTGATAAATGTCATTGTAAACACCTTGTTAGTAGATCACCAGGCTCCTTTAGGCATCTCAGAAGAATATGACTAGGAAGATATATTCTACACTTAATATTTTATTAAGGAATTTGTCTTCTATTTATGCTCTGGGGTGCGAGAGACTTCCACAGCACTACATGGGGGAGCTTCCAGAACATGGCCCCTATTCTAGACTCTTTAAGAGCAGATCTTTTTTTGCATGTTATACTTTCACCTGAAATCTTCTAAAAAGAGTTCCACTCTTAACAAAATAATGAATAGATTCATGAATAAAGAAGTACATTGAAATACCAAAGAGCCACTATTTAGAGAAATAATAGAAATACTTTCGTAATGTTTTTATGTACCAGGTACTTTACGTTTGTTAATCTAATCATTGTAATGACCTTCTGAAGTTGATATCATTATTGTTCCCGTTTTATAGAGGAGAAAATGGAGGAACTGAAAGTTTGAGTAATCCAAGACCATACTACTGGAAGTCATTGTGATCAGGATTTGCATCTATATAACGTGCCTTCAGAATTTGTGATTATTTCAACCTCAGTGCTACTCTAGCCATATGGGATGACCTTGGGGGAGTTATAAGCATTAATGCAAATATTGTAATAGAGCCATATATTCTAAGAAAACACTTAAAAAATACTACATAATGAAAATATTGAAGTAAAAAAGTTTATTTTATTTAGAGTAAGTGAATTTGGAAGTGAAAATCATAGCCCAGGGTCCATTCCTAGTGTGTAACTTCCCAGCCATAACCCGTACTTGATTGAGCCTCTGCCTTCATGCCTTCTCTGCCAATGTCTCATACTGGTCAACAAAAACCTACTGCTGTAACCTCTGAAGAGAGACTTGCAGAAGATGATGACTGCCCTAATGGATTAGATAATATATTTTTAGTGAAATATACAAGTTTAATATTTAAAATTTTAAGAAATAATATATCTCTAAGTGCAAGTAGTTATCAGTAAGGAAAAATATTTGTATGAAAGAATGTGTGAATATGGTGCTTTGTCCTAATATTAGCATTTGTAAAATCTCACTTTCAGATTCAGAAAATCGTAAGGGACTTTCTTGATGAAACTCTTTCCTGTGTGGAAAATCAGTAATTGCTTGTAGGCTGTTGTTTAACTTCCCAGCTCCAAATATATGACTTCTAGGGCATTATTTTGTCGCTTATCAATTTTTCCCCACCAATTTCCATGTCCTATAATTAGTAACAAAGTAATATTTTTTCAGAAAATCCTCTGGCTTTCTAATTAATTCTTTAAAAGACTTCTTATTGATAGGATAGTGATATACATTTATTGGCCCCACATGTACATCTCATGTTTTTTTCTTAACTACCACGTTTCAAATATAATTTTTCTCATTAGATTTTTTAAAAATAAAATGTAAAACTTTTTCAAAATAAAAAATATTAAATATATTCGGGTAACTTCCTTTTGGATTGCATCTACCATCCAAAATGTTTTAAATTTTAAATTTAAAACAATACATGTAAATAAATAAAATAACTTTTAATTTTTTTAAAAGTTAAAAGGAAGTTAATTTTCAGAATACAAAAACATTGTAGTGTAGACCTTCTAGGTATCTTTTATCTGCACTTGTGAATTTTAGGCATGAATGCAGTCTGAACACAAGTATCACAAATGCATGTATATACTTTATTCATTTAAAAGATGAGCTAACTTTCTCTTTTTAATTTTTACTTTTATTTTACTTTAAGTTCTGGGATACATGTGCTGAACATGCAGCTTTGCCACATAGGTGTACATGTGCCATGGTGGTTTTCTGCACCTATCAACCCGTCATGTAGCTTTTAAGCCCCGCATGCATTAGGTATTTGTCCTAATGCTCTCTCTCCCCTTTTCCCCAAAACTCCCAATATGCCCTGGTGTGTGATGCTCCCCTCCTGTGTCCATGTGTTCTCATTGTTCACCTCCAACTTATGAGTGAAGACATATGATGTTTGGTTTTCTGTTCCTGTGTCAGTTTGCTGAGGATGATGGTTTCCAGCTTCATCCATGTCCCCGCAAAGGACATGAACAAAAAGATGAGTTAACTTTCGTAGTGTAAGTTGTCATGTCTGATGCCAGTGTAACAAAATAATCTTCAGAGTTAATGTATTTGTGTAATTGCAAGATGTGCATTTTCAGTATACTTGGCTATCTAGAAGATATATATAGCACCTAAGATACATATTATTAATGTGTGCAAGCTCAGGAAGAAAAATAAGTAAGAAGTTTAATTTCCAAAAGAAAATAGGAGTGCTTCCCCAGGAAAATTTAGATAACCTGTTTCTTCTCGTTGGTATTGGACCATAAAGAATTTCACCCAGGAAGTAGCATTTAGTTGAAACTGGGAAGAAAAGAGAAACATCTTCCCCACTTTCATTTCATTGCTATTTTTAAAGAGAATATATTTGTTTCACTTCATTTCACTGTGGAAATAGATCTGAAGTCCTCAAAAATAAAAGGCCCTCCTGTTTGTGATTTTCTAATGGAACTTTTTTCATAACACTGCTTGTTTGATATAATGTTTTATCTGATTTTGTTGACACTGGAAAAAATAGTTTCTCCATTGCCACCTTCAACCTTTGATATTTGCAGTTACTTAAGTCATTAGGTTGTGTAATTCAAACCTCATTTGGAGAAAAGTCAGAGATGTAAAAAAGAAGGCATTTATGCAATCAACAAACATAGGGAAAAAAGCTCATCATCACTGGTCATTAGAGAAATGCAAATCAAAACCACAATGAGATACCACTCACGTCAGTTAGAATGGTGATCATTAAAAAGTCAGGAAATAACAGATGCTGGAGAGGATGTGGAAAAATAGGAACACTTTTACACTGTTGGTGGGAGTGTAAATTAGTTAACCATTGTGGAAGACAGTGTGGCGATTCCTCAAGGATCTAGACCCAGAAATACCATTTGAGCCAGCAATTTCCTTTACTGGGTATATACCCAAAGGATTATAAATCATGCTACTATAAAGACACAAGAACATGTATGTTTATTGCAGCACTGTTCCCAATAGCAAAGAATTGGAACCAACCCAAATGCCTGTCAAAGATAGATTGGATAAAGCAAATGTGGCACATATACACCATGGAATACTATGCAGCCATAAAAAGGATGAGTTCATGTCCTTTGTGGGGACATGGATGAAGCTGGAAACCATTATTCTCAGCAAACTAACACAGGAACAGAAAACCAAACACCGTATGTTCTCACTCATAAGTGGGAGCTGAATAGTGAGAACACATGGAAACAGGGAGGGGAACATCACATACTGGCGCCTGTTGGGGGTTGGGGGCTAGGGGTGGGATAGCACTGGGAGAAATGCCCAATGTAGATGACAGGTTGATGGGTGCAGCAAACTACCATGACACGTCTATACCTATGTATCAAACCTGCATGTTCTGCACATATATCCCAGAACTTAAAGTACAATTTAAAAAAAAAAAAAAAGAAAAGAAAAATCAGAGATATACAATTTGTGAGACTGCCTTGGAAGATACTCAGGTAACCACATTTTGTTCAACAGCAATTTTACATCAAGATTACGAGGAAGTGGTTTTCACAGGACTCTGTATCCCCAAAAAGGCTGTACTTTCTTTTAAGCAACAGCTCTACTTTTTCCTTCCATACACATGTAACCAATCATGTTTCTTCCATTTCTTTGACCAAATTAGAAAGCACATAGCCAAATATGTATTAATCTCTTCCCCTATAATACATTTTATTTACTAACATTACTCCTGTTAGTATTTTTTCTCTGCTTTCCCTGTATCATCATCTTAAAAAATAGTATACAAATGTATTTTCCCCATCTTCTCCAACTCTTTTTAAAATTCAAGTAAAATGGCATAAAATAGTCAGGGACCTAAGGAAGTACTACATGAAAATATGTTATAATAAACTACATGTGGGAATTCTATAAAGCACAACCATATTGCTTGAATATCACTTGACCACAACATCTGTCAATCTTTTCATTATTAAGAAGGATATTGTCCAACATCCCTATCACTTCTATATTACTGAAAAACTTTTCTTTTAAAATCTTGGCTGTGTGTGGTGGCTCACACCTGTAATTCCAGCACTTTGGGAGGCCAAGGCAGGTGGATCACTTGAGGTCAGGAGTTTGAGACCATTCTGATCAATATGGCAAAATCCTGTCTCTACTAAAAATACAAAAAATAGCTGGACGTGGTGACAGGCGCCTGTAATCCCAGCTACTGGGGAGGCTGAAGCAGGAGAATTACTTAAACCCAGGAGGCAGAGGTTGCTGTGAGTTGAGATTGTACCACTGCACTCCAGCCTGGGTGACAGAGTGAGACCCTGTCTTGGAAAATAATAATAATAATAATAAAATCTTGAAGTGTTTGAGAATTCCTTCAGTGTACATATATCGTTGTTTTCCTTATGCAAATACAAACAGGTATCCTTTAATCCGGAAAGGGGTATAAGAAGTGATCATTCCAGGCCTCAGGTTCCAAATCAGAAGATTAATCCAAGGTCAAGTAGAGCATAAACACTATTATCCAAGATCTAAACTCAAGATACAAAACCAGGATGTCAATTTAAGTGGGTCAGCCAAGCAGTAAGTGGAAGTCCAAAATCCTAGTATTGGCAGATACCCATCTATTACCAGCAGGACAAGTGCCAGGAGACCAGGCTACTAATGTCTGTGTCTGAGCATGGGCACTGAATAGGGATGCAGTCAGTGGGAAGTGGGGTTCACAAAGGAGGAGATGGGGTACTAACAGACACCTGCGCCCTGGGGGGATAATGAGTTCACTTTGGAGCAGCAACTGAATGGAGAGTTTCTAACAAAGGATTTCTTTCAGAGCCCATCTGCCTAAAGTAACACTCATCTCAGGGCCCTGGGTCAGGCTGAGCCCACAGATGGAGGTTAAATAGAGCAGCTGAAAGGAAGAAAGGCTGGTGGGGCCAGGAAAAACACCAGAAACACCATTTTTGCATTAAGTGGCCACAATCTATGACTGCATTATATATTTTGTGATATATGTATTTACTACAATTTAATTTTCCCTTTATTGATTTGAAAAACAATTAGCAAAACATTTAATATATTTCCTTAAAAACGTATTTACATATACCTTTAATCAGAAAAGGTTTTGTATACATACCACATTCTGTATTGAAGAGAATGAAACTTGTATTGTTAGAAGAGGTCTATGTATTTAGGTTCAACAACTGCTGTTACTATCACTGTTTTCCTCACTAGTAGTTTATTCTAATGATTAGCTGGGTAAAATGAATTATATGCCTTCTTCAGGAATGTAATAGCTCAAGAAAAATCATTTATTTGTCAATGAAATTAATATTTATTTTTAAGTGACTCAGTTCTTGTTACTTTGCATGTCTACCATAGACTTATGTTTATTCTGATGGTATTAATTCCTATAAGTATGGAAATATAATTGTTTTTCCACGGCATGTCTAACAGCTTTCCAGCTGGGGCCAACTCTATTCAATTCATAGCTCTTTAGTTCTAACAGATACTGAATTCTGTACTCTGTATTCACTCACAGTGTGATCCCACACCCACCAAGTCTGTAGCAGTAATTAATATATTGCATGGGGATAGATCCCATTAACTGAATAACTTTGGATAATGGATTTCAGGTTAACTACTACTTGTAGCATTCGGTGTCGTTCCTACATTTGAAGTAATTTTTGGTAATATTTTATCCATGATGTGTAATAAGCATAATTAAAAGGTTAAAAAGAGATTTAAATAGTCACAAAATAACATAACCCTCTTCTAAAGCAAATCTTCAGAGTTCTGAGAAGATAAATTGGTTTCTTCATATTATATTCTTGGATTTCATTCCATTTCTTATATGCATGTAGTATCATGGACTTTCTGATACAGCATCTGTTTTTCTGTCTTAAATGGGAGACATTTATCCACATATTGATTATGGGCTGTTAATTTTCTTCCATTTCAGCCAGTCATCCCCATCAGTCAGTATCACTTTACTATCTTCAGCGGTTTCTAGAGTGCCTTAGCTCAAATTAAATCTGTTATTTTTCACTCTTTCCTAGAGTGCCATTTATCTATCTCTCTTACTGAGATTTGTATTGCTAATGACTTTTCACAGTCACTCCTATCTTGAAATAAATTTACATACAGCCTACCCAATTAAAGTATATTTGCCGCAGAATGATAAAAGCTTCCAAAATAGATTAGCATGTAAAAAAAGTCTTTGTATTTATGATTATGTATATTGGTATAAATTGACCTAAAACCAATAGTATTATTATATCCACTGTATTTAACTTTGCTACTAAAAGCTTTCATGATGTTCCATTGCTATGGCCTCAAAGTAGTGAGCATTTTTCATTGTGAAGCAACTATTTAGGGTAATAAGCAATGTTCTTAAGTTTTTTGAGAAGCAACTGTACAATTACTTGCATAAGCAAATATTCACTAGCTATTCTAAGTGTTTCTTCATAATTAAGTTGATGTAAATAATTGAGTAAAATTGCTAAACTGTCTTTGCATACATTTAATTTATCCAGTAAATATGTATTAAGTAACAACTGTGAGTTAGGACTATACCCGGCACTTATTGCAGGTTATAGAAATAGATCAGACCCAGTGGTCTGGGTCTGATTCTTCAACTAAACCCCAGATCAAATCATGGAAAAGCCTGTGTTCAAAGAAGAAAGATGAGAAAGAGGAGGAGGAGGAGGAGGAGGAGGAGGAAGGGGAGGAGGAAGAGGAAGAGGAAAGAAAATGAAAAAAAGATGAAATTATTGGATAGTATAGAAGATACTGAGAAACAGGTTGCTTAGTGTAATTTGACCAAGTGTTTACGTGTTAACTTATGTTTTTATTGGTCATGTGCTTACAATACAGCTTATTATTCTAACCAAGTAAGTGGGTTGACACGACAATCCTAATATGCTCTAAGTTTTAATTTTAAAACCGAAATGCAATTGTTTAAAATGATATACTTTTAGATTTCTTTAGTTTTTTTAAGCTAAAAGTAAAGTTATGAAATTCAAATAAACTGTGGAAAACATTTAAATATGGCTGAAAATTACATTCAAATGTGCTCATAGCTGATGCAAGAAATCATAACACTCCCTCTTTCTCATTTGGAATTGTTTACAGTGAGCACTCTGAAGCCAAGGCGGACTCACTAGTTTTTTCTCTTTTCTTTACAGAGATAGAAAACATTGAAAAATAATTGTAGAAAATGTTCAACTAGAAATTATCAAATAAAGACTCCTTAATGTGTCTAAACTTTTAGTATGTTCCTGGGTACTCAACCACTGATATCTCACCTGGCTTTTTACATGCTTCCTCTATTAACATGAAAAATTCTTTTCAGTTGATTTTCAGCTATAGGTCATTGTGTTTTTCATGCCTATGGAGAAGCCCTCCTAATGGCACTGGCAACTGACAAGATTAAAGTGTATTTTCCGTTTATGGCTCAACAGAGGAGACGATCATTTGTCATTAGCTTCTTCAGCACAATATGTCATCCTTAAAGTAGAAAGAATTTGCGATTTTTCTCATGTAATATTTTTGACCAAACACCCTTTGATAGAAAGTTTTGGGAGTTGAACAATGAGACCACATGGACACAGGGAGGGGAACATCACACACTGGGGCCTGTCAGAAGGTGGGGGACTAGGGGAGAGATAGAATTAGGAGAAATACTTAATGTAGATGACAGGTTGATGGGTGCAGCAAACCACCATGGCACGTGTATACCTGTTGTGGGAAGTCAGGGACCCCGAATGAGGAGACTGGCTGAAGCCGTGGCAGAAGAACATAAACTGTGAAGATTTCATGGACATGTATTAGTTCCCAAAATTAATACTTTTATAATTTCTTATGCCTGTCTTTACTGCAGTCTCTGAACATAAATTGTGAAGATTTCATGGACATTTACCACTTCCCCAATCAATACTCTTATAATTTCCTATGCCTGTCTTTAATCTCTTAATCCCATCTTCTTTGGAAGATGAGGATGTATGTCTCCTCAGGACCCTGTGATGATTGTGTTAACTGTACAAATTGTTTGTAAAACATGTGTGTGTGAACAATATGAAATCTGATTGTAAAACATGTGTGTTTGAACAATATGAAATCAGGGCACCCTGAAAAAGAACAGAATAACAGCGATTTTCAGGGAACAAGGAGAGATAACCATAAGGTCTGACTGCCTGCGGGGTCAAGCAGAATAGAGCCATATTTTTCTTCTCACAGAGAGCCTATAGATGGACATGAGAGTAGGAGAAATATCACTGAATTCTTTTTCCAGCAAGGAATATTAATAATTAATAACCCTGGGGAAAGAATGCATTCCCAGGGGTAGGTCTATGAATGGCCGCTCTGGGAGTGTCTGTCTTACGTGGTTGAAGATAAGGGATGAAATACACCCTGGTCTCCTGCAGTACCCTCAGGCTTACCAGGATTGGGAAATTTCAGCCTGGTGAATTCTAATCAGACCGGTTGTCTACTCTCAAACCCTGTTTCCTGTTAAGATGTTTATCAAGACAATATGTGCCCAGTGGGACATGGAACCTCATCAGTAATTCTAATTTTGCCCTTTGCCTTGTGATCTTTTATTGCCCTCTGAAGCATGTGATCCCTGTGACCTACTCCCTATTTGTACACCCCTCCCCTTTTGAAATCCCTAATAAAAACTTGCTGGTTTTGTGGCTCAGGTAGGCATCACGGAAACTGCTGATATGTGATGTCACCCCCAGAGGCCCACCTGTAAAATTTATCTCTTTGTACTATTTCTCTTTATTTCTCAGACCAGCTGACACTTAGGGAAAATAGAAAGAATCTATGTTGAAATATTGGGGACTGGTTCCCTGAATGCATACCTGTGTAACAAATCTGTACCTGTTGCACATGTACCCCACAACTTTAAAGTATAATAGAAAAGAAATTGGAAAAATAAGGAAGTTTTGAAAACAAGTATTGATAATGAGAAGGCTTTAGATTTTAAAAATTTTAAATAAATGCTGAAGAGCTTGGAAAGTTAATGTTATATCAATAATTTAGCCGGTAATCTTTAGGTAATATAACTTTTCTATATCTTTATACTAGTTTCTGCCAAAAACCAATCTTATAAAATATAAAAACATTAGATGTAAAAAACTAGAACGTTTTTTAACTAAAAAAATCCTAAAGCCCTTCTTGTTTTGTAAAATTCTAAAATAGTTTCATTCACTATTCAGGCATTAATATGCAAATCAACTCATTGTTTAAAATATACTTTTCAAATACCTGTTTTCATCTTGCTGCAATCTGAATTAGACATGTGCCAGAGATACAACATATTCTTAACCATGGAATTCCTAACATGGAATACACTATTAAGCCTATATGCTATTAAACCTTGTCTTCTAAATATGAGACAGCAAGAAATTGAACATAAGAATAGTTCATTGAAGTAGCTCTGAGCATTGCTCTAGAGGCTCTGATGAACAATAAATAAACAGGAAATTAGCAGCTTTTCCATTCTAACTCTTTGTCATTGTATGGGGATATTTTTCAGATGTAATTTTTTATTTGAATGGAGCAATTTGTGCATCAAACAAAAACGTCTTCTGAGTAAATACATAGGACGTTGCTTTGATCAAAGTTATCTGCTCTTAATGCATGTGTTTTTTGGACAGGAAAAGAATGTATGAAGACAGTAAAATTCTGCAATTTTATAATTTTATGGTTGCATTTTATTACATCATAACAGCCTCTATTTATTTAGTACCTGCTACGGTAGAAGCACAAAATGTGAGGTAATTTGTACCTATGATAGAGAAACTTATAATATAGTTAGCAAGATAACCTGTAATACAGTTACCAAGAGAACAATTTAAATGAAAAGGGTCATTGTCCAGCAAACCTTTTGCCCTTGAGGAAAGCCAAATGGCTGCCCAGAAAGCTCCCCCAAAGAGTGGCATCTTCTTGGCAAAGTCACCGTAGGACAAGTCTTGGCCTTCAAATTTGCAGGTTCACGTATGTGATTTGTCAGGTTGTCCATCACTTAAAGGTAGATTCATGTTAAGCAAATTATCAGAGACTAGAATTTAAAACCAACATTTTCATTTATTAATTTAAAATGAGAAACATAACTCTAAGGAAAATCATCCCCTGGATATATGGGAAGAAAATTGTAACTGGGAGTTTTATTGGCATGCATACAATCAGAACAAGAGGAGTTAGATGATTTGAATGGCTCTTGTTAATGATCTATTAAAGCCTCCTTTTTGAAGATAAAAGTACAACCGAGAACCCCCTACCTGCAGGAGAAGACACACTGCCAACACCTGCCTCCCAGGTTTTTCCTTTTCCCTGCTTTCATTGCTGACCACACTTTTGGATACATTGTTTCTTTAGTTATAGCAATTGGAGATAATGTTGCATTTTGTCAATTAATGGTGGTATCGCTCATTTCTGTCCAAATCTCTGATTCACTTCATAGTTCCTTTTTCAGAACACATTCCTCTTTCCCTGTTTCCAAGGTTGGGAAAGAAATGTAGGGAAAGTACAGCCCATTGACCCCATAGGTCTACGTCCACTCTACTATGTATAGAAAATTTTTGACAACGTGTTTTGCTTTTAAAAAATATTTAAATTATTCCTACATAGGTCTTCCCTTAAAGAACTATTAGTTTATATAAAGATATGTGTAAAAAAAATCGCTATTATATATATTCTAACTGTCAAATGAACAGTATAATAATAGCTATAGAAGTTCACAACAGGGAGCCATCAATGAAAAATGTCTTACTCATACAAACTATCACAAAGATGAGACAAAGTCAAATAATTTCATAATCATAATTTATGATAATTATTAAAGTATGAATGTCAAGGTTATTTTAAAAGTGAGCTTACTTTAAAAATTGACAGGCACATATAAGGTAAAGCAATTATATAATATATCTCATAGATATTTATCATTTTTAAAATATTAGCATATTTCTGCCTGGACCAAATGTGTTTTTGCATACAAAACATGATTTTCCTCATCCCAGAACAGATATTACCTGCCAACCCATATACAGAATAATTTACTTAATATGGGTTGAAATAATGAACTTTATCATTTAGTGATATGGGAAGGGCGTGGAAAGTGGTCTTGGAGTAAAGAACTATGTAGTCAGCCTGTCCACCCTCATCACCTGGTTGGACATCAGGATCACTGTGCAACATCAGGCCATATGCTCCATGAAAAGTTTATGATTCAGTTTCTATTTAGGAACCCAAAACTTGATAGCACAACATTCTTCCCTGAGTTCCAAATCACATGGGCAAAGGATTCTGCCCCTGAGGATGTGTGTCATTCTTGTATCTGTATGATCAACATCTCTACATTCTTTCCAGAGATAGGATCAGAGCTAAACATTTGTAATTCTCTCTGGAGGAAGATATATGAGGAAGTAGCTTTAGAAAGGTACATCAAAGAACCTATCTTTGTTTCTCTTATGAGGTGCTTACAAAGCTTATATCTTTGCATTTCTCCTGTGACAATGAAAATAAAAGATTATGTATGTGTCATATCTTTAACCTGTGATATAAATAAATATGTAATATTCTTTTTAACATCTTATTTTTGAGTTTGTGCATTTTTTCCTGAAATTCCAAATTCTTAGATGTCTCTCTCTTTTTTTTTTCTTTTGGAAAGTTATTTTATCCAAGTTTATGGTCTTCCCTATTATTGGAAATGAATATTATGTTATCATACTCCCTTGTCAGTGTGAATATGAACACATTAGATTTCATTAGATACTGAGTTGTGTTTTTTGTTGCAAAAGTTGAAAGTCCACATTGCTTTGAAGTTTAAACATCTACGTTTTTCTAGTTTCTGAGGCCTCATTTGTAAAAGAAAGGATTGAATTAATTTTTCTCCAAGGTATAATTCATTTCTATGCTTATTGGGCTAAAAGTAAATGAGGAAGGGATAAAAGTAAATGAGGAAGGGATAAAAAAGTAAAGAAAGAAACAATGAATATTGATTGATGTGTGTAACATTTGGTCAAAATAGTATATTATTGTATTTTAACACTGTTAAATTCATAAGTCCTTTATATTGATTATTTAATTTAAAATAAATACCAGCTTTAAAGGGCTGTTCCAAGGAAGAGCAATGCAAAGAGACTTAGGTAATGTTTTAATATACAAGTGAAAAGATGGGTTTGTGTCTACTGTACACTACCCATTAAAAACATGTGGTGAGAAATAATTTCTATGACAATAAAGGTAAACATTTTAATGATGAATTCAAAAATTTCCTATAATCCTGTTCTTTATTCTAAATCTAGTGTTCTCATATTAATATTCAGAGTTTATCCTTCACCAAAAGAGTCTAATTATGGAAGAATGATCAGATTGGTGATGAGTAATTCAACTGGGGATGAAATTCTACAGGTAATGTAATATGAACTGCAATCAGGAATGACAATGACTTTTTAAGGCTTTTTCAAAATGCTTATTGCAGTTGAAAATAGCAAAGCTAACACAGAATATCAGGCAGAAACCAAATTATCAGTTGATGCAATTTTGTCCTTTGGAGAGTATTAATATTAGTTTGAGCTACAGTTAGCTACAAGATGAGCCTATATTAAGAGTATAGAGACAGGTGGAGTCTTTGCTTTTGAAACAAGTGCATTTTATTCATTTTGTAAGCTGAAACATAAGATCACATTTCCAATTACTCTACCTTTATAAGGTTTTTAAAAAATTACTCTTAACTTATTTTGAATTATAAGCTCATATTGGTAAGCATCTAATGTTGATTTCTCACCTGGCATTATTTACTTGTCTTAACGGTACTTTGGAGGATCTTTATTTTCTCTGCACTTCTGAACAAAGCAACATGATTGGGATGAAGATGATGATGATCATGATCATGATAATAATAATAATAGACAGTAATATGTATTAAATACTTTCTGTGTACCAGGCAATGTGCTCAGTGATTTGAATAATCTCTGGTATCTACCAATGAGAAAGGTAACATGATTAGATCCATTTTATAGATGGAGTCAACACAGGCACAGAGAGATAAAGAGACATATCCACACCCCGCAAGAGAAAGTGGCAGACCCATTTATTCCTTGTAACTGATTTCTTCCTGATCTGCCCATCTGACCATCAAATCTTTTATTCTGTCACTTCTGAACCTGACAGATGGAAAATTTAGGCAAACTGTTATGAAATCCCCACTAGATAAATCAACCAGGTGATACACAGACTACTTCACATTAAACTAGAACTTTTAGAATACTGACCTGATGCTTGCTTCACATTTGTATACATACCCTTGGAACATCACTTGCACCTAGACATAAATACTTATCAGTTCCATTAATGTTCTTTTTGTTTTTTGGCTAATTTTATATGAGCCATCTTAATTGTAGCTTCCTAAAGTACAGCAACAACTGAGATCATGTCTGTTTTATTGTTAAGCAACTATGATTGAATTATCATTTTGGAGTGAGACTTAAGTAAATGTTTTAAATTGATGAGGAAGTCTATATTTTTATTTATTTCTGATAAAACTGAATATGAAGTATACATTATGGGCATATACACAGGCATTTTCTTTCAACATTGATGAAGTTAAGCTTTTCCTTTGTGCCAGGCATTATTAAAAGTATAGACTAGGTTAGTCATAGTTCCTCCCCGTCACATAGATTCTAATCTGGTGGAATGCATGACATTGAGGATTGAAGAGACGATGAAATATTCTATTTCGTCAGTACTTTTTCCCCTTTACCATTAGGTGTTCTAGTGCCTAAGTAATATATACTGTTTCTTGTAAAATATACAGGTGGCAAATATATCCGAATTTCCTAATAATTTTACTTACAGGAATTATTTTCCAATCACATCTACAAATTAGTGTTTTCCTTTAGCTAATTTGAAATTTTGACCTCATATGAATGTATTATAAATTAGTGGTAACTATTGGAGTTGGAAATATCTATGAATTGTCAAGAAACCAAGTGGCATGTTCAAGATTTACATGGTATGTTAGTCATACAGCTGGAATAAGTTTCAGATCTTCTTCACATTTCCAGACCAGTGCTTTTTTTTTTTTTTATTCTGCATTAAGTCCCACCCTTTCATTGTGTGGCCACTTGTGATTGCATTGCCGACTATATATACACACAGATATATATATAGACTATATATATAGACTATATATATAGACTATATATATATAGACTATATATATAGTCTATATATATATCTGTGTGTATATATAGTCGGCAATGCAATCACAAGCATATATACATGTATACGATATATATATATATTCATTTTTTAGCTGAAACATAAGATCACATTTCCAATTATTCTGCCTTCATAAGATTTAAAAAATTTATATCTATATCTATCTTGGTTTCCAAGTAGCCCATATAGAGAGCCCAGTGCTCTCTATGTAGCTTTTATTCTCCCCTAAACAATCCATACTCTGTCTTTACTCCATCTTCTCCCTTCTTCATGTCCCTGTTTACATTCTTTGCTGCATGGACTTACAGACATATGCCCCCTAAAGTGCCTTCCTTCTGCCTTTCTGTTACTCTGCAGCCACATTTCAAGACCTTATTCTATGTCAGCTACAAAGTCTTTTCTTTGTATTTCAGCCCTACTGATCTTTCTCTTCTGATTATCTATGTATTCTATATTATCTCTCTCAAATGTGCTAATCTTGCTTTCCCAGGTATATTCGAAGTATCTCTGCAGCCAGAAATGTGGTCTTTATGCTCTTTATGTCCCTCCGAAACTGCTCAAACGTTTAATAAATGCTTGAAGTACACTGTGTTCCATTGATTCAGTGTCTTATCCGTGCTTCTTGGATACAAAAATATCTAACAATCACTGTAGATCACTCTTGCTTCCTTAACACTAACATGAGAGAATAACACAACATAAGAGTTCTTTTTATGATTAATGTTAGCATTCTTTCTGGAAATACAGCACATGTACCCACTCGATGAAAGTATCAGGAATTGAATTTCCACATGTAATTTATTTTACTTACAGCAGTTTGTGTTTAATTTGACAACTCTCTCATTACAACTACCAAAAAAAAAATCCTCCTCTGT
Source organism: Mandrillus leucophaeus (assembly GCF_000951045.1). Classification (NCBI taxonomy): domain Eukaryota; kingdom Metazoa; phylum Chordata; class Mammalia; order Primates; family Cercopithecidae; genus Mandrillus; species Mandrillus leucophaeus. Next base: position 3,442,188 of record NW_012110030.1, on the reverse strand, counting down.
ACAAATGTATTTTCATATTTCCATCTCAGTATAAGCACAGCTGTGAACCAATTACTTCAAAGTTCAAGAGCTGGTTGTTTCTATCCTTAGCATCACTAGAAAATGTTGAACAACGTAATCCTGGGGAGAGACTCCCAAGCTCAGTACAGAGAAGTTTTTTTTCTTACATCTATTTTCTTAATTTTGTTTTCATCTCCAGCATAAATGAAACAGATTTTCTTTCCTCTGCTATCACATTTATTTTCTATATTTGGTACAGTGTGATAATAAGTATCTGTTTTGCATCCTAATTTAAATATATTGTGTGGTTATTTTTTAGTTATTGATAGCAACTAGACAAAAGGGCACACACTATGAGGTATATAGATAAGTCTGGTTATCTGAAGGATAACTATTTTTTCAAGCTATCTGCATTGTGAGTGTATATATGTGAATATAAAAAATATGGATGATTCACCTGCTCTTTCTGGAAATGATTATTTTCTGACTCTCTCTCTCCACCTGCTAAATTGGCTTTCACCATCTCAGAGGAAAGCAAGCCAATAAATGACTGATTCAAATATATATTGGAGATATCCACATTCTTACAATTTGGTGTTTTTTGCATGAAATCATTGTCTGAGTATTGCTCTCTGTCATATTTTTTAGTGAACCTCCTCACCTCTACATGTGAACAGACTAGCTGTCCATGCAGACTTCGTAGAGAGGGAACAAATATGTAATTAGCATAGCCTTTTATTCCCCCCACTGATAGAGAAAAATAGGTGGGGGGATGTTCTTCAAGTAACAACTGTAAGTCATGTGAATTTTCCCCAAACTTCCCCTCCAGTTTCCCCAGAATTTGCTATGATGTTGGGCGTAGCAACATGAACTAATTATTGTGCGTGTCTAACCTGATGGATGATCTCCCAAGCTCCAACACAGCCCCAGTTGTGCATGCCCTTTCTCTGCTATGTCACTGCACCTACTTATTTGAGATGATTTGCTTCAGTGATTGACAGTAAGTGTGAAAGAGGTGGGAGGCAGGAAACAAGAAGAGACTTCTATTCTGTAAATGTTACCTGCATGTATTAGATAGCCATAGTTATTGATACAGTTTGAGAATCTTAGCAAGACGGTATTCTCTGGTTTTCAGTTTGTAGAACATACCCCTTTTATAGGTCAGAGATCATCCATAATGATCTACTCTCCTGAGAGGTGTTATACTCCCTGTTCCTGAAAATACTTCCTTTTAAGGGAAAGTTTCTTCTGACAAAACATATGCTCTGCTCCTCCAGTTTCAACTGATAGGATTAGATAGGCATATAATCCAATGTCACTCTATGCATAGTCCTGCCAGTGATCTAACACCTATGAATTATCCAGAAAAAATATAAGTCAGGCAGTCATACTACTATTTAAGGAATTTAAAATTAGAAAATTTTAAAAACTTAGTAAATTGGAAACGGGGGTAGAAAAAGACAAGATATATCAGGAAAGCCTGAGAGATAGTAGCAAGCCTAACCCATTTGCAAGCTAAAGTTATAAAAGAGGGGAAACTAAGTGAAAGCTGGCTTTGGAGAAAAGAGAACACAACACATGTGAAGCATTATCATATGGCAGTCAGAGATATTAATAGAATAGCTGGTCCTTGAAACTGTCTCATACATCACTGTATTTCAGCCCAACTCCAGGTCTTCATGTTTGCTTAGAGTGTTATCTGAGCAAGTTTGGCCAGGATTTTTTTATTACATGCAACCAAATGACCAAATTTACTCTGTTCATTAACATTTATTTAGCACCTAGTACAGGAAAAGCTTTCTGTTAATTGCTACAAAGATATCATTTCAAAAAAAAAAGTTATTCTTTTCCCCAAAAATGCTCCTGTATGACATTTTTTATTAATCATTATTACCGGAAATATCCCATGTCTCTTTCTTCCTAGAAAAAAAGTGAATTAGTACTTTTCAATATTTATATTATAGATAATTTTACTCATTCCCCTAAGCAAAAATTTAATGACTTTTTTCTCTCTACAAATCAATATTATATATGAGTTTGTTCCATTTAAGGGTATTGATTATCCTAGGACAAAATTAATTCTTTGTCAAAATTTAATAAAAATGAATCAATATGTGTTATTAATAGCATCATCATACATTTATACAATTAAAGATTAAAGATGTACTGACCAGCCTTTTAATAATATTACATATTGTATTTACTATTTGACTATTAGTTTTCACATTGAATACAAGTTTTTTTCTTAATATGGCCATACATTAAAATTGCTTGATGGGAAGTAATAATTTCAATTATATGTATAGAATATAAATCCCCAAGGTTACTGTACTTGACTTAATTGAAGATAACCTTATTTTTAAAAGTCTGCAGCAGGTGGAGAGAATATGTATATATAATTCTTCTTATACAGCTGCAGTCAGAGGTTCTTAAAATTTAACTTTTTTTTTTAAGGAAAGTCATTTGAGAATAGAAGGCAGACATTAAGCAAGCGGTATGGGAAAAGACAGTAGGAAAACTGTTCTACATAAGGAATGAACATGTATTTTGGGGGTCAGGCAATCAAGGAAGAGAGGGAGAAAAGAGAAGCAGGGGGTCAGATGGCATGGCATGGTCTGGAGTTTGAGGAAAAAGATAGCCAGTGATAGCAAATGGCAGCATGGCTAAATGGCATTAGCAACATGGATACCTAATGTTCAATTGTGGGTTGTTTGTGTTTCTCTATGTAAACCCAATCTGCCATCCTAAAGTTTTAGTCAAGCCTGCTTAGTCTACAAATGTGCTTTGTGAGAACTGGTGGGGAAATCAAGGAAAAGCCAACTTCTCTTACCCATGACAAGGATTAGCAACTGGAAATGACTGAGAAGGAAAGGCCCTAGGAATTTCTCAGTGAGGGAATTGGCTTATGTAGAACATGAATGATTGTGTTCAAAAATTGTATTTAAATCTCAGCAGCTAATGGAATCTTACTGAAAAACCATTTGTATTAATGCAAGTTTAGCTTTCATTATGAGGTAGTATCTGAAGATGAAACTAACAGCTGTGAAGAACCAAACCTCTAACTCATAATGGGAAACTGGATGTTCATCTAGTTTGTTATAACAATTATGTGATCCATGTCATTCTTCTATATTCTCGCTAGCTACCTCCTTGGGAGATTCTCTAACAGAAGATAGAAGATTTTTCTGCAAAGCAGGCTATGGGGTTAGGCTGAGAGGAGCTGTTTAATTATTCTTGGCTTGTGTATATCCAGACAGAGAACAGCAATAATTCTAATTGTATTAAACTTATTTTAATTAAAAACTAACTAACTTCATCATTCAAAATGATTTTTAAGGACATTATCTAGTGTCTACTGTTATCTCACAGTAAAGGGCATGAAATCTGTGTACTTTAAGCATTAATAAAGTTGAAGAAAACCCAACTCTTAGTTACAAAAAGATGAAATGGGGTCATATAGACTGTAATCACTGAATAAATCTTTTTCTCTTGCAAATAAAGACTTTAGTTGTTTTGTTGTTGTTGTTTTTTGGGGGGTTGGTTTTCTTTTTTTGTTTGTTTTGTTTTATTTTGTTTTTCATGAACTTACAAACACAAAAAGTAAGTAGTGAGCCATATTATCCTGCTTCTGTGATGTCAAACCGGGATGACTCTTGCTGTCATTACCAAGTTTTGCTGAGATATATTACTGCACAATTGGAGAAGGTTGTGGGAAGAGGATAGCTGAATTTTCTCAGAAAATTTTCCCAAAAAAGGCCAGGCACAGTGGCTCATGCCTGTAATCCCTCCACTTTGGGAGGCCAAGCCAAGTGAGTAACTTAAGGTCAGGAATTCAAGACCAGCCTGGCCAACATAGTGAAAACTCGTCTCTACTAAACAAACAAACAAACAAAAAATTAGCTGGATGTGGTGGCAGGCACCTGTAATCTCAGTGAGTCAGGAGGCTGAGACGTGAGAATCTCGTGATCCCAGGTGGCAGAGGTTGCAGTGAGCCAAGATCATGCCATGCACTCCAGCCTGGGTTACGGAGCAAAACTCCATCTCAAAACAAACAAACAAAACAAGAGCAACAACAACAACAAAATATGATCAAAAAGAAAATTTGACCAAGTTTTGCTCATAATTGCTGTGAGATTTCAATATAAACACATATGCTAAATTGACAGATTTAAAGTTACCAGTCAGATTGAAGCAGAAATTGAGTTTAAAGAAATATAATAAGATGGAAAGGAAATCTTTTCTTTTCACTTTAAAATTAATTAAGCTGGCTCCACCTTAAAGGTCCTGATATGAAACAGCAATCACAAAAGAGATCTAAAAGTGAATCATGTAAGTGACATACCACATACTACATGTAAGAACGAATGTAGTATGCATGGTCCTACATCCTACCATTTGGCAGCATCTCTTCTTCCTTAAAACTTTACCATTCTCCATGTTTGCTATAGCTCCAGTAATAGAATATTAAGTATAAATGTTAAAAACTCAAATTTTTTGCTAACTTTTTGATTGGTCATGTTGGATTCAAATCTACTTAATCTAAATTCACAGACTTTAGAGTAAGATTAAATGGAATCATCAATAGCACTCTTTTGACGCACCAGATACCACAAGCACTATGTACATCAAGCTTGTCCAGTCCATGGCCCATGGGCGGTATGGGCCAGGATGGCTTTGAATGCAGCCCAAAACAAATTTGTAAACTTTCTTAAAATATTATGATTTTTTTTGTGATTTTTTTTTTTAGCTCATCAACTATCGTTAGTGTTAGTGTATTTTAGTGTGGCTCAAGACAATTCTTCCAACGTGGCCCAGGGAAACCAAAAGATTGGACCCCCGTGATGTACATGCTAGCACACATTTTATGCTGAAGATGAACTTAACTGAAACATAGTACAGGGTTTTATCCAGTGAAAAAATAGAAGTATCCTTGAGCTCTATCCTTGAATTATAACAATATAGGAAAATCTTATTATTTTTATTTCCCACATTTCTCATTTTGTGCCTTGTCCTACAATAAACCTCTTGCAATAGAAACAAAATTTAAGTGAATACAAGATATTATTACTATCTGTCATGGATATGGCTATTTAAAAGTACTTCTTTTTATACTATGTGCTTTGCCACATATATCTTCATGTACTTCTTCCAAATTTCTCTGAAAACATTTGTAGATTTATCATTTAGTATCTTCGGTTGTGCCACAAACATAAATTTTTAAAGAAAAAATGGAAAAAATTACTGGAACAAAGGTCAAATAACCGTTTCCATTTCAGTTGTTTTAGACACTACGGGAAGCATATTTAATACTTTGATTGCTTATCAAAAAAAACCGACTAGAACAGGGAATATTCCAAAAGAAGTTGCAGAATTGAAGGAATCTGCTAGAGGCAGATTTAATTTATATTCTTGATGTTTATATATGGGACTTCTTTTTTAATCTCTTTGCTTCTACTTAATATAAATGAGTCTGTGATTACTGTTTAATAATTTAGCAAGAATTTCAGTAGATGGAGCATTTTCTGCCCGGGAATCTATATAAGATTGTTCTTGCTAAACTACAGAACAGCTGCACACTTTAAAATCAATTGACCTCTTCAGTAAACACAGACTGAGTTCCATCTACTTTGTCCCATTAGCTTTGTGGCTTATTCTCAAAGCCATACACTGCTCACAACCTAATAGTGACTAAGACACTGTTACTTGGTGACAGGCTTTCAAACATAGGTAATTAACTTCTGGGACAAGTGAAGTGGGCTGCTCGTGGCTACTAACTCATCTACACCAGAAGGCTCAGATAGCTTTAAAAGTTTTTATAAGATGAAATAGTTTCTTCAAGTAAGTCATGAAAAAATATGTTTGGTTTTTTTCCCTCTATGTCGTGGGATGCCTGCATATTTCTGTTTGAGATTCTTCTACCTTCAATCCCTAACATTTATTTTCTCATTTACTTTATTTCAGGATTCATTTGTATTTATTTTACTTTCTCACTTAAAAAAAAAATCTTCAATGCTTTCATGCTTGTCATTTTTATTTAAACTTTACTTTTGTGGTAATTTATATTCTCTTCATTTTTCTTTTTTATTTTCAGAAGATTAAGGGTTCAAATATTTGTTTTCTAATTTTGATTATTCCCCCTCACTTATTAGCTTTGCAGTCATAGAAAAATCAGCCAATGTCTCTGAATCTCTGCTTTCTAATTGATAAAGTGAGCATAAAAGTAGAGTTATATGCACACCAACTTTTATTTCAAAGATTTCATAATTCTTTGTTAATTGTTTCATTCAATGCCTTCTTGAAAAAAATTTCAATCCATAGGTAATTTCAGAATTACACAAACTTTCTTATTCTCTATTATCCACATGAATTATTATTTCCTCCTATTGTCATCAAAGAGATATTTGAGTGAAAGATCACAGTATCCAAAGCTAAAAGATGCAGCTTCCTGGATGGGCTCCTCTCTTTCCCTTCATTAAGTCACACTTTCTCTGTGCCTCATTTTCCTCAGCCCTCATAGTTATATCAGAGTTATTGAGGAGTTCACTTAAGAGAATACATATGGAATCCAACAGCACATCAAAAAGCTTATCCACCAAGATCAAGTTGGCTTCATCCCTGGGATGCAAGGCTGGTTCAATGTATGCAAATTAATAAATATAGTCCATCACATAAACAGAACCAAAGACAAAAAACACATCATTATCTCAATAGATGCAGAAAAGGCCTTCAACAAAATTCAACAGTCCTTCATGCTAAAAACTCTCAATAAACTAGGTATTGATAGAATATTTCTCAAAATAATAAGAGTTATTTATGACAAACCCACAGCCAGTATCATACTGAATGGGCAAAAACTGGAAGCATTCTCTTTAATAACAGGCACAAGACAGGCATGACCTCTCTCACCACTCCTATTCAACAGTGTTGGAAGTTCTGGCCAGGGCTATCAGGCAAGAGAAAGAAATAAAGGGTATTCAA
>NW_012110030.1:3414543-3434780 GCF_000951045.1 Mandrillus leucophaeus | reverse complement strand
AGCCAAAAGAACAAAGCTGGAGGCATCATGCTACCTGATTTCAAACTATACTACAAGGCTACAGTAACCAAAACAGCATGGTACTGGTACCAAAAGAGAGATATAGACCAATGAAACAGACAAGAGGCCTCAGAAATAACACCACACATGTACAACCATCTGATCTTTGACAAACCTAACAAAAACAAGAAATGGGGAAAGGATTCCGTATTTAATAAACGGTGCTGGGAAAACTGGCTAGCCATATGTAGAAAGCTGAAACTGGATCCCTTCCTTACACCTTACGCAAAAATTAATTCAAGATGGATTAAAGACTTAAATGTTTGACCTAAGACCATAAAAACACTGGAAGAAAACCTAGGCGATACCATTCAGGACATAGGCATGGGCAAGGACTTCATGTCTAAAACACCAGAAGCATTGGCAACAAAAGCCAAAATAGGCAAATAGGATCTGATTAAACTAAAGAGCTCCTGCACATCAAAAGAAACTACCAGAAGAGTGAACAGGCAACCTACAGAATGGGAGAAAACTTTTGCAATCTACCCATCAGACAAAGGGCTAATATCCAGAATCTACAAAGAACTTAAACAAATTTACAAGAAAAAAATCAAACAACCCCATCAGAAAGTGGGCAAAGGATATGAACAGGCACTTTTCAAAAGAAGACATTTATGCAGCCAACAGACACATGAAAAACTGCTCATCATCACTGACCATCAGAGAAATGCAAATCAAAACCACAATGAGATACCATCTCACACCAGTTAGAATGGTGATCATTAAAAAGTCAGGACACAACAGGTGCTGGAGAGGATGTGGAGATATAGGAGCGTTTTACACTGTTGGTGAGAGTGTAAACTAGTTCAACCATAGTGGAAGATACTGTGGTGATTCCTCAAGGATCTAGAACTAGAAATACCATTTGATCCACTGATCCCATTACTGGGTATATACCCAAAGGATTATAAATCATGCTGTTATAAAGACACATATACACATATGTTTATTGTGGCACTATTCACAATAGCAAAGACTTGGAACCAACCCAAATGTCCATCAAAGATAGACTGGAATAAGAAAATGTATCACATTTACACGCTGGAATACTATCAGCCATAAAAAAGGATGAGCTCATGTCCTTTGTAGCGACATAGATGAAGCTGGACACCATCATTCTGAGCAAACTATTGCAGGACAGAAAACCAAACACCACATGTTCTCACTCACAGGTGGGAATTGAACAATGAGAACACTTGGACACAGCAGAGAGCATCACACACCAGGGCCTGCCGTGGGGTGGGGAGATGGGGGAGGGATAACATTAGGAGAAATACCTAGTGTAAATGACGAGTTAATGGGTGTTAGCAAACCAACACGGCACATGTATGCATATGTAACAAACCTGCACATTGTGCACATGTAGCTTAGAACTTAAAGTATAATAAAAAAAAGAGGATGCATATGGAACTGCCTAAGAGAAATCAGATGATCTCATCATCACTATTATTAGTAGTAGTAAAGAAGCCAGTTTGTGTGAGATAAGATAGTATGATGGTTCTTGAATTGGTATCAGATATTCACTCAATAGTAGTTTAAAATGTTAGAAAAATTCTTAGAAAATAGACTATTAAAAATGGAAGCACCGAATGTGGAGTTAGATGACCTGGTCCACATCAGATTACATTGATTAGCATTGAGCATATTACTTAACTTCTCTAAGCCTCCATTTTCCCAACCTTAAGGTTAGGATAATTGTACTTCTACCTAAACTCATAGTTGGTTCAAGAATAAAATTAGATGACAAGTAAAAAAGATTTGATTAAACCAACTCAGTGGACTTTGTAAGCATTATTATTGATTTAACAAATTATGTGAAGTCTTGTCTTCCTCTTTTTAAAAATAATACAAATGATTTTTCTCATCCTGATAAAATAGAAAGTAATGATTTGGATAGTATAATTAGGAAAATCTTATTCAAATCTTGCTCTGTAATACAATAGCACCTCACAAATGCATCGTTCTGATGTATTCTGGCTATAGTGATGTGCCCCAAGGTATTCAAAATACCCTAATATTGCAAAAAAAAAAAAAAAATGTAAACAATAACTAAAAAATTTGAGTGATTCTTTCAGACCAGCACTAGTAATTTATTTTCCTGGAAGGTTTATGTGTTATTTTTAAAAACCTAACAGAATAGAACTTTTAAAAAATCGTTTGACTCAAGTAAATGTGCATACAGAAATACTGTGGAATATGTCAAGGTGCAAATCTTGGTTTTAGCTAGGTCTCCACACTTTCTAAATGACTCACTCTTACATGCCAGTATGGTAGTACCTGTTCACCTCAACAAAATTACAGATTACTAGATGTCATAGTCCCTTGAAGTCTCCACAAAACAGTTGAAACCGCAAGTACTAAATTCCCTCATATCAAAGATCTAGAGTGTTCCTTTAGCATTGCACTGATTTACTCATTTAATAAAACAGGGCAGTGATCCAAGTCACATGGCTGAGATCCTGACATGCATATGTTACTCCTAGACCCTTGCTGCTGTATAAATGTGCTGGATGTGTAATATAATACCAAAATGGTCTGTTAAATAAGCCCACGTATTTGAGAAGTAGCATGGTATAGTGACATATTTAAGGTGTACACTGAAATTCCCCATCTTGCCACCAGCTATGTGACTTGGAAATGTATTATTAAAACTCTCTGGGCTTTAGCATTCTTTTTTGTACAATAATGAATATACTCTTCTCACAGGAAAATTGTGAATTAAGTACAGCAATATACATAAAACAGGTATATAATCCTTCGTCTAGAGCAAATGCCCAATAACCAGTAGCTTTTATCATTCCAAAGTTTAGTAGGATATGAAGACAATTGATTTTCCTGGTGAAAGTCATGTGACTCTACTGGTTTGGAATGTTTAAAAACATCTGTAAGCTACAATACTTTCAGACCATTTTATTGACTGAACTCAAAAGCATGTCCATTTTCCAGGTCATGGGTTTGCCTGTACATTTAGAGCCTTGTGTAATTAGAAAAACTGCTTAACTATTCAGGCCTTGCGAAGTCAAAACTTCCAGTGATTTGCTAATTATTTATGGCAAATACTTTTAAGACTGTAATACTTACCAGAATGCCTTGCCAATAAATATTAGATGACACATTAATGTATATTTTAATGAGGGCAATAAAGTGCCTCAATCAAAATCAACTTAATTAGCTCTATTACCATAAAGTTAGTAAAATAGATGGCATATATTTAGCTCTTTCTGTGTGCTAACCAACTTACATGAATTATCTCATTTAATCCTCTCAACAACGACATGACATAGACCCTACTACTACTCCCATTCTACAAATGTAGAAATCAAGAAAGAGAAAATAAATAACTTTGCTAGTGTCACATAGGTACTAAATACTGGAAAAGTAGATGTAAGTGAAAATGGTCAATCTCTGAAGCTAAATATTTTAATTACTATATTTTGTTAGAATATTTTTATGGAAAAATCAGATGCACATACATGGCATTTTAACAAAAATAGAGTCTTCTTTTTTTTTTTTTTTTTGAGGCAGAGTTTCACTCTTGTTGCCCAGGCTGGAGTGCAATGGCGTGATCTCGGCTCACTGCCACATCCGCCTCCTGGGTTCAAGCAAGTCTCCTGCTTCAGCCTCCTGAGTAGCTGGGATTACAGGCATGCACTGCCACCCCCGCCTAATTTTGTATTTTTGTTAGAGACAGGGTGTCTCTTTGTTGGTCAGGCTAGTCTTGAACTCCATACCTCAGGTGATCCGCCTGTCTTGGCCTCCCAAAGTGCTGGGATTACAGGCGTGAGCCACTGCGCCTGGCCCAGACTCCTCCTTTAATGAATTCTGAGCTTTGGGGACAACTTTTAAATGTCTTTAGCGCCCAAATAGTATATGTACCACATATATCAGAGTCATGAGAAAAATTAAAATACAGCTTGAATTTTGTACATTTATTTCATACATAGATTTTACAAGAAGATATCTAATGCAGTGATGTTAATTTGTGTTTCAGTATTGGACTCAGGAATTATCATTAAATCATTTTCACTGATGCTGTAATCATTGACTTCCATTTCTTGAACATTCACTGACCCATATTGTTTATTAACAGATATTGAAGGCAAGCAGGCAAGGTCTGTTCACTTTCTTGGTTCCTGAGGGAGCCTATTTAGGTAATTTAGAGGACAAATTCTTATCTGGCACATTTCTGGCTTTTGGACAAAATACAAATTCTCAATCAAATTAAAATATGAGTAGTTGAAGAGAAATTGGAGCCCTCCCATTACTCCTCCCAAATATGAAGAGGTAACATAAAAGTAGAACGCTTAGAAGCCAAACAATGTGTTATCCCATGGAAATGTCTACTTGATTGAACTACAAGGATGGACAGTAAACTAAGAGGAGTTTAGGCTTGTATAGTTTTACTGCCTTATGACTCATTGGTCACTAGAAAGGTCTACTCAAACCATGCAGTGTGAGAAGATCAGGAGGATAGTACATGAAGGATGAGAAGGGTGGTTTTCCTCAGAGAGTCGGTGTAAAGGACTGGTGTGTACTACAGATGTAAGTGAAGTGTGAACAGAGACCAGGAGGACTCGCCAATCATTTATAACAACATTTAATTTTCTCTCCTGCTCTCCTCTTTACTTTATTTTAATAATTAGGTAGATAATGTATTTCTAAAATGAGGATTTTCAGGAATAGGCTTAACTTTTTGTGTATAAGTTTCATCTCCAGTATATGGGGTTCTCACCAAACATAGATTTCAAATAAGAACCAAATACCCAATCTCACCACCTTCTTCTCTGTATTGTCTATGGGTGATGATATGTGAAGGGAAAAAAGTACATCTTCCAAAGTGTCATTTTATTAAAACTTGAAAAAAATGAGAACAAAAGGAAGAAATAAAATATGGTGCCTCTAAATCTAGAATAAATAAAGCATTTTTAACATTACAAAAAGGAACTCTTATATACCTAAATTTGAGTTGACTTTTTTTTCTATTTCAAATAAAATATTATTATTCATTTAAAACAAAAACGAGGTACTTTTTCAGAAGTTTTCAAACATTAGTGATGAACTTCTTAGCTAATATATTTTTAGAAAGTTTCCTTTTTGGAATCAGTGATACAATTGAAGTGAAAATGCCATTATTTCACTTTACTTTTGTTAAAAAAGGAATTCTTGTGACCATACAGTTACTTAATTCAAATTGTATGGGAATAAAATTTGTTATAGAGACTGGTTAAATTAAATGTAAACTATTCAAAAATGCTCAAATCAGACCAGCTGAGACTGGGCATGGTGGCTCAAGCCTGTAATCCCAACACTTTGGGAGGCTGAGGCGAGTGGATCACGAGGTCAGGAGATCGAGACCATCCTGGCTAACATGGTGAAACCCCTTCTCTACTAAAAATACAAAAAAATCAGCCAGGTATGGTGGCGGGCGCCTGTTGTTCCAGCTACTCAGGAGGCTGAGGCAGGAGAATGGTGTGAGCCTGGGAGGCGGAGCTTTCAGTGAGGTGAGATCGTGCCACTGCACTCCAGCCTGGGCAACAGAGGGAGACTCCGTCTCAAAAAAAAAAAAAAAAACAAATCAGACCAGCTGGTTGTTAATAGGTTCTATTAATAAGCTTTCTACTTTTATGTTACCTCTTCATATTTGGGAGGAGTAATGGGAGGGCTCCAATTTTTTATTTTTCTTGTTTTAGTTATCACTACTTCTAGAAAATTTTAAAGAAACTTTTGATGACTATAGGCTAAAGTGCCTTCTTTTTGGAATTTTTGAGTACTTAGACTTCTGAACTGCCTAAGAGCTACCTCCAAGAAGAAGTGTTTATATTCTACTATACACTTAGTAAAGTATGAAGAGTAGAAGACATATGGGGAAATGAGCCTATGTGTTTTAATTTAACTCTTTGGTAGAATTTACCAAGCTGATTGTATAACATTTAAATTACCAGAATTTCTGCTAGTCTGAAACTAACAAATGCTGTGTCACTTTGGCATAAAATGATCTCCACATCTGTGTGTTTTCGTCTTTTATTTTTATCTTTGGCCAACTAAAGATTGTTTGAGTTTAATTTTCTTATTACATAACAAGGAGAATGGCAGTGTTAAAATAGCAGTCCTAGCAGATTAACATTCAACCCCTCACTCAATTTATGGAGAAACCAGGCTAAAATCTCAGGCACGCCCAAACACTGGAATTTAGCAAGTAATACAAGCAAAGCAAAGGCACAATTGCAATCTGAGTATATTAAAGAAAGGAAGAAAGACAGCATTCATTCATTCTGTTTTCAAGGGTGAGTCATTCACCCTGTGCCACTGCTGAAGTGAAACATTTTTATTGATTTGCAGATTAAGAATCTATTTAAAAAGTGATAAATCAATCCTTTTCGTCAAGCCTATTGCAGCCTGTTCAGGAACTTGAAAGCAATCACTGCTGTTTGAGGAAAGCTTACTTAACTTGTGTTTCTTATAATGATAGAGGAAACTATAGCTCGTAATGAAGGCACTGTATATTACACATCTTGATGAAAAGTCAGAAGATTGAGCTGGCATAAATCAATGCATGAATCCAGAAGCCTGCAGGTGGGACGAAGAGCAGAGAGTTTATCCACTTTGATTATCATTGCATTTGAAAGTCAACAAGGAGCTCACCTCCACTGTGAACTTCAGTACACATATAACTGCTGTCCACAATATTATGATAAAAGTAGATAGATTAAAAGTAGACAACTGTCTGGATACTGTCAGTGTTGTATTAAAAAACATAGGCTGTAATTCGAAATCGAGATACTTTTATCAAATCCTGAAATTTGAGTCTGTGTTTATAAAGGGAAAAAGTGATTATACTTTAAATTCTTTAAAATTGTTTACCAGAAAAATAAGTAAATAAAATCTAGCATTTTCTAAGATAGATCTAAAGTATTTGGATGCTATTAATATTACATTTTGCGATTATTTTGGTCTCTTTGCACAAACTGGAGCTTGGAGTTAAGAAGAGACAAAAATATCATTACTTCAAACTGTGATCATTTCTTGGAATTATAGAATCTCACTTTATAGTCTGCTTTATTTGACTTTAAAAAATATCAGTCAATTCACATATTACAAAGAGGTTCACTACTTTCCTGACTCTTAACCAGCACATAGGAAAGTGGTTTCATATTTATGTATTTTAATTGTGGCAAATTTGTTTTTAACAAGTATTGAGGGAATTTTTTTTTTTTTTTTTTGACAGAGTTTTCGCTCTTGTCACCCAGGCTGCAGTGCAATGTTGCAATCTCAGCTCACTGCAACCTCCGCCTCCTGGGTTCAAGCGATTCTCCTGCCTCAACCTCCCAAGTAACTGGGATTACAGGCATGCACCACCACACCCAGCTAATTTTGTATTTTTAGTAGAGACAGGGTTTCTCTATGTTGGTCAGGCTAGTCTTGAACTCCATACCTCAGGTGATCCACCTGTCTTGGCCTCCCAAAGTGCTGGGATTACAGGCGTGAGCCACCGCGCCCGGCTGGAAAATACCTTTTTTAATAATTTTTTTCTTCCTGAGAGATTATTATTATGAAAATACACATTTTCAGGATGAAAAAAATTATTAATGTCATGAATTTTGATCAGGTCTGTTTTATACCTGTGGTGCTCCATGGTTTTGTGCTTCAGGTAAATAAGTTTTTACTTTATTACATAGAAAAAGTATCAAAGGATTTAGGAATGTGGAATAACATAATCAAAATTGCAATTTTTTCCCAAATATAACATTGGCATCAATGTGGAGTATAAGCTGTAGAGAGTCAGGACTGGAAGTAGGAAGACCAGATAGAATACTAATTAGTGCAGGCCATAGACGCAATAGCAGTGACTTATGAGGCACAAGCAGTTGTGACGTCTAGGAGGTGGGGTAGACAGAACTTCATCTCTGATTGTGGAAAGGAGTTAAAAAAAACCTATATTACCTCCTTGTTGAAAGCCTAGGGCACTTGCATTCACCAACATAGAAAATTGAGAAGGAAAAGCAAAGTTTTAAGGAAGAATAGTAAGTTGTGTTTAGAAATATTGTGAACCTTCCAAGAGAAAAGAGATATTTAGCAGGTGGTTGAATGAATAGGATTTTAGCTTAAGTTAGTGGACTAGAAGCTGTTAGTAAATAATAATAGGTTGAAGCATGAGCAGAGTAACGCCATTCTTGGAAAGCCTATAGTGTGAGCAGAGGACAGAACCTGAAACATAACCAATTTTGAAGGAGTGAGTGAATGAGAAATCTTATGTGTTTACAGAGAAATGAACCAGTAGAAAGTAAAACATTGAAATTATTATTGTGATAAAAAATAAACATTGAAACAAGCTTCTAGATTAGTATATGTGAATAATAAAAGACCAGAGAACACTTGAGACATTTTACTTGATGGAGAGAAGGGCCATGTTTTGTCAACACTGTAGAGAAAGAAATGAGGGCGGATTCCTATATAAGTGACTGTAACTTTAGAGACAGAGTTTGTTCCTGATAACCTCAATATTCTCAGTAAAGTAAGAGACAAGAGTTTTTGCCAAATCACAGATCATTCACTGAAGACTCATAAAAGAATTATTGTGTGGTCCCTGGGGAAATTATTTGCCATACAATGACAATAATTTGGTAAATGCACCTGATTGTGTTATTTTAATATTTCATGTATTGCTATTTTATGTGGATACCAGGAATGTTAGGCATCATTCCATGCATCCAGCTTTGCTCACTTAATTTCATGCTACAGTTCTTGGAAGAAAAGTGACATAGTTGATTCGGCTCTTTTGCTCTTAACCTACTCTTCCCTACAAAAGCCCATTGGAAGATTCATGACAGGGTAAAAACTGGTCTCGTGTGTACGTGTCACAAAGGGTTATTTGGTTAATCATGTCCAACATTCTTTATTTGGGTCAAGCAATGTCTTGTTTGACTTATCTATAGATTACCCTAATAAAAGTCTTGTTTTTAATTTCAGGATAAGTTTGTTTTACAAGCTTTACATATATTATAAGTGATTTTTCTAACAGCAGAGTTTTAAAGTTTTCTAACCTGAAAAATGTGTCTGCAATTCAATCAGTTCATATTTAGGAAACTGCTTGTCAGATGTTATATTTCTCTGGGGTAGGAACAGTGAGTATAAGAGACGGGAGAGGGGAGAGAGAACGAGAGGGTCAGATGGGGTGGAGAATCCTGCTTTATTTGTGTAGCAATCTCATGGACTGAAAATCTCATAGATTAACGTACTTTATAGTGGTATAAGATGACAGATGAAGGGTATTTTCAAGCAAGCACATCCTAATTGACTGTCAATATGTAGTTTTCTTTAGGATTCTATGGACAGGAGTGTGCACTAAACATAAAGCTTTATGATATAAATTGAATACTGGTATACCTTATTTTGTTTTTATGGATGTCCAAAAGATTCACAGGGGCACAGATATATGTCAATTAATTTTAAAATTATTGAGGAAATTCGCAAGAAAATCTTTCTGTAGCTAAGGTTCTTTGTGTAACTTTTTAGCAGCTCACATGTACTAAAAAAAAAGTTGTCTGCTACTGTAATACAGAAAATTATATGAAGGAGCAAGAAAAACATACGATTTAACCCCAGATTCAACTTGTTTCTAGTCACAGTTGAAGTTCTGTTCTAGTCTAGTTTTTTTTTTCCTTTGTTTTTTAGACAGTTATGTACTGGTAAGGAATATTCTACAGTAGTAAATGTGTTTATGATTACAAAAAGGTGGAAGTTAATATATAAAATATGATCCATAAGTCTAGAAATCAGTGTGTTTAGGGAATGAAAAATTCAGTGGCCCCCAAAAAAGTGAATTTCATCAGACTAGGTGTTCACTCAGCCCTATTTGAAAACTATATTTGGAATTACTGTGTGGTGTACAGAAAAACACAGACTTTGGAATTGGATGGGCAAGCTCTTACAATTCCATGTCTACAATTTTTAAAGATCTGTTATCCTACATAAGTGTTTAACTTTCTGGGATATAGTAATATCTACTTTGTAGCAATATTGTGAATAATAAGTTGTATATACATACACACAGACACAAAATCACAGTGATATGGTAGCATTCAACAAGTTGTAGCTCCCCTTTTAATTTAGCTGTATATCAAATATGAGAAAATACATCAGATAAGAATATAAAAAGTTTTGAGAGTCATATCTTACAACACAGTCAGCTTGGTGAAATTCAGCTTCTTTATCTTTTGCTGCTGAAAAAGAGCTACAAAGAAGAAGAAAGGGGAAATATGTTCACTGTAAAATAATGTGGCATAAGATCAATGAAAACTCTACATGTCAACTTTAGTTGGCCTTAGTTAAAATGTTGATGTGAAAATAAATAAAATCTAGGTGAGTTGTATTATAGATATGTAGTGATAAGGTTGTATAAGGAGCTGGAATGAGCAGAAAGGAAAGATCAGGAAGCTGAGATTGACAAAGTAAATTACTGTAATAAATGTGATGGATATTTGGAGAAGCAAAGAAGAAAATGGACAAAGAAAAAAAGGTCCTTTGTGCCTATTGTATTTCATCAGCTTATTTCAAACATATATAAAAATAAATAAAACAAAGTAAATGGCTCTAGAGATATTTTAGATTCATTTTGTTAAATTAGAGAATGAAAATAAAAACCATTCATTTCGACACTGGCTCGGAGTTTATGGACAAATTGTTCACACATGGTAATTCAATCCCATTGCATTTATATTCTTTCACTTTAATTGAACAGGCATTTATTACATTCCTACCATAAGCAACACACTATACTAGGCACTGGAGACATGAAGGAAAAACAGCCTTTTACATCTAATTTTAAGCTGCTGCTCTATATTCATTTGATAACATTTTGTCAAGCTAGGCCATGTGCCATGGAATCATAAACTACCAAAAACTGCAACAACAACAAAAAATCACCTGCATTCTTTGATGGGGCATTTACTATTAATTTATATCCATTTAAATTCCACCCATGTGTTTGACACCACAAAACTGAATTTTTTATATACTACCTCATTACATGAGTGATGTAAGAACAGAGCTTGTTTCTTCAACTCATTCAGTATTCTGATGAACTCAGAATACAAATTTTGTTCCATTAAAAATAATGGAATCTCACTATCCTACAGCCATTTAAATGCTTTAGAATAGAGCAGTCCTCTTTTTATTCCAGGAGGCTTATACAATAAATCTCATTATGAAAATTACCATATTCAGACTATCTTAATAATGCACATGCCAATATCTCCACCACCTTCAAACAAACAAATAATGGTGAAAATTATGCTAGTACTGACAATAGGCAGGAAATGTTATTGGGAAATAAACTATTTTCCTCTTATTTGTTAGAGTAAAACAGCTTCTTTGCTCATTTAGCTAAATGACAGCTAGATTTTGAACATTAAAATATACTGAGCATATGGAAAGAGTCCACAGACAAAGGAATCTTGTTTCCACATGTGCATGCTTGTGTGCCTACATATGTAAAGAAATCAACACACGAAAACAAATTTGAATGAATATTGTATGAGGATTAAAGAGATCTAGAAATCTTCCTAAAGTGTCATAAGCACCATTCCAATTGATTAGCTGAAGAATCATTGTTATTCTTCGCCTGTGGACTGAGGCGTTGATTTGAATAAATTTTTATCAGAAACCCTTTTGGAGATATAATCTAAACACCTTCTCTGCCTGACCTGCCAACAGGAAAACACTCTTCCTGATTACTACACCTAATAGGCATCCACCCATCTTCCCTTTAAGAGAAATGGTCTGCATTATGCATTGAGTAGCTAGATTTGGATTTTGCTCTAACACTGGTGTAAGCAGAAGCAAACAGAGGCTAGATTGCATCATTAGATGATTCCTACCAGGATCTCTCAACCCTTTGCTGGGTGAACTCTGAGGTCAAGTTCCTTGTTCTGTATCTGCTACTTATTTACGCTCATTCTTTATTTCCAGGTGAACTCGAGACAATAGAGAATTGTCTGTTTTTCATGTACAATTGTACCACAGACTAAGAAAGTTTTCTTCTGAATTTGCTCTCCTCTAACTCTTAACTGTTCCAACAGAGAGATCATCTATACACATTTCAACACATTTCTATTAAATAATCGTGTTGCTCTCCTCTCAAACACGGTTAAGTCCTCGTTTAATGTCATCAGTAACTTACTGGAAACTGCAAATTATGACACATATCAAAACCGGGTTTATCATAGGCTAATTGAGATAGAGTTAGGTTCCTACACTATATTTTTGGTCACAAAAACATCACCGAACTTCAAAATAAAGACCCAAAATGCTTCAAATATTAAACATTGAAATATATGTGAGCTATATATATACATTTAAGAAAGATTAATAAAAACAAAGTAATTATTTACCTAATTTTCTGTGAATCCATGAGTAATGGTAACCATAGTGGTGGTAGATTAAATCAAGGAATACATGTTTGCAAAGCAAAACTTGTAAGGATGTCCTGCTACTACCACATAGTTCAAAAATAAACAATCACAAGTATGGCAGGCTTGCTGAGTGCTTTTGTGCTGCATTGTTTATTGTGATGCATTTGTATGATTGTCAGATACTTTATGAATTATTTATTTGACAATAATTTATATTCATTCATACAATTCATTTATTTTCCAACATGCTTATTCCAGTTTAGGTAGAGGTTGGCCAAAGCCTATCTTGGCAGCTCACGGCACAACACAGGAACCCACCTGGGACAGAATGACATCCCATCACAGGGTGTACTCACACCCACATTCACTCACTGTGACCATTTAGACACGCCAATTCACCTAACATGTACATCTTTGGGATGTAGGAGGAAACCAGAGTATCCAGAGAAAACCCACGCAGACATGGGGAAAACTGAAAACTCCTCACAGACAGTAGCCCCATGCCAGAAATACATTTTTTTCTCATCTACATTAAAAGAAGATGATGTTGAACAAAATGATGTTATTCAAAGACATGCTGTACAATGTAGAAGTCAGTCTCTATGTTGAATAAACAACTTTTAAAATCCCCTGTAATGTGGAATTTTCTTAATCTTACACATTTAATTCACATGGTTTTGTAAATAGAGAGACTCAAGTTGCAATCTCAGATGCTTCAATATTCTACCTCGATTATTTAATCGTTCTGAACTTCAGTTCCTGCAGGTTTTAAATGGGTAAAGCTGATATTTCACATCTCATTTAGCTATTTTAAGGATCAAATGAAATATTTTGATTTGGTGAAATCAAGCTTAATTTTTGTGATCTGTGAGGCACTAACTAAATGTGAGGGATTTTAAAATGTTTAATTTGAAAACACATTCAAGATATTACATTTACACTTCCTTTGTTGAGAATAAACAGGACTAGCAAATTAAAATTGCAAAGTATGTTACTACCTTTAGCATAATTTATAATGGGTCTTAAAGTCTATTGACACTGGTATAAAAAGTTAATGTGGAAGATTAGGAATATTGTTTACTGATTATAATTTAATTAATTGCTTCAAACATTCTATTTTTATCTACCTAGGATACAGTCAATGAACATAATTGCTTGCAGAGTACAGGTCAATTGGTTTCAGTGATTTTTCAAAAAGAGAAGGAGACTTTGATTCTGTATTCTATTTAAAAGAATGGTAGAGTTACAAGCCTTAAATTTCTGTAATGATTACATTGTAGAATAAGGAACGATTTGGTTGTCAGAGAGGAGTTTTTAATCTCATTTCTACAGCTAATTATGGGGTAGGTTTAGAAAATCACACGCAAGAAAGCATCCTTCTAAATTCTCCTTAAGCAAAATGATAATAACCTTTACTTATTTTCTCTGCAACAGGGGTTTTAGGGAGAATCCTGTTAATGTAATTCAGGATTATTAGACTTTCAAAACTTATAAAATAAAAAGACATTGGAGTGATAGCCTTGTTTCCAAAGTTTTGAGGGGATGATTTTGTCCTATTTGTTTGACATTTATCACTGTTTTCTTTTGTTTGGTTGTTAATATGCTGGTAGCTGTACATAATATCCAGACCTCTCCTGAGAGTCAATACGTCTTTTATTATATGACAACATAATATCATGATTTTGTGTTTGACATGGGTGCCTGCTCAACCACTTCCTGGTTTTGTAACCTGTTACGTAATCTTGCTGAACTTTTAGTTTTTCTTTGGATCTAAGAATGAAAACAGCTAATTCACTGTATTGTTTTGAGATAATTTCATGAAAGCAACTAACACAAACAATAAATTCTAGTAATTTCTGGCCTTTGCCTTTTCCTATTTTGTCCTGTACAAACTTGGACTCAGACAAGGGTTTGAATTCCAGTACTCATATTAATTTAAGATTGCTGAATTATTCACTCACTTAAGAGCACTCACTTTCATATTAAATATGGGCCTCCCACCGAGAATGTGATTGATTTATTTTATTTTATTTTATTTTTGAGACACAGTTTCGCTCTTGTTGCCCAGGCTGGAGTGCAATGGCATGATCTTGGCTCACCACAACCTCTGCCTCCTGGGTTCTAGCGATTCTCCTGCCTCAGCCTCCTGAGTAGCTGGGATTACAGGCGTGCACCACCACACCCGGCTAATTTTTTTTTTTAGTAGAGACGGGGTTTCTCCATGTTGGTCAGGCTTGTCTCAAACTTCCAACCTCAGATGATCGTGCTGCTTCGGCTTCCCAAAGTGCTGTGATTACAGGCGTGAGCCATCGCACACGGCCCAGAAAGTGATATTATATGTGAAAATGCTTTACACATAGTAGGTATTCAGTAACGGCTCATTAAATAAATTTCAAATTAAAGTATTTCTTTCTGCCATTTCAGCTGAAGACATGATTGTCAAATCAGGTTTGTTGATTTCTTTTAAAGAAATACAACAGAGAATTGGTTACCTTCAGTACCTTTCACTTAGAGATAGTACAGGCTGGCAAAGAGAGGATGGGGAAGGAGCAAGAGAGAAGCCACAAGCCAGGCATCATGCTTCTCTTCTGAGGACTGGTGACAGGGCAAGTATGGAAATGAGATAAAAGTCTCAGCACTGCAAGGTGTGTGTCTGCCATCATGCTGCCTTGAAACCTGCCCCCACTATGGCACATCCTACTCTGCTTCTTCGTTAAATCCCCACATGCTTTCTCTGTCCTCCTACTTTCCTCTCCAAGTCGCACTTCACAAGCATCAGCAGATCCAAAACAGTAACAACCTGTGTGACCTTGCTGCCTTAGTATACACAGTCTGGAAAAAAATGAGATCTGCAGGGACTCCTCTGTGAAAGTTTCTTTTCAGAATAATATTTTATTTTCCCATTCAATTTGCAGAATGCTGGGGTAGTTGAGAAAGTTTTCACATAAGCTTCCAAACCCTATAATATGATTTTAAATGTAATCCTATGTAAAGAAAAAAAAAAATCTTCACACCATTATAAGGAGGAAATCCATGATCCATCTCAAGCAGACAGAGTCCTATTTAAATTACTCCATATTAAAACTGAGCTGACTTAAGAATAGAACTCACTTATTCCGAGATTGGAGAAGAAAGAATGAGTTTGGAAATTCTAATTTTAACAAATATGATACTGAAATTCTTACTACCTAAGATGATGTGGCAGTATGGATGAGAGAGTACATTAAAAGAATAACATTGTACCTTTTTATTCAAATATTCTCTGCAAAAAATTTTACAAGATAGCATAGAGAAGATGGAGAGCCACAGATTCCACTGTGTATGGTGAGTTAGTATTCTTTCAGAGTCCCTCTTTGATGTGCTAAGAGAGAGAGTTTTCTTTAAATCTGTAGCCTCAAAGAAATGCATCCTGGCTGTATGAGACCAATAAAGTGGAAATATTTGCTCTGAGGACACCAAAACTCTAAACATTAGAATATGTATTTTGATACAGGCACATGAACATATGAGATAAGGTAGAGTAGACAATTTTAGCAGCTGAAATAGTTTTTACTTCATTGCTAGCTCCTAATGTTGGCTTGTGACATTCTCCTGAAATATTACATTCTTTGTTTTTTTTTGTTGTTGTTTGTTTGCAATGCTTCCATTCGTTTATTAACTGTTCGTCTATACCTTTTAGGAAATTGGAGTATTTGTGTTGAGTTTGAGATTGGGGAGGGCAAAGAAAAATTAAAAAACAAAAAACAAAAAGCATATGGTTCAGGCAGGAACAGGGCACCAAATCCTTCTAGGGCTATATCTTAGAAAACATGAACTTCATGATAAACTAATATCTTTTTTAAAGGAGAAAAGACTTTCAAATACATTCCTGTTTTTTTTTCTTTTGATTTGTACGTTGCAGAAAGCCTAAGAAAAATAAATGCCTAAAATGAATCAACTAAATGATTTGTTTTAACATATCATTCATATAATTGCTATTAATGACATTTAAATATTACCTGATATTTCTGGAAAACGTACTAGTATATAAATCTCAACAAAATAATTTGAAGACTCTGCTTTAAATAACATGTAATGATATTTTAGGTTTCTAATTCTAATTAACCAGTATGCTTCACAGTGTTTGAGAATTTTGTAGTTTAAATAAAATTATGTGATAAAAGTTCAACATTAAAATATTTCATCTGTAGAATACATTATGTTTTAAATTGTATCAAAATATTCATTTTAATAACTCTTTCCAAAAATAAGTGCCTAATTATATAAGTATTTTGATCAGGTGCCAGTAAATAGAAGGTAAAGCTACTTTCAATCCATTTTTGGATTCTTTCCATTGATAAAGCTAAGACAGTAAATAGCAACCCTAGATAGCAAATACCAGTCTTTAATAGGTTGGCTCTATTCCCGATGAGAGCAGATGAAGAATCACAAAAAGTGAATCTCAGTACAAAGTTCATCTTATGCTTCTCTTTCCAATGATTTATTCTCAAGAAATGATGCTTCAATAAGCAACGTGACGTTAAACGATGCTGAGACTATTAGTATCTTGGCCATCCAAAGATAATTATAGTATATATTTAACATGTTACAGCAATGTTCTTGCAGTTCTCATATCTGTAATCTGGACTGCCTGTAAGTATACATAAACCTGTTCCCTTTAAAATGTATTTCTAGGATTTGTGTCATGAAATCATGAATGATCTGAAAATGAATATGAGTTATATGTCATTAGTTGGTGGTATTACTTGATCACAGTCTGAGGATTAGGTAGGTATTTGCCCAAACTCACACAGTTAGCAAATGGTAGTGCTGAGGTTTGAACACAGGATGTTCAATTTCAGAGGCCATGCTCTTAAACGCTTAGCTACTGTGCATTAGGGATTGCATTAAAAAGAGCCTAACATAAATTAAATCACACATAGTAAGAGTGAAATTTACTTCAAAATGCCACAGTTACACATTCTCTTTTTGATCAATTTGTTCACAGGCTATAAGCTCAAATATTAAGCTGACTAACTGGCTAAAGTAAACCTAGACAGTTCATAAACCCATTTAGATGACATTTGAATAGAATTTTGCAGGATAGCTTGCCAGATATTACACAGCATGGGGAGGGTTATACCAAGCATAAGGGGAGAATATAGGCAAAGTCACTGTGGAGGCAAACAGAATGTGCCCCCAGGTTTTGTTCTGGTGGTTCAGTAGAACTAGAGCAGACACAAACTGCAATGAAGTTTTGGGGAAATGATACTGGTCAATTAACAAATTATAGATCATAATTTTTTTGTGTGTTAAGCTAAGGATTTTGAAGTTTAATCTGAAAGTTATGCAGAGCCACTGAAGGATTTTAAGCAAGGCTTAACTTGACCAGATTTGTAATTCAGAATGATCACTTTGGCACTAGTATAGAGAATTGTCTAGGAAAGACCACTAGGGAGACCACTGGGGTAGACAAGAAATAATGGGATTCTACCTAAAGCAACAATAGTTAGAATGGAAAAAAAGGCAAAGACATGAGATTAGTGATGTAACAGCACAGCCACTGATTGAATGTTAGGGATGAGCGATAGCTAAAGACTTTCAGGTTTCTATCTTAGCAATTGCACCCTTAAGCTGATGAATAAAGATGGTGCAGGAAAAGACATAGGAGTGGAGGTAAGCTAAAATTTAGGCTTGGAATAAAATAAAATTTAAATAAAATTTTAAAATAAAATTTTTAAAATAAAAATTTTAAAATAAAATTTTATTAAATAGGGAATCCTTTCCCCATTTCTTGTTTCTCTCAGGTTTGTCAAAGATCAGAGGCTGTGGGATTTTAGAACAGTATAAAGGAAGGATTCTTCACTTTGTAAGCTTAAAAGAAAGCATTGCTGGTACGTGTCTAGCCTCCAAGAGAGAAACTGAACCAAATTTATATAGTGGGAGCTACTCAAGTGGAAATGTTTGATCTTAAAAGTGATAAATGAAGCCGTTTTTCTCTCTATCCAAACGATTTTCAGCTAACTGCCATGTGTTTGCAATCATAGCTGGTTTCCCCAGTTTAGCTTCCATAAAGCTTTTGGTTAACTTTAAAAAATTAGATTACAAAGCTTACTTGAAATGTCTCAGGAGCATAAATTCTATATTGACAGGCGGGTTAATTCACATGTAATTGCTGAGCAAATGTTAACAATTTGAATCTTACTTCACCAGCACTTTTTGTTTCTCTGAGAATGTCTTTAGAATTTGTCAAATAAGATTTGTCTCTTCCTAGACTTCAGTTTCTTAAACATTAATCTCTGCTTTTGAGACATTCAAATGTACATGACAAATACCATTACTCTTGCTTTAGCTTAGAAAATCTTGCTAACAATTTGGATTATAATAGTAAAATGGAGTACTTCTTAAAAGTTACTCTCAATGCTAACAAAGTTAGAAAGTTGGCTCCCCAAAAATGAGAGTGTGTCTATTTATATGAAGAAAATTCATGATCAAGAATGCATTCAATAGCATTCCATTTTCTTTCATAAATAATGGCTACATGATGCTAAAAATGTGTGCCTTCATTTTC
Source organism: Mandrillus leucophaeus (assembly GCF_000951045.1). Taxonomy (NCBI): domain Eukaryota; kingdom Metazoa; phylum Chordata; class Mammalia; order Primates; family Cercopithecidae; genus Mandrillus; species Mandrillus leucophaeus. The sequence goes on along the minus strand of NW_012110030.1, from coordinate 3,415,760 downwards.
TCAAGTATATTCAGAGGATATTATTGATGATTCTAAAGAAAATATGTGATTTGTTGTTGTTGTTGTTTTTGAGATGGAGTCTCACTCTGTTGCCCAGCCTGGAGTACAGTGGTATGTTCTCGGTTCACTGCAAACTCTGCCTCCTGGGTTCAACGGATTCTCCTGCCTCAGCCTCCCAAGTAGCTGGGACTACAGGTGCATATCACCACACCCAGCTAGTTTTTGTATTTTTAGTCGAGATGGGATTTCACTATGCTAGTCAGCTGGTCCCAAACTCCAGACCTGAGGCTATCCACCCATCTAGGCCTCCCAAAGTGCTAAGATTACAGGTGTGAGCCACTGTGCCTGGCCGAGAAAACATGTGATTTTAAAGTGTAAATATGTAGATGTGGTTAAATCTTCACTGGAAAATCAGCCCTTAAATAATCAAGAGTTTCTGCTAGATAGTTTAATAATATCAAACATGTTTTTACTCATAGAATGTCCACTTGGCCAAAGGTAACTGCCAAGGTTTTGGCAGGGTTCTTGTCTTCATATTTCCTGGGCTGTGTTCTATTTATGTTATCTTATTGTACTCTGTGCTGGTGTTATGACTGGTATTTAGTGTCTTATGATTGCTGTAAAAAACTACTATGAATTGGATGACTTAAAACAACAGAAATTTGTTCTTTCACATTCTGAAGGCTAAAAGATCAAAATCAAGGTTTCAGCAGGTCTGTGTTCCCTATGAAAGAGCTAGGAAAAAATTCTTCCTGCCTCTCTTGGTGGCCTCAGGAGTTTCTTGTCTTGCTGCTGCCTCACTTTAATCTCTGACTGTCACATGGCCTTTTCTGATTATCACATGACAATCACCTGGCGTTTTCCCCATGTCTTTTTGGTGTGTCTACATCCATATCTCTTTCTCTCATTTATCTTATAAAAATACTAATTATTGGATTTAGAGTGCATCCTAATTCAATATGATCTCATTTTAACTTTATTACATCTCCAAGGACCCCATTTCCAAAGACTCTGCGTTCTGAAGTTCTAGGTGGATATATTTTTTTATTTTTTTATTTTTATTTTTTTATTTTTATTTTTTTATTATTATTATACTTTAAGTTCTAGGGTACATGTGCATAATGTGCAGGTTTGTTACTTATGTATACTTGTGCCATGTTGCTGTGCTGCACCCATCAACTCGTCAGCACCCATCAACTCGTCATTTATATCAGGTA
>NW_012110030.1:3394969-3410313 GCF_000951045.1 Mandrillus leucophaeus | reverse complement strand
TATTTCTCGTGTCATGGTTTTCATCTCTTTCATTTTGTTTATGACCTTCTCTGCATTAATTACTCTAGCCATCAATTCTTCCACTTTTTTTTCAAGATTTTTAGTTTCTTTGCCCTGGGTACGTAATTCCTCCTTTATTTTTTTAAAGGTGATTGGTGAGACAGAAGGGAGAGGCGCTATTGAATCCAGTATATGGCATGGCATGTATCAATCTGATTTGAGGTAGAGTTAAGCAAGGGTGTGGTTTTTCATCCATACTAACTGAATCTCTGCAGCATAGATAAGTTCCCTTAATTACGTCTGCATTCCAATTAAGACCTTGTGCAGTGCCTCACACTAAATAGAGCCCAAATAAATGTTTGTTTGATTGAACTGTACTCTCTGCTGTTTAAACATGGCACACTTAACACATATTGTTGCTGCTTTCTCTGGAAAACTTACCAAGATTACTGTTAAAGAACAAAAAAAGTAAATATCTGCAATGACAGAATAGAAAATGAAACTGCAGCGAGGTAAGAGTTATGAAGACAATTTTGGAAAATGGAATGTCCAAGATATGTATACTGTATTAGTGAAACAAAAGAAGCTGAAATGTGCAGAAAGAGGAGGTAAAGAAGAGAAGCAAGTTGATTTTTCACCAATTTCCAGAAAGGCTCAGGAATTGAAGGGACTAGGGACTCTAAAATATGGGAGTGAAGCATTGACTGAAAACTAAGGGAACTAGTGGACAAATCTGTTTAAGGCACAGTTCAGCAACTAGATTACACACTCCTATCCTGTGCAGCCAAGTGACTATCTCACCACAGATTCTAAAGCAATAGCAGATTCTCCCCTACCCTTTCTTGGAGAGATTATTTAGAAGGGCCTTGGATGCAAGGACACCCAGAACATTGGAGGGTGGAGATTGAACAGAAACCTGTAAGTGAACAATAAGACTCTTAGCTCTTTTTCCTTTCCTTTAGGCCAACAGCCAGGCTTATTTTCAAGGCAAGGATATATATATATGTGTGTGTGTGTGTGTGTGTGTGTATACATATATATAATCAAGGGATTATAGAGTATTATATATATTATATATTTCTCGGGAAATATATGTATCATCTAGGGAAACTGAATCATCTAGAGAAAAAAAGATACTAATATTTGGGGCTTTCCAATAGAAATTCGCTTGCTAGTTTATTATCATAAAATGAATCCCACCCACCAATAAGACCTGCCCATGTACACAGAGCATCTAAAATGCTCCAAGTTCCACATTCTTAAGTCCAAATGAGTTGTCAAGAATCAACAGATACTTAAGGAAAGTCTAAAATAGGAAAAGCAGAGAATAAAAGTAGCAAATGCACAAAGATTAAAAAAGAACTCTAAGGAAACATCCAAATGGGAATGTCCTTGTCTCCTTTAAGTCTTTGCTCAGATGTCATGTTCTTTGAAAGATTATCATGATCACTTTACTCAAAATTACAAACTTCTTTTTCACCCATGACTCTCCATTCATCTCATTCTAGTCTTCTTTTCTTTTTCCCATGACAATCATCCTCTCTTATATGTCACCAATTATCATCTAATTTATCAAATCTATTGTTTAGGGATCTTCTCTTTAGATTATAAGCTCAATCACGGGCCTAGAACAGTGCCTGGAAAATGGGAGATATTAATAACCATTTTGGAATGGATTAATTGCTTCAGTTTTAAAACACGAAGGTAAAAATTAATAGCAATAGCTAAAAGAGTTGGAAGGGGTTCCCTCCTTGAGCCCAGTTGGAGAGTAGAAAGAAGTAGGAACAAATGTTACCGCTAGAAACCCTGTAATGCGATCTGTCTTTTTAACTGTTTACAAGTATTCCTTAAAGGGAAGTTAAATTAAATCATTACATCAGAAAAATACTGAATTTTATGTTTAGGAGATTATCTACAAACAAGGGCAATGTGGTTGCCAGTGTTTGTTTGTTTGCTTTATTGTAAACAGCATTCTCATTTTTTATCTGAGACCGTGTAAGTGATTACTGTATCTTGGTTCACTTTAGGATTCCCTCAAGTACCATGTGCTGAGGAAATGTGGATGTGTACTTCCAAATTTCCACTCTAGTGTTTTCATTAAAACCTCAGTTCCAATCCACATGTTGACTGTTCCCATTTTTCTTGAATCTAATTGTAGATGATAGGTTTATTCAAAACATTTAGCAAAATCCACATAATCACATCACAGCAGACTTTCATTATTTTGTAAGATAGCTTTTTACAATAGTGAATAATGTATTGAGTTACTGAAAAGTTATTGTTATTACACCATAACTTTGTCCCAAGAATTATTCATTGTGAAAGTGAGAAATGTAGAAAATACATATGTAACATGCATATAGGCTACTCGAATAATTATATTTTACTACTCTCTACTGTAGTCAAATTTGTCATATTCCCCATATCTGATTCTTAAAATTTCATGTCTTAGGTATTTGAGAATGGCAAACCAAACCAATTTATTAACATCATTATCATTAGTAGTATTTATTGTTGTATAGAAATAGGATAATGGGGGTCTGGACTGAAGGCAAAGAAAGTCTGTTTACATTGTGAATAGGTTGTAGTTTGGCTTCATTCAGTTTATTTCCAAATTATCTCCCTCATTGTTTTGGGGGGTAATTTTTGTGCTAATGTCTTTGCAAATTAGATTTAAAAAATAGAAAAGAAAAGGTCTTCTCTTATGAAGCCAATGAATATTTACTGACAAGCAATATAGTAGGACATGCCCTTGAATAGCAGAGAATCTAAAGAGAGGAGCAGATGTGTAAACTAAACATACCAATTCAGTGAAGCAAGTTCAGCAAAAATGTCTGTGCAGGGTGCTACAGATTTGCAGCGGAGTTACATCACACTGCTATGAGAAATTACAGAGGTTTCAAAGGAAAATGGTAATATCAGAGCTGAGTAAAGGAGCATACATAGGAGTTAAACAGTTAAAAAAATAATGAGGAACTGTTATGAGGAATTACGGATGGCTTCAAAGGAAAAAGGTAATATCAGAGCTGAGTAAAGAAGCATACATACAAGTTAACCAATTAAAAAAAATAATGAAAGTCAGTGGGAGAATGTTTAAGGCAAAGGACAGCACACCAGGAAAGACAAAAAGAAAACTACAAAACATGATGTGGTCAATATTAGTGGAACAAAAAATGAAAAGTGGGAGCGTGGGGAAGGCTGAACTTGGAAATATAAGCAGGAGTCAACTTACAGTGGACCTTATCTGCAACCTAAAATGCATAAACTTTGTCCTGTACATCTTGTCCACTTTCACACATGGTTTTGCATAAGCAACTGGAGAAGGATAAAAATAAAATAATTATTATCAAACAGAGCTGCCTATCAATGACGATTCTGTGTATGACATGGTAGAGGGATGCAATAGAAGAGACATATTTCTAAGCTTTTTCCTAACTTGCCAAAAGGACATAGAAGATAATTCCTGGCAGACAGGGCCAGAAGGAAATGCTATAACATATTTTCAGAAAGAAAAACCATTTTAAAAAAAAGAAGAAATTATCAGCAATTGTGATGAAAGCCTTTTATCTCAACTTGATGACTTATAAAACCAATTGCATTGCTCTAACTAACCATATAGGTAACCCTTGACATTTATAACTTATGTATGAGCAATATGAAAGAACCATGATACTTAATAATTTATCAGTTTGCTAAAGATGTGTTTTGAATTATAGCCACGGCAGGCTGATAAGTAACTTGACTTTAAATAGTGAATGAACCAACATAGCAAATCAATAAACAAATACGTATCTTAAACTCAGCTTCTGCTCTCATTATAGTTTCCTCTGGCTGTTGTCTGGACAGTTGTGAAATTGACCTGTTACCCAAATTTATGAATTTGGGAAATTCTAGGAACATATCTCTTATGAATGAAAAGAGTCTTTTGGACCCATTGCAGCAATTCCTTTCTTCGAAATGACCATTATACCCATAATTAATGCAATCAATACAATTTTATAGCCAGATGAAAGTTCTATCCATAGTAAACTCTATTTCTTAAGGCAATAAAGAATTGAGACAAATCAGATTAGTGTTCCATCAAAAGTCAGCTTTAGTAAAAGCAATATTCAAGGCATAAAGTAAAATGATGAACTCAAGATTCAAAAATGACAAATTATGTAAACACAGAACAACATAGGTGAATATGAATTAGTAGCTTGATGCAATACCACAAAATTTCCCAAGGTAACAAAATGTATCCCCACTGTTATGCTTCTCACTGATTAAAGTAAGTAGTCAGTCTAGTTCTGTGCCAACATCTTTATGATGGTCCTTGTTAGAATAGAACTGCTGGTATGTTTTCTCACTGTCCTAATGCTACAAGTAAATTACCTTATGATTGTTTGAGATGGAACACATTTCGTTTGGCACAGTCTCTGGCTAAAAATAGCATGAAATCTGTTTTGACAGTTTCTGATTATGTTGCCTAAATTCAGTGCATCCTCAAAAATTATATCTTATTTGGTTTGAAAAAAAAACTGTAACATAGTTCTAAACATATTTGTAAAATTAGTCATCTGAGGAGATTAAAGATTGTACCTAGTTATTATGAATAATAAAAGGTTCATTAATCACAAGAATCTTAAATTAGATGAAAGACTTCTGTGTTTATTGAGTGCCTGCTTTGTGCCAGATACTGCATGAGACTCCATTGAGACATAGATGAACAATATTAACATAGTGCGGGTGCTTTGGTGAATTCACACACTAGTGGGAAAATTGTATTACTCAGGCACTCACAAAACAGGTAGATAATTGCACGTTATGATTAAGTGATATAAATAATAATATGCATAAAAGATTAAAGCAAGTACTCCTAATTTTCAATGAGCAAAGTCACTGTATTAGTCATCATGGATTGATATAAACCATTGATAAATTATTGATAAAATACCATAAATTGGATGACTTATAAACAGCAGAAATTTATTTTTCACAGTTCTAGAAGTTGAAAGTCTGAGATCAGGGTGCGGCATGAGCAGTTACTGGTGAGAGCCTTCTACCTCTCTGATTGCTGACTTCTCATTGTATCCTCATACAGTAGAAGGCAGAGGTGAGACAGCTCTCCGGTGTCCCTTTTATAAGGACACTAATCCCATTCATTAGAGCTCCACCTTCATGACTTAATTACCTCCCACTACCAACACATTGGGAGTTACAATTTCAACACATGAATTTGGGGGGAACACAAATATTCAGTCCATTGCTGTCAGAGAAAGCTTGTATGGCAAAATGACATTTAGACAGAGATCATGATGATGAAGAGGCGCTGCCTAAAAAGAGATTGCAGCATATTCAAAGCTTCCAAAGAAGGAAGTGTAAAATTTGTGTCACTGGAATACATTGATCGGGAAGGAGGAGCTTAAGATACAAAATAGTGTATACAAATTAGTTCCAGAGAAGCAGGGGATGGACTATTTAGAGACCCTGTGGGTCATTTTATTTATCTTGAATTTTATCCTAAGTACAAACGAAATCACTTGAGAAATTTAAGTACCCTAAGTATTTTTAAAGTCAGTCTAAGCGCCATGTGGCTCATGGATTGGAAGAAGAAAACAGACCAAACATGTCTCATGAGGAGAATATGGGACAGTGGCCATAGAGGTGGACAGAATTAAACAGATTCATAAAGTGGTAAATTTAAAAATTTTGTGTCAGTAACAAGAGAAACTTTTTTACAATTTGAACAGCATACAAAATAATAGTTAACTATGTATATATTGTGGAGGAATATTTAGGCCTATGCTGTCAAGTAGAGTAACAAATGAATAAAGTAGATCTGAGTTTTCAAGTTAGATTAATGAATAAGCAGTTTTTGTTGCTCAAGGACATAAAGACTTGGGTTTCCCTCATCCCACATATGTGTATTTTCCTTCATCCCAGATATGTGTCTTTTCTATCCTCTTATAAAACATAAAATGGAGAAAATAATAAGGTCACACCAATGGAAATTCACCTTTAATCAAAAATACTTTGGGCACAAGACACTGATGTTATCATTTTATAATCATTAAGATGTGTAGGGATGACCTTGCCCATATGACCTTTCAAAAAAGGAAGGGGGCCTTTTGAAGTTATAAATAATCTAAAGTCGATGGCAATATTTAAATCCCAAATAAGAAAAAATTAAAGAAAAATAACCATAAGAACTGCGTAGTAGAAATCAGTTTCTCACTAGCCAGCAACATTGACACTGTACACTGGAAAAATCCTTGTTATGCGGGCTGACCTGGGCATTATAAGATATTTAGCAGCATCCACAGGCTTTACCCACCAGATGCTAGTAGCAGCCCTTGAAAATCATTAAATTTGTTACCAGACATTGCCAAATGTCCCCTTTGGTTGATAACCACTGCAGTAAATCTACCTTTCTGCATATTTGCTTTCTCACTAATTAACTAATATTGAAATAATAAAATATTGTGTTCATTACCAAAATTAATACTCTATACAGCTGATCAATCAATTTGCTATTCTATTGGATTTACTATGCACCTCCCTATATTTGCTGGAGACACAATTAGTTTTTCTTACCATCCATAATCTTCATCTGCCAATAGTCAGGATCTACATTATAATTATAGTAGAACCTGAAATGATTAGGGTAATGATGAAGTTGGCAAAGAAACCATGCAGCTTAAAGTATATTAATTAGCAAACACATTAAAGTATTTTATATTCAGAAAAATAGACTCCTTTTATTTCATGCTCATTGTAATGGAAACATTTTTTAAGCTGGTATTGCTGGCAGGATTAATAACTGCCTTGTGGTATAATCATATTTTATAACTTTTTCTTATATACAAATTTATAATGAACTTCTATTGAACAGCTAATGGTTTGACTTCTAATTATTCAATATGTAAATAATTCAGGACAATTTGGAGAAGAGGAGGAATTAAATATAAACAGCCCATTGCTAAGGGAATTTTCTTCTGCATGCTCTTGTCTTCCCTTCAATAATCCTTATCTTTTCCCTCCTGCTTCAGCTTCTTTATTGCTCCTCTACTGATTTGGTTATCATAATCTTTGCAGCGTTGCAAAATACTTCAAGTTCCCTCTGCAACCTTCCAAAAAAGTCAATGAAAGTGGTTATTAGACATCTTATAATTAAATGTTCTTTTAACTTTTCTGTCCCATTTAAGCCAGTATCTTACCCTATTACAACTTTTGACTCTAAGTGTATTCCATCTGCCATGAAAGTTAAAATTCACAGGAGAAATTAAACCTAGTTTAAAAAGAAAAGGTTATGAATCAAAGATTTGTCTCACAGAATCATAAATAAGCATTCCAGGGAATCAGCATATATTCAAATCTTTTCATGTACAAAGGATATTTAACATTTTATGTGATGCCATGGAGAACCAAAAAAATTAAAAGATAACAGTCAGCTTGCATTTGTTTCTCTTTCAATTCTATTTCTGAAACCTTTAGGTTAATAACATGTTTCATACTAAATATATCAACTGCCTAAGTTCAAACATTCTTCCTTTTCTGACTTCACTCTTTCTATCAGTGCCACTACACTCCCAGTTTCCCAAAAATAAAAATGTGGAGTTTTCTTTTACTCATCCATTGTCTCTCACATTTTAAGTCACTGATTTATTTAATCATATTCCCTGGCATCTACTATGTGTCACACATTGTGCCGGGAATTATCCATAACAAACTTAAAATAGCTCTTAAATTCTATAAAATGGAAGAATACTTATCTTATAGAGCTGTGTAAGGATTATGATCTACTATATGTAAAGTATTAAAACTGTAGATGACACGTAGTTATGTGTACGTCCCCACTGCCAACGTCCTAAGCTAAACTTAGTTGTTTAACTCTTATATTAATATCTTACTCTCATTTTTCTACCTTGATTTTTTCAATATTTTTCTATCCTACTTACTAATAAAGAGAAACCTTCTTAAACTCCTTAACCAGCCATCAATGTTGGATTTTATTATTTTTTATGGTAATGGAGAATTCTAGTGATTTACAGTTAGTAATAATGTGTAACTCTTACCTAAAAATTATATTTCTGGGATTAAATATATTTATTTATGTGGAAACTACCTGAAATAATCCCAAATCCAATCTGTAAACCTTTTTGGAAGATACTCAATAACATTTAATAAGTATAAATACTTATTTAATTTGGTGTATGTATTGGGATTTTTTGTTTCAATGTTTTAAACTCATCATGGACTAAAAAGACTCATCCAGAGATGATGGGGAGAAGTAAGATTTGGCCTCTTTTCTGTTTCTTCATTCATCTCATTCTACTTCATTATGTTTGTAAGACCCAAAACCATATCTCTGTCTCTGTATTTTCTTGCCTATAAAGATTGCAGAAAAATGGAAGCAATTATTTTAATTATCATTATTTTATCAATCATAAATTCCAGTCTGACTCTAGGCTTGCAATTAACGGTGAACTTCTGAATCTTTGATAAGAGACCAAGAGGCTCTGGAGATAAAGGGGAAATTTCTGAAGAAATTTGGTAAGACTGTGGCTCCTGACTCTCATCCACATCTTTACAGTCTGAAGCCAGAAGGAGCTATCAACATGCAGTGCATTTTAACTCTCGTAGAACTATTTCAGGAAGAAATACATTCTCCAAGTCAGTCTGCTTAAAGGGGCAGAGATTTGAATAGTTAAAGAAGTTTTATAGACTGACCCAGATTTCAGATCTTAACACTAATTGCTTTAGATGGACCTGTCTCATGGCACATTTTAATATCTTCTAGAACCTCCCGTATTACTTAGTCTAGGCTTTGCTTTCAGATTTCCTGTAGCACAATCAAAAGTAATGTAAAATTTGCTCAAATTCATTTCTACATTGTCTTGATTCATCTACATAAGTCCATTAGGGAACAGTAGGATAACACAAAAACTTCTTCTTTATTTAAAATGTCAAAAGCAATCAGAGCCACATTTGAGAAGCCCCAGTCCTCTCCATTCTACATTCTCTCTATTAACTGACATAGGCATAAATCCCAGGAGATGAATGCAAAATAGATCTATAATATCAATCTGAAACTGATTTAAATAATTAGAACTCTACCATCACTCTATCCCCATTTCTTTCCCAAGGTGGAGGAAGAGGAGGAATAAATGACCATAGTTTGTGTGTGTGTACAAATTTCTAAATTAAAATAATGCATTGCTAATTGCATATATTTGAACATATGGTCAACCCAATTATTTAAAAAATCTAATTTGTCAGAAGGTAAAGAGAAATAATGATGGAGCAATTATCCCTCTGAACTTATTTCTTAATTACCCAGGCAAGAATGCTAATGATGTCCATTTCCTAGGTTCCACTGACAGTATGGTAATTAAAGGTCATGTGAGAACATTTGTCCCAAGGAGATATAAAGTCAAAATGGTAAACTCAGAATATAAACCTGAACTGTAATATGAGTACAAGTTCATGGTGCAGAACCAGCAGTCTAGAGATTTTATAGCCCTTTCGTTAGTCATAGAATTTATTCTGTTTCATAACTCTAAACCCCATTAACTGGCCATGATTGGGAGTTTAATAATCTAGGTATTGGACTCAAAGCTGAGAGTGTGCCCGATGAGATCATCTGAGTCCTCATTACCAAAAACAAAACAAACAAACAAAAAACCTGAGGTGTCATGTAATGTTAGGAAGCTTTTTTAAAATTTAACTTCCAGAAAATTAATCCAACCTCTCGAGTAGTAAAGTCATAATTGTCAATAGGCTAAAAAGATAGGCTTTACAATGTGAAAACGGGGCCATAATCTGGCCATAGAGAGAGGCGTTGCCTCTGAATTATGCTTGGAAGCCCTGATCAGAGTTCTAGGATGCACCAGAGTCACAGATAAGCTTCTGTGTTCCCCACCCTGGTTGTGAATAAATAGTTCGAAAAATAAATATATAAATAAGCTTCTCGTTGAAGTAAACTTAGTGTTTTTCTACATTTTAGGTCATGACACATACTACCATCTGGTTATACAATAAAATATAATTACTTTTGAGAGAAAAGTCATTTTTTCCCCTTCAAAAAGATCCAAGAAAGAGAATGCTCCAATAGTCTCTTAAAAATCTATCTTTGTTATTTGGGCATAGCTACCCTTGCAATAAAGTATATGTTTCAAGTAGTTATTTGGTTGTTCATGTACTTTCAAAACAGCTGTTTTCTCCACAACAACTACCATTTTAAAATACGTAGAACTACACTGCATATTTATGTTACAATGATAGAGTATATTTTTGTGACAGAACTGTCAGTTACACTTTATTTTCAAGAAAAAAAATGGTATCGAAAAAGGGAGTAAGCTGTAAAGATTCACTCATTTGGCTTCTTATGTTGTTTTTGGAACATTCGCTATACTTCTGATATAATTTTACTTCCAGCCTTATAATAAAATATGTGTATGTTTTCAACAGAAAGTGTTAATTAGAATAAGAGCAACTTTTACTTTATTTGTTTAAATAAAATTTAAATGCTTCCCCTAACATCTGTTTTAAAGGACGTATTTTCTTTTCCTGATTATCCAGTTTTCTGTTGTGAGCCACCAAGCTTATTTTCAGAAATTTGAAAGTTTGAACACTGTTTTGGGTTAAGATAATTTTAAAAGTCAAATTTAATTTAAGTAATATATGTTTTACTTTCTTAAAGTTACCTGATACAAGTACTTACTAATTAGACCTTAATTTTTCTTTATTGTCTAATATTTCATTTAAAACTTCTTTGGCAAATCTGAATAAAAATATGAGTATTCAGATTCATGACCACCTTATTTTGATGTAATCTTAAAGCTTAAAAATTTAAAATTTATGTCTAATCTGAACAGTGCATAGGGAGTATATCAGTTTGCTCAGGCTACCACAACAAAATGCCCAGATTGGGTGACTTAAACAACAGAAACTCATTTTATCATAGTTCTGGAGGTTGAGAAGTCTAAGATGAGGGTGTCAGCAAGGTAAGTTTCATTCTAAGGCCATGTCTCTTGGCTAATAGATGGTCTCCATCTTGGTATGAGTTAACATTGACTTTGTGCACAGACACAGAGAAAGAGCACACAGAAAGCTCTGGTGTCTCTACTTGTAAGAACACTAATATGTCAAATCCCCACCCTTAGGACTCATTTAACCTTAATTACTTTATTTTCTTAGCAGCCTCATGTCCAAATACATCCCTACAGTGTGTCAGAGGTTCAACATGTGAATTTCTAGGGGATTTATTTATTCAATCCATAACAAAGAGCCACATAAAAGTTACTTTCTCAGGTATGAACTTGTATTAGCCTAATACAGATATTTATGGTTACATATAGAAATAGGTATATGTATATACACAGGTTAGTATACAGTAATCCTCATTTAGCCTTGGTTTTCCTTTTCATGGTTTTAGTTATCTCTGGTAAACTGTGCTCTGAAATGGTAAATGGAAAATTCCAGAAATAAACAAGTCATGAGTTTTACATTTCACAACATTCTGAGTAGTGTGATGAAATCTCCTGTCATCCCTCCCAGGACGTGAATCCTCCATATATCAGGCAAATGCACACTGTATACAGTATCCTCCAATTACTCACTTCCCAGCCTTCTTAGTTATCAGGTCAACTGTGGCAGTATCACAAGTGCTTGTGTCCGAGTAACCCTTATTTTACTTAATAATGGCCCCAAAGTGTAAGAGTACTGATGCTGGCCATTTGAATATGCCAAAGAAAAACTATTAAGTATTCCTTTAAGTGAAAAGGTTTAAAAAAAACTGAATGCTGAGGTTGCTAAGATCTTTTATCTGTGAAATTGCAAAGAAGAAAAAGGAAATTAGTGTTAATTTTACTGTTGCACCTCAAACTGCAAAAGTTATAGCTGCAGTACATAACTGCTTAGTTAAGATGGAAAAGGCATTACATTTGTGAGTAGAAGACATGAACAGAAATATGTTCTGACTGCCAGCAATTGGGTTCATTACTATTTGAGATTCACATCCACTGGGGTCTTGGAAGATATCCTAAACCAACCACCAGTAGCAATGAACACATTCAGCTTTCATATCTGGATTCTAATAGCATTAGTAATAATAATAATAATCTCCTTGTAGAAATGGGTGATTCTAGGACTGGAGCAAGAAATATACAACATATTCCTGGGACAGCTTGTAGTGTAAAAATTTAAGGAAATGCAAAAAAACAAACAAAATGCAAAAAGAAAAAAAAAAACACAATGATGGGAGTATATAAAAGGAACATAGGAGAGAATTGAGAGAGCTCCCAATGGTCAAATCTGGAACAATATATTCAACAAATAAAATAATATCAAATTATCACTCAACGTATAAAATAAATAATCTTGAATCCATACTGACATATGCTAATGATTAAATAGGTAAATTAATGGAGGAATGAATTAATGAAGAATAGACAAATCTCCTATGCAAAATAATTCTAAATAATGTATGTGGTTATTCCACTCTCAAAAAGGTAAAGCATAACTCTCCGCTTCCATATGGGATGTGCACAGTAATTTCTTTCCAACATGTACATGAGGAAATGGGGGAAACTGACATAAAGAAAGGCAGGGAATATTTTTTGGTAGAGAAAGGGGACAAGCACTACCTTAACCAGGTAATCAAGGTGAAAATCAGCAGTGATAAATCATGTTAATAGTATGCGATTAGAATGGCACTTTACTTGTGAAGTTTTGCTTCCCAAAACCTATAACCCCAGTCTAACCATGAAAAAAATTTGCTCAGAAAATTCCCATAGAGGAACATTCCATATAATGCCCAATCAGTACTCCTCAAATCTGTCAAGGTCTTCAAAATCAAGTTTAGTCTGAGAAACTGTTGCAGCCAAAAGGAACCTAAGGAGATATGACTATTAAATATAATGTGGTATTTTGGATGGAATCCTGAAACAGAAAAAGGACATTAGGTAATAATTAAGGCAATCTGAATCAAGTATGGATTTTAGTTAATAATAATTTGTCAATATTGGTTCATTAATTGAGACAAATGTACCATATTAATGTAAGATGTTAGCTAATAGGGAAAAATGGATGTGGAGTATATGAGAACTCTTTGTACCATCCTCATAAATTTTCTGTAAATCTAAAAGTATTTAAAATATAAAGTTTATTAAAAAAAAAAAAATACTCCCTTGGTAAACTAACAGAAAGAAAACCTGTTATATGTTACTGATATACAATGTATGTTAGCCACCTAATGGTAAATGGGAAATCTTCCTACATCATGGGGAAAGTGACAAAGTTGACCATGGACAAGAAGTTTAAATTTCTTGACTTTGAAGTCTTCTATCACAGAATAGAGATAAAGAACCAGTTATGCTTCGGTTAACTTGGAAGGATTTCAAGTGAATGAGATGATATTGAGAGAGATGTGGGAAAGAAAAGAGAGAGTGTTCATTCATTACAGGATATCTAAGGAGAATGAAACGTTTTGAGGATCCTTTCATGTCACTATATTTTTCGTTAGGCCCTCATCTCATAGATAATACAAAGCTGTAAAGCTCCATGAATCTTCTGAGGAGATAAAATGGCAATATTCGTTATCCACATTACCTGACAGATTGGGAAACCTCTTACTGTATAAGTAGTAATTGCAAAGCATAAATTAGATTAGATTTATTGAATTTTAAAATCAATAAATTTATAACACATGACATTCATTTGATATATATATATACCATAACACACACATATATATATACACATTACACACACACACATACACATATATATCCTCTTTGAGATAAGAGTTTTCCCGTAGAAAACCTAAAACTGAGAAAATATTATAAGAATCTTTACATTTGTAAATCTTCCCAAATAAGAAACATATTTTGACATTTGGAAAAGAAGTAATTATAGTAAATACATTTTTATTCACAATTACCCTTTAAATAGCAAACCAATGGAAAAAATTCGTTCAGATGAAAACTATAAGCAATATAAATGTTATAGTTGCTTCCTATAATGTATTGCAAATTTAATAACACATTAACAAGTTAATCACATATTACAAAATCAGGTCTTTCAAAAAACACTGTTTGGGAAATCCCGTTTTATGTTATTGGTATGTTAAAATCTAATCAAAATCTCTAATCAATTTTCAGAGCTAAAGGTTAAGATGTTTTGCAGTAATTATTCAAGGAACAAAGTTATTTGCACCTCTGTTGGGGGCATCTTCTTCAAGGACATGAAAGCCTGACATTTCTTTATGTCTGCATTTAATTGTAAAGAAAGCAGTCTCTCAAATTTCTGGTTTAAAAGAACTGTCTTATAAGTGGTTCCACATTTTGAAGAAAAGTTTAAGGTCTCTCTTCTAAAGGCTGCTACTGTATGATGAAAAATCACAACTAATCTTGAGTCAGTGTTATGATAATTCTGTTATGGCAAGTGATTATCTATATTCAAAACAATCCATATGCCTCAGAAATGTTATTGGCCACTTATTTCATGTATATCGTCTTTTAATGTTACCTGTTAAATTTCTTAGGAAATTGATGCCAACCAAATTTTAAGAAGAAATATAAATTTTGCAGCTGAATGGAACAATAGCATATGATATTGAGATATCTTTGCTATCATTAGTATGGTATTAGGTAACTAAGATCTTGGGTAGAGCTCAGTGATTTCTATGACCAATTCATATTTTAAAATTTAATGATATAAGCTCACTGATGGCAAAGACTATATCTTGTGGCTGTAGAACAGAGAAGTGCCTGGCACACAAAATATATATTTCTTGATTACCTAAGGAATGAATGATATTATAATATTCATCACTGGAAAAATAATTATCAAATGAATCCCCCATGTTTCTAAATCATTTCCACATGTTAACTTTATTATTCATGCTAATCATTATTCAAAGTATTGTGTTGTTCATGCTAATCATTGATTCAGAGTATTTAGATACAAAGTCATTAACCGAGTTTGGCTTTCTAACATTGAAATTAAGACTTGTAATGGATACACATAATTATAAATATGTCATTAATAAATGGCTACAAATGATCTAGTAGTTTAGATTAAAAACTTACATAGAAGAACCAAAACTCTAAAACTACTGGAAGAAAATAGGGAAGAAACTCCTTGACATTGTTTTACACAAAAATAAATAAGTGACTATATCCAACTAAAGAACTTCTGCATAGTAAAGAAAAATATCAACAAAATAAAAAGGCAGCATAGGCCGCGCGCGGTGGCTCAAGCCTGTAATCCCAGCACTTTAGGAGGCCGAGATGGGCGGATCACAAGGTCAGGAGATCGAGACCATCCTGGCTAACACGGTGAAACCCCGTCTCTACTAA
>NW_012110030.1:3346916-3394919 GCF_000951045.1 Mandrillus leucophaeus | reverse complement strand
AAAAACTAGCCGGGCAAGTTGGTGGGTGCCTATAGTCCCAGCTACTCAGGAGGCTGAGGCAGGAGAATGGTGTAAACCTGGTAGGCTGAGCTTGCAGTGAGCTAAGATCACACCACTGCACTCCAGCCCGGGTGACAGAGTGAGACTCAGTAGCAAGACTCCGTAAAAAAAAAAAAAAAAAAAAAAGGGCAGCATAAAAAATGGGAGAAAATATTTGCAAACCTTGTATCTGATAAGGGTTTATTATCTAAATATAAGAAACCCACACAACTAAATAGCAAAAAAGCAAATAATCTAATTTAAAAATGGGCAAAGGACATGAATAGACATTTTTCAAAGGAAGATATACAAATAACCAACAAGCATATGGAAAGTTGTTCAACATAACTAATCCTCATGATAATGCAAATCAAAATCACAGTGAGGTATCACGTCACATCTGTTTGATGGCTATTATTAAAAAGATAAGATATAACAAGTGTTGGTGAAGGTATGGGAAAAAAGGGATCCCTTGTACACTGTTGGTGGGAATATAAATTGGTATGATCATCATGGAAAACAATATGAAGGTTCCTCAAAAAATTAAAAATAGAACCACCATATGATTCAACAACCTAATTCCTGGGTATATATCCAAAGGAAGTGAAGTCAGGATCTTGAAGTGATACCTGCAATACTATATTTGTTGCAGCATTATTCACAATAGCTAAGATATGGAAGCAACCTAAGTGTCTGCTGAGAGATAAGAAAATACGGTTTATGTACATAATGTTATGCT
Source organism: Mandrillus leucophaeus (assembly GCF_000951045.1). Lineage (NCBI taxonomy): Eukaryota > Metazoa > Chordata > Mammalia > Primates > Cercopithecidae > Mandrillus > Mandrillus leucophaeus. The sequence goes on along the minus strand of NW_012110030.1, from coordinate 3,394,141 downwards.
ATTCAACCTTTAAAAAGAAGTAAATCCTGCCATTTGTAACATTATGGTTGAATCTGGGGGATGTTATGTAAAGTGAAATAAGCCATACACAGAAGGACAAATATTGTGTGATCTCATTATATGTGGAATTTAAAACATTCAAAAAGCAGAAAGTAGAAAGGTGATTCCTAGGGGCTGGGGGCTGGTGGAAATAGGGAGACGTAAAAAAGGTACAAAGTTTGAATTGTAAGATGAATAGGTTCTGGAGATCTAATTTACAGTATGATGAATAGAGTTGATTATGCTGTATTGTTTACTTAAAATTTGAAAAGGGAGCAGACACACATACACACATGCAAATAGTAACTGTGGATAGTGATAGATGTGTTAATGGATTTGATTATGAAAATCATGATGGAATGTGTAAGTATATGAAATCACATTGTACACATTGAATGTATACAATTTTGGTTTGTCAATCATATCTCTGTAGCTGTTCTAGGAGTTTTGGTGCTTAACACATAAAATAAGTTGTTAGCTGTTTGACTTCAGATATGAACCAAGTTATCTTTAGCATGCACATGTATCACTGTTTGTATGACAATTTTTCATAAATTTCTAAAGGATGGTGTTAATTAATAAAAGGAAATACCTACTATTTAGAAATTAAAATTTCATTTGTATTTGTGTTCTAGAGGGTAACTATTTCTAGTGCATGTGTTTTTCAGTAAACTCTATTTCCATGACATTGCTACTGTATTAGTCTGTTCTCATGCTGTTAATAAAGACATGCCTGAAACTGGGTAATTTATAAAGAAAAGAGGTTTAATTAAGTCACAGTTCAGCAGGGCTGGGGAACCCACAGGAAACTTATAATCATGGCAAAAGGGGAAGCAAACATGTGCTTCCTCACATAGTGGCTGCAAGGAGAAGTGCCAAACAAAAGGGGGAAGAGCCCCTTATAAAACCATCCGATCTCGTGAGAACTCATTTACCATCGTAAGAACGTCACGAGGGTAACCACCCCCATGATTAAATTACCTCCCACTGGGTCCCACCCATGACATGCAGAGATTATGAGAACTACAATTCAAGGTGAGATTTGGGTGGGGACACAGCCAAACCATATTGACTACCAAGAAAAACAAAGCATGTATTTCACTTACCTGTGAAATTCAAGCACATAACATCTTACTGTTGGACAATAGCTTTTTGTAATAAAGATACCTTGATTCAATTATAATTAACAATGAAAATGTGAACATAATATTGATTAATAATTTTCTTGTTTTTAAATATTTTTTCAGGTTTTATCAGACTCACACAGATATACCATATTAAAGGCCAAGTGCTAGTTAATGACTGTGGAGATACTCTGATCTTTACATGTTTTTTTTAAGTATTTATTATGGTAGTTGTAAAGGGTAAGTTTATTTTAAAATGCTTAACAAAGTATAAAAATTGAGATTTTTGACTGTAAAACGTCCAGAGTAGAGGAGGATAGAGTGATTTTAAATTTTACATACATAGCATAGCATAATATGGATAAAATAGCAGAATATACTGAATAAATATGTTCAAAGTATGTTTACAAATCACCTCCAACAACAAAATTTTAGAGTAGATGCATAATCTCCTAAGATACAATGAAGAAAAAAACTTCATAAAACATCCCTTTTATAGGACAGAATAAATAGATGGAAAGAAACAAATTGGTCTGACAGTGGTCTTTGTTTCTCATGTTTGCTTATATGAAGCCAAGAGTGGTAGATAAATTAAAATCTTAATAGGAAATCTTGTGCTGCATTTAACCATGATAGATCTCTACTAGGCAGCCTCACTTTGCTTCCAAACATTCTGCTTCAGTGTTTGGAAAGCAGATGGGGAAAATTAAAATTGAAAAAAGAAAAAAAAGAAGTCATGCTTTCAAAGGCATCTGAGAACAAATAAATGAACTCATTTTTACTGGTATGTTTGCACCTTCTTAATAGAGAGAAATGTCAAGGTTGTTTCCTATAGTTTTCTGGCTAATTATGAAATACTTACTTTAGCCACATCTTGATATGAATAACAGACTTACACAAATGTGTTTCTCAGAAATATCTTCTGTGCTCCTATTCAATTGATATGTTTCAAAAGTGTTGCAAATAATAATCTTTTTAAATATAAATTTGTTTCACAATAGGACCTTTAGTTACCCATTTCATTAATATGATTTATGCTAAGCCATCATATCTATCCACAATCATTTAGACTCACAGATTTAATGAGAAAACTCTCAAGTCTATGATTTATAAACATAATTCTGCCACAAATGATAACGTACTGAGTAATTTCCTTCTCTGTGACCACAATAGCTGGTCCTTGTGAAGTCTCGCTGGATAGGAAAATTAGCAAGTAGCTACAATCTGGTAATCTGCAAACTTGAGACATATAATTTAGCACTAAAATTTTATAGTACTGATTATATTAATAAATATTACAGCAATTGTGGAGAAAAAGGTGATGATGAAATAGTAATTAGACACATGGCAACTGGGTCATTTTTAAATTGGGCTAGCACATAAACATTTATGTCAACATTCCTATACTAAATACCTTTTGTTTTGGTTTGGGGTGACAGAGTTTCATTCTGTTGCCTAGGCTGGAGTGCAGTGATGTGATCTCCATTCAATGCAACCTTCAGCTCCAAGGTTCAAGCGATTCTCCTGCCTCAGCCTCCTAAGTAGCTGGGACTACAGGCCCATACCACCATGCCCAGCTAATTTTTGTATATTTGGCAGAGACAGGGTTTCACCATATTGGCCAGGCTGGTCTTGAACTCCTGACCTCAAGTGATCTGCCTGCCTCTGCCTTCTAAAGTGCTGGCATTGCAGACATGAGCCACTGCGCCCAGCCAAAAACCTTTTAAATATATATAAAAAAAGAAAGAAAGAAAGAAAAAAAAGTCAGTTTCAAGACTGCATTCAGCTGTTTTGTTTACTCATTCATTTTTCGAACATTATTTGTTCAAGCACTATGCTATCAACAGAAAGATCAAAGAAAAATGAGACACTGGCCTTATAGTTTCAGTAAGGGATACAGATGTGCAAAATGACAACTACAGTGAAATTAGAATTCAATTAAGAGAAAGACAAGGAGCCAATGGATTGCAAAAAAGGGAAGAACTAACTTGGTTTAGAGGCATCAGGAAAGGTTCTATAGAGCATGTTTTAGTTGAATGCTATCAAGAAATGGGTAAGAATTTTTTTAAGAGAAAAGGTAATTACAAAAATGTATGCTCATCAAAGGAAGTAATGTGTTCAAAGACTCAGAGTTGCGAACGGACATTATGAGTTCTGTGATAATTACAGGAATAATTGGAGATTAGGGTTGTAGAGTGAGAAGAAAGAAAGATTAAATGGAAATGCTGGTAGTAGCAAAACTATGACGGCAGGGCCACGCAGATGATGCTGAGAGGTTTAGTCTTTGCCCTATTGTTGATGGTATAATTTATAGCCCTGTTGGGACTCATCTGATAACAAAAGCAAGTAAAATTTTTAAAAATCCCTTTTGGAGCCTGTTATAATAGTTGCAATCATGATGTAAGTCAGTAGCAATGGAGATGGTAAGGAAACAGAATTCACTATACGTATTTGAAGTAGAATTAATTGGTTATTATGGCCAATGAAATGTGGAGTGGGAGAAAGAAGGCAATAGAATGTCCAGGTTGTCACAAAAGAATTTACCACAGAAAATTTATGTATGCTAACATTATTTAGGATAGAATTCTGTAGGATGGGAAGTATTGGCTGGAGGATGGCAATGGAAATGAAGCTATACAAGGATTTCAGTTTTGAGCATGTTGAGTCTGAAATGCCTGTGGCAGACCAGAAAATATAAAACGTACTTGTGGACTGAGAAGAGACATTAATTTACCGATTTTATATATATATATATATATATGTGTGTGTGTGTGTGTGTATACACACACACATATACACACACACACATACACACACACACACACACACACACACACATATGTATATACTACTTTCAGAGCTATCCACATACAAAGAGTAGTCAAGACCATGAAAGCAGATGAGATTATGCATCTCATTTACTAAGATGAAGAAATAAGTGAGGACCAAAGTGAGTACCAAAAGAAACACTGACATTTAGTAGTACTCTGTAATAGGGGTAGCCTGGGGTCAAGACATGAAATGACCAAAGGTGCATTAGCAAGCTGTGCTGACCCTGGAAACAAGAATAGAAATAACTTAAAAAATGGTCAACAGAATCAAGTGCTTTAGAAAGAAATGAGGTGAGATCTGAATAAAAGTGACCACTAGATTTAGCACATGCACAATTGCTAATGCCTTACCAAGGGTTAATGTGGTAGAGTGTTTTGGTTCAGAAATACTAGACCCAAGGAATGTCTGGAGAGAGCAGGAAATGAAGCCATCAAGTGATTATTCTGCCAATTAGTGATGAAGAAAAGAATAAATATTTATTGATAGTTTGAGAAAATATGCTTTTAGAATAGATGAGTCTTTATCATTCTTTACAAACTGAAGAGAAGTCAGAGGAAGAGCAATTAGCGTTATAGGAAATAGAGGAAAATGTGATGGAGCAATGTGTGAGGCAGGTGGGGTAATATTTAACTTTGAGAAGTGAATATGTCTTCTTTTAAGAATGGAGAAAAAGTGATAAGTACTATTTTCAGAACATATAGAGGAAGAGACAAAAAAATTAAAAAGTTGAATATTTTCCATTGTAAAAGAATACACAGTGACATGTTATTCAAGAAATGAATTCAAAACTATTCATGCCAAATATGTGAGGTTTTATATTACATACTAGGTAGCGGGAAATGAAATGGAGTGTTATTTTTAGGCCTATTCATGAAAGTTTATTCTATCATCTCCCCAACGATAATAGCAATCATATTTGGTAGATACTGTTCTGTTAGCTTGACATTGTCTAACATTTTCAATAAAGAATAGGCGAATAGCTAATACTTAATGAGCATCTATTCTGTGCCAGATACTGTTTATCATATTTTCCAAAAGTCCTTTGATAAAAGCATTGTTGTCCACATTTGGTAGAAAATGAAATAAAAGCTGGGAAAGGTTAAGGTTAAGTGGTCACATGACTAGTTAATAATGGAGCCAAGATCCTAACATAAGAATCTATGTTCTTTTCCATTGCACCAGGGCACTTTTCTCTATAAGGCTGTCTTCATTTTCAGTATTTCCTCTAAGTTAAAATTCTAGAAATTATCTTCATGAGAAATGATTAGTAGTATCACATTAATAGTGTAACACAAGACATTAATCTTCAAAAATTTGTCTGAAGGACTGGTGGAGAAATGACTGACGAAGATGTTAATGGAATGGACCTGAGACATTTCCTTGCCAGTGGGAGTGAGGGGTAGTAAATTTCAGTAGTTAATGTTAATATTGTTTTGCTTGTCCTCGCAAGCTGATCAGTTCTGGAGACATCTGACCATAAAACAATGAAGGTATTCAGGGAGAGCAAGAGGAAGAATAAAACTTTACAACCATGGCAGGAGTCCATTCATGACTCCAGAATCACTTTAAGATCAAAAAGTTTTAAAGTTGCCTTGAAGTCCAGATGATGGAAGAATAAAAACCAACAAACTTTATTACCTTGACTGTGGCTAAGCTGGACCTACAGGTCAAGTGTAACCCCAGCTGTAGGGAACAAGAAGAATTAAGACCTGAAAGTTAGAATAGAACTCCAAGAAACGGAATTATTTTGTGTTTAATTAAATTACATATGTAGTTCCTCTGACTAATCCTGAACATTACTTGGATATCTAAGAATACCAATAATGTTTACTTAGTGTTATTGTATTGACTTTAAAATATCAAGAAATCTAGTGGGACAGTAAGATTATATCATGGTTGAGTTAATTTTCCAGATGCAAAACCTAGTTGTTTATGAAATGTCACAAAACCTAAGAAAGATTGAATATCGTGAAGGAAATTATAATTATTGCTTGATTATTAGTTTTCCTCTGTGTAAGTATATTGAACAAGGAAACATGAGGTACTCAGAATTATTCAGTATGGGCTATTTATCACACAGGGTCAATATACTTCTAGCATATTCACTATGATTAATGCAGTCCAATTAGAGAGATATATGTAGGCAGCAGCAAGACTCATTTCATGGTAAAGAGAAACAATTTTTTTTTTTCCAGCCCCAGTCAACTTTTTTTTGTTCAATAACAAATTTCAAATGCAGTTCACTTAATTGAACCAAATGGTCATGAGGAAAAAGGCAGCTGCAGACTTATACTAAGCAGATAGTTTTGAGGAACACTGTCATTTTTCTATTTGTTCTATCACTAGTGATAATTGGGCTTACTTCCTAGCAGTTGGATACTTTCTGTAAAAAAGAAAATATAAAACTAAATTATAGACATTATGCTGTGCCTGAAAGAGAAAAGAAATGAGAAGATATAATTGAACCTGTAAAGGGTTCATTTGTAGATGGGACATTTCCTCCTGGGAAATGAAAGATCTCACAGTAATACAATGAATATACTTCTGATTTATGATAATTAATTCTGAATGTGGGTTATCTACCACATTACTCTCTATAGAAGATGAATTGTACAACTAAATTATCAGGGTCTTGGAAGTAAAATTAGCATAACCTTAACAGAAAGTGAAGTTTTGTACCTCATCTTCACATAGAAAGCATAGATCAAGCCATCCTGTCTTATTTCACTGCCCAGAGGTCCAATTATAAAAAGGAAATGAAGCAAAGAAGGAACAGCTTTCCTATGTATTCTTCCATGACATGAGTTTTTTTGGTTATCATACCAAGTTTAGGGGAAGATTGAGATACCTTCACTCCATTAATTCTGACCTCAAGATAAGAGTCGGATGAGAGTGGATATTGTCCCCTGTGGAAGAATGTTTCTTCATACCCAGATTTGGAATATAATAGTGTAATCCAACATATTGAAAGGTTCATATAACTAACTCTACAAAAATGACAACTTATAATGTGTTCCTAACAGAAATTTTGGAGCCACCTTGCTTGAATTTGTATGCCATTGAATCTTGAACAGTATATTAGGACTTTAACCTAATTATTGACTGTATCAAAGGTGCAAAACTCACCTTTAACATTTAGCCTCCAGCTATTTCTAAAGGAAAACAAACAACTAATTGTCCACTTTCATTCTCTCTTTGAATTGCTAAGTGGTTAGTTTAGCCAAAATGCTAAAATCAGTGGGCTTAAAGAAAAAGTTACAAAGTAATCAGTACTATCTATTCAGGAAAGCAAACTGTGGGGTCATTTATGCAGTCAGAATCAAATCTAGGAACTGAATTTACACAAATTTAAATGCATAAACAAGAACGGAAAAACTAAAACCATCAGAATTTGTCCTAATATTCAAGATTTAGTATCCAGTAGAATAATTTCTGAATTTCACTGTTTATTTCATTTCAGTCATTTGTTATTACAATGTATTTCTTAGAGGAGTTTTTAAGATTCATAGCAAACTTCAGATGAAGAAACACAGATTGCCCTCCAAGCCCCTGCTTGCACACCTACATATCCTGCCCCATTATCAACTTCCCCCAACAGAATGGTACATTTGGTAGCATCAATTAACCTACATTGAAACATCATTATTACCCAACTTTGGATGCCTGCATTCTATGGGTTTTGAAAAGTGTGTAATGGCATGTGTCTAACATTACAGTCTCATATAGGGTAGTTTCCCTTACCTAAAAGTCCTCTACGCTTCACCTATTCATTCATCCTTCCTTACTCTGGGTAACTATTGATAGTTTTACTATTTTCATAGTTTGTCTCTTCTAGAAATTTACATAGGCAGAATAATTAAGTATGTAGCTTTTCAGATTGGCCTGTTTCACCCAGCAATACGCATTTATGATTTCTCCATGTTTTTTTCTTGGCTTGGTAACTCATTTCTTTTTTAGCACTGAATAACATTCCATCATCTGGATATACTACAGTTTATCCATTCATCTACATGTAGGGTATCTTGATTGCTTTCAAGTTTTTCACCATTACGAGTAAAGCTGTTACAAGTATTCATTTGCTCATTTTGGGGTGGACATACATTTTCAATTTACTTGAGTAAATACAAAGGAGTGTGATTGTGAGGTTATATGGTAAGAATATGTTTAGTTCTGTAAGAAACGGCCACACTGTTTTTCTAAGTGACTGTACCATTTTGCATTCCCACCAAAACAAATGAGAATTCCCGCTGCTCCATATCCTTACCAGAATTTTGTGTTGTTAATATTTTGCATTACGGACACTCTAATAGGTGTGTAGTAATATTTCATTGTTGTTTCAATTTGCAATTTCCTAAGGACCTATGATGTTAGAAGATTTTTGATCTGTTTAATAGCTATTTTCATGTCTTCTTTATTGAGGTTCCGTTAAGGTATTTTGTCTATTTTTTCCAATCAGGTTTTTTGTTTCTTGCTTCAATTCTTGTTGGATTTTAAAAGTTGTTCGCATATTTTGAAAAACAGTCTTTTATTACACAAATGTTTTCTCCCCGTTTGTGGCTTGTCTTCTCATTCTTTTGTATTTTGCAGAGCAGAAGTTTTTTTTAATTTCAGTGAGGCCCAGACTATCAATTATTTATTTCATTGATCATACCTCAATATATATAAGAAGCTATCACCATACCCAAGGTCATTCAGATTTTCTCGTATGCGATTTTCTAGGCATTATATAGTTCTGCATTTTACATTTTAGCTCTATGATTGCTTTTGGGTCTATTTTTGTGAGGAGTGTAAGGTCTGTATATAAATTCTTTTTTTAATGTGTATATTCAGTTGTTCAAGCACTAAGACTATCTTTTTTCATTGTATTGCCTTTGCTTTTTTGCCAAAAATTAATTGACTTTATGTATGTCAATCTATTTCTGGGTTCTCTATTCTGTTCCATTGATCTATTTGTCTATCCTTTGGCCAATAGCTACACTGTCTTGATAACTGTAGCTTTATAGGAAGTCATGAAGTCGGATATGTCAGCCTTTCACCTTTTTCTTCAATATTGTGTTGACTATTCTGGGTCTTTTACTACTTCATATAAACTTTAGAATCAGTTTGTCAATATTCACAAAATAAGTTGCTGAGATTTTTATTAGGATTGTATGGAGTCTATAAATCAAGTTAGGAAGAACTGAAATCTTGACATTAATGAGTATTCCTATTCATTAACATGAAATATCTTTCCATTTGTTTAGTTCTTCTTTGATATTTTTATCAAAGTTTTATAGTTTTCCTCATATGGATCTTATATATATTTTGGTAGATTTATGCTTAACTATTCCATTTTTGGAGTGTGCTAAAATAAATTGTAACGTGTTTTCAATTTCAAATTCCACTTTTTCATTGTTGGCATATAAAAGTAACTAATTTTTGTAAATTAGCCTTATATTCTGCAACCTTTCAATAATCACTTACTGGTTTCAGGAAGAGTTTTTTTTTTGCAGATTCTTTTGGATTTTCTGAATTACCATCTTTAATTCTTTAGTTATATGTTATATTTCCCTATTCCTTAATTCTTTCATCTGTAAAATTAAATCAGTGTCAGAAAGTAGCTTGTTGGGTTCCAGAATTATACTTTACAAATCGCTCCCTCTTAGTACATGCCTTCATATTATAGATTCTATACTTAAGTCTCAGCCTCATTCATGCGGAAATAATTGACACTCATAAGTATCATGAGAGTATTTGTCATGTACAGATTTTCTCAGACCCCAGGCAAGAGCATCCTGCTCCTACCCACACAGCCCCCTATAGTACCATACTTTGTAAAACAGTTTTTACTATGCTAAAACATTGTAATTGTGGTGCATTGGAAACAACCCAATAACCTATCAATATAGAAACAGACAATTAAATTTTTGAGCTTACACAACCTGAAAAAATATATAATTTTTTAAAATGAGGCAAATTTATATATTCTATACATTTTAAAAAGTAGAGTGGCATGAGTGAATTGTATCTCTAATATTGAATGTATAATTATGACCATAGTTTTAAAATAAACGTTGTACATTAACATATATTAAACCATATAGAAAAGTTTGAGGAGAGTAATATAGCATGCTCTTTTTTGTAGTTACTCCAGGGTTAGATAGAAGACAAATGGAGAGATGAGGGGAATTTTTACTGTTATATAAAATCTTAATAATTAAGTATTTAAACATCCTCTTCTTGAAAAAAGGAAAAGAAATGTAATGGTCTTTACACTTACCTTTTAGTGAAATCCCATGCTTTGTAATATTGTCTTCAATAGAAATACTGACTTTTACAAAAGGAAAATTAAAAAAAGAATATGTGAATGAAGTTTATGAGTAGTGTATGCTTTTTAAATTGCTCTCTATATCATTAAGAAAGGAAAAAGAAGAATTTTCACATGGCTTTCTCTTCTAGCATCATACCAGTAGCACAGAATGCATTCTTTAAAGTGTTTATCTATTGCCAGCAGCAGTGATATATTTAGATATATATAAATTTATATATATATATCTGTATATATGCATGTGTACATGATTATATATATAATCTGTGTGTATATATATATGCACATATTCTTCATTCACATATTCTTATACAGATATATATTATATATATATGTCTATCTGGATATATATAACCATATACACATACATATTTACACACAAAATTATCTTAACAACTGCCTACTATTTGAAAAGGGAATATTCAGTTGCCATTTTGAGCATGGCAGAAAAATATGGACAGAGGTAAACTTTTTTATTAAACATTAATTTCTTTGGTAACTATGGATATGATATATCCCCTTGACTCCATACATAAATGAATATATAGTTTTCCTGACAGGTTATTGTTCAAGTAAAGCTGAGGTTTATTTTGTGGCACAAAAACAATGAGCAGAGAAAAGACATGTAATAAAGCATCTCTGACCTGGCAGATTATTATACAAATTCTTCTCTGTTCTAATCAAAATGCTGTGTGTGTTTGTGTATGTGTAGATGAATGGTGAGAGAGAGGAGAAAACACAATATTAGATGTACCTACTATATCCCAGACAGATATATAATCCTCACAATAACACTTGAAAGTAAACGTTATTATCTGTGTGTTCTAGATGAGAAAATGAAAACTCAGAGAATTCCCCAGGTCTGATTGACATTAAAATGTCTGAGACTTTCCATAGATGTTGTATAGGCAGGCCAACCACATACTGTAATGCTGCCCTCTGTCTGTACAAGTACCACCTCTCTACCCAGAGTGGAGTCCTACTTATTCTACAGCCATGATCTTAACTTTTCCCAAATCCTTCATCTGACATGAAAATATACATATCCTCAATTTAGTAGAGTATCCTATTGGTCACTAAATTGTAATAAAGTAAACTTCTTTAAGTGGCTTACAAATATGTCTTCTCATGTATTATTTTAGGACTATTTTATTTGTTATAAAAATCTTAAAATTTTATAAGATTGTATAGTGAATTTCCCACGGTATATAAGAATACAGTCAGCTACATGCCTATAATTAGTACACCATTCAATTTGACAGCCATAATAATAACAAAAAATTCTGAAAATGCCAAAGTCTATTAAAAGGAATATATAGCTAATTGTAGTATTTCTGGCATGAGAGATAACTGCTTAAACAGATAATTTATGACGTGATCTTTCATTTGTTGCCCTCAGATTATAGTATATGGGTTACTACTTGTTTATTATTTTTTATTTTTTATTTGAATAAAATGTCTAATTCTGTGTCAAATCATGGAAGGCATACAACCACCTTTAAAAGCATATGTTGCAGCACATGTTAAGAACTCTTATTTATTAACACTTTAGTGAAAGTTAATGTAATTAATTTTATGAATATGAGGTAACATATTTCTTCCACCTGGTTGTCCTAAAATTATCCTTTCAATGAAAAAAACATTTTATCACTGGGCTCAAGTTTGGAAGGAATGTTATTAGCATTTCTTGTGAAACATGTATGTTCTTAAGAAACACAATTTTCTGGATTTTATCATTTCTACGTCATTTATAAAGTTTAGTTTGAGAGCCCACAATGGTACTTCCAAAAATGTTGGTGATTTAAGGTAATCAAACATGCCTGGAATATTCTTCAAAGGTTGGTTAAACATCTTATAAAATTCATTAGCAAATCCATCTGGACCAGGGTCTTTTCCAGATGGGAAACTTTCGTTACTACCCATCATTTTTCATAGTTTATTATAGGTATAGTTTTATTTCAAGAGGGTTGCAGATAGATGTGTATAATAAATAAAGCAGCACAGTTGTTTAATACTTGGGTAAAAGATCCTTCTGTATAACCATATATAAAAGTTAAGCAATAGCATATTTCTGATGAGTCTGAGTTAACAGACGTTTTTATTTATATTATTCACAAATATGTGTATTTTAAAATTTAATTTTTTAAAATTAAAAAATTGTGATTATCCATTTTTTTAAAAATTACACAATCTTTTCTTTTACTTTTACAGCTCTATCAATACCAGATAGTGAGACGTAACATCCTGAATATATGAAGCTTCCTAAAAATATTAAATTCTTACAAATTGGCGTTTTAAGACATCCATACTGAATGAACTGGTAGAGAAAGAATATTCAAAAACATAGGGAATCATTTGTTTGAATATTTGTTCAATTAAATTTAAATTCTTACAAATTGGCATGTTAAGACACATCCATACTGAATCAATTGGCAATTAGATGGCAATGGAAATTCTGAACTGGTAGAGAATGAACTGGTAGAGAAAGAATATTCAAAAACATAGGAAATAAATTGTTTGAATATTTGTTCAATTTAACAAATATTTGTGAATCCTTATTTTAAGCCTGGCATTATTATAGGTACAAACATAAATATAAAATATGTAAAATAGTAGTTTAGGAGAGGAGATAAAAATATAGACAAGCAATTGAATTATAGCTTGATAAGTGACGTAAAAGAAGCATGTACAAGATACAGTAGTGGTGAAAGCAGGGATGCTCTAGTTTTCTTGGATATGGTAAAAAGCTCTATAGATGCAGAGATGCTGAAAATTCTGTTCTGGCATTTGTGAAGGAAGTAACTTTCCAGGCAAAAGGAACTGCGTGAGTAGAGATGGAGAGCACGACACATCAAGACACTTGTAAATGGCCTCTCTTTGTTTACAATGGCAATAAAATATTGACTTTCCCCACATAGTTAATGAAATATAGAATTAGGAACTTAAAAATAATACATCATATTATTATACCATGAAAAAGAACATGCCCTAAAGAAATTAGGCTCTCCTGGCCTTAGCACCATTTTCTCAGAAACTTCCCCTTCATGAGAGCCAAGTGGAGAAAGAGGCACATGTGTAGGTAAAAGCACAAAAGAAGAAAGATGAGGCTGAGATTCAAGTAAATTGCCAGCATGTGCTCCCATGGAGGCCACAGGAGCAGAACACGGCATGCCAGCGACTGAGGACAATGATACAAACAAGTTGCTGGACTGCATGCTACTCTAGAGGTTGTCTCTCAACGGATCTAGAATTTCCATTGCCATCTAATTGCCAAGACCATTTCTGAGAGAACCACCTTGCCCATTACCGAAACAATTCCTGTTGACCTTTGCCCCGGGCCTGTGATATTCTAGACTAGATCTCTTCTCAGTTGTTGCCGAGTGTAACACGTAATTACAAATTGTAATAAAGAGCAATTATATAATATATTATTTCTTCTTCTCTCTTAGCTAAAGAATCAAACAGACAGGGGAAGATAGAAATCAGCACATGAGGGGCTTTAATCTGAAAATGACTGATGTGAGTCTTCATCAGATTCAAAAAATTCATTCAAATGAATGTCCCCAATGAAATTACTAAACAGGCCAAAATGTGCCACTGACAGGACTTTGCTTAAGTCTTGAAATGTTAGCTGGGGTCAAGCAACATTAGACAAGGACATTTAGCTGAGCTACAACCTACTTTCCCTCTAGGGCTGAGCTGATATCTTTTATTATCCCAAGAAATTTGTTATAATAAATTCAGTTGAGGTGTTCTCTTCTCCATTTCTTTTCTTCTCCATAGAGCATAAGGCACGGTTGGTTTACACAGTTCAGTCTCCTTCACGGCCTGGGGACATTCTAGTATAGTAGAAGAATACTTCTTTTATAGAAGCACACACACACACACACACACACACACACACACGCACAGCTGTTTCCCTCACTGTTGTCAGAAGCAATTTGTTCTGAAGGGAGGGAGGTGAGTAATGAGTGCCTGAACTAATTCACACTTTAAAGAGGACACAGATGGGTCGTTTGATTACATATTAGGGTTGGCCTTCAAATAGCAGACTACCCAGAGTTAGGAAGGCAGTATTCTGGGGGCAGGAGCTCTTGTCTTAGGGACCAAAGTCATCCTACAGTTCAAGTCAATGGTCTAGACCAACCTAAGCAGAAAGCGTGATCTAGGCTCTTGCCAGCTAACCTTGGCTAATGGAACCTGGTGCAGAACAGACAAACATGGGTTCCAAGACTGAGATATGTAAGATTAGGAAAATAGTTTCACCCTCTTCGGGTGGGTCCAGAGATATTTTCAATCTCACAGCCCCTCTGCACTGAATGCAGGTGACTCTGAGCCATTTTTGAGGGAAGTACATACACACACAAAGGACATTTTACAATATAAGTTTTTCCTGAGAATAACTTTCAACTGACCTTCCCTCACTATTTTAAATTGGCAAAACTGATGATCAAGAAGAGTCACAGGTAGATACTTCCCCAATTCAAATTCAAAGAGCATGAAATGCTAATGGGTGTGTGTGTGTGTGTGTGTGTGTGTGTATATATATATATAGAAACAAAGGGATTTTGATGGTCCAATCAGTTTGAAGAAAGTTTTAGTTAAACAAATTAAATAAATTAGATTGCAGGATTTCTCAAAGACTTTTTTCATGTTTATTAAAATCCTGAATCTCTAAGAAATATATGTAATAGTGACTGTTTCCCAAATTATTTACAAGTGGAATCATTCCTGTCTAAACCTATATAAATATCTCACTGAAGACTGGTGTTCTGTGGACTGAGAAATGCTGGTTTAATAATAATAATAATAATAATAGCTAATATTCACGCAATTTGAATTCTGTGTGTCTTGAGTCAGCTCCAGGAATATGTATTTTATGACCAATTTTTATATTTGCACAAATTATGGGTCTAAACCAAGAGCAACCTCTGACCAAAGAATTTGTTCAAGTTCTTTCAATTTAGGGTCAGAGGGTGGAAAAAGAAAAGTTGGATGAAGACATTTTTGGGGGTTCTCCAAGTTTCAAGCAGTAGAAAAAGTTGGTAGTGGCAAGAGTAGGGATAATTAGATAAGCGCCATCAGGGCCCTGATAAATGAGACTCATCCTTGCAAGTATAATACCTTAAGTCTTTATAATTTGCCATCTTGGTTGTAGCATAATTTGTTCCAATATAGTCTAATAGTAATTGGCTGAGTGTCTATCCATGCAGACATTTACCACAAATGATTTAAAGTTGTGAGTAGAAAAAGAAATGAATGCATGCTGTACTTGTTTTGAGGAGGTTTGAAAACAAGCATAAAGCATATAAGTAATAGAATGGATAAAGTCACATGTGAAGCAAACATAATAAAACACCAGACTGTGTATATGTTATACCATGTACAAGGTGAAAGAATGAGTATGACAGGGAGGAAGTGTGGAGGCTCTGGGGAAGAGGTAGGATTTGAGCACAACTGTAAAGAAGCAGGGAGACTTGGACAGGAGAAGGACATCCAAGTGAAAGAGATAATTTAAAAAAAATAGTATACAGGGAGAGAGGTGCAAGACCTGTTCATAAAAGAGGCAGTTTCATTTTGTTGGATTATAGGATCATAGGAGGATATGGCAGGATGTAAGGTAGAAAAAAAAAAATAGGTTGATTACAGATCATAGGAGATCTTGAATATCATATTGAAGCCTATGAAATTTCCTTTATAGATATTGACAAATCTCCGGAAGGTTTGGCGAATGTGCTTGTAAAGTATAAAATAAGAAGACTGAATGATGAACAAGAATGGGTCAAAACTCCTAGTCAGATTTACAGTGGAGGATGAGACCTCATAATCTCTCACTTCTGCCTGTGTAAATCATTAGCAGACAGCTCAAATGCCAATCAATGTGGAGTCACTTAGAGATAGGTTAAGCCACTGGGTCATATGGAAACTTTTTATTTCTATGGAATAGTGTCAGCCTGGGTAGACACTCTAGATTACATGGTACACATTTTGAAGACTTCTGATATCTGCAGTGAAGAAAATATTAAAATGTTTTCACAGTTCTCTGTTTTTAAAGAAAATTCCATTAGAATAGTAAATAAACCCAACTTTATCTTCTATATTTAATGTACACTATATAGGAAAGATAAAAGGCAGTTTATGTATTTCATACAGACACAGAGAGAGCTATTTCAACAAGTAGCTGCACAGCTTCACAATTTTAATAATTATTTTTGTCATACTGTTATACCAGAGGATCTCAAACTCTATTCCTTAGTGTCTCAGTGATTGTTTCACAGTGCTGCTAAACCAAAATAAATGCCTAATAGTTCCATTTCTTTGGTAGTTAGGTCTCAAAAACTCAGTAAGAATTTACTTACTAACAACTTGGAAATCATTTGTGCCACATATTGAAAGAATAATATTTCTATTTTATTCTTAAATAAGCACAATCACTTAACAGTGGAATGCATGAACATGTTGGATATTGTACATCTTCTAATACACAAAACTCAAATTCAGATTTGCCACTGCTACTCTTATTTCCTGCTTCACATTGATTTTCATGTGGTGTTTCTTTTGTCCATAGAAATCACAGAAGACAGCTTCACAGCAAATATTGACATTATCTAAAGGCATATAGCGCTATCTGATGTTGAAACTATAAATTACCTCAAGCTTGTATGTGCAGTGTTGCTGTTTCCCTTGAAAATATTAAATATTTCAGGGCACTTCTGTGAGCTCACTGCATCACCACAGAGTTTCTTGGCAAAGACTTTGGAGACCATGGCCATAGTGCTTGCTTTTGAACACTTGGTTAGGATGTGAAGGTGGCAGGTGGGGATAGAAGGAATAACGTGTATGTCAAAATACAAGAAACTGACTTCCGAACAAGGAGTAGTAAGAGTAGGAAGTCTGGTGACAGAGAAGTCTCAAAATGTTTATGGTTAAAAAACAATTTGAGGCTCAAATACATGCAAATAATATGTTTTGTCAACTGACCACTACAGCAAAGCTAATGGCATCAGACAACCACCCTTCACCCCCATTTAAGGTTGTCCTTAAATACCTTTCTTATTCTACCAAGTTTGGCTCAGTCCCTATGATCAGGGGATCATAGGGGATGTTTGATTAAGAGGTCTTTGTAAATTACCACTAATATTAAGTCAGTATCCAACAATACTGCTTGTAGTTAAATAGTAGTTTCAAAATTTTGGAAATATTTTGGGTTTCACAAGAGAAGATTTTTTAACTTTCAATTTATTTTTTAATGAAGCTAATTTTCTTTTAGTCCTAATTCCGACATTTAAAATTAAAGTGTGCCTGCATATCAATCTCTCAATGACTGCCTTTAAAAATGATTTTTTAAAGCCCACATATCAGAGTAATTTCTTTCATTACATAAACAGCCCTCTGGGGTATGCAGTTTCAAGTATATTTTGGGAAGGATACATTGCAGACTTTTAGAACTTGTGACCAACTTTTAATTGTCTGACAGTCTCGGCAAGCAGTGTGGGGTGGGGGGAATTGCTGTCAAAAGAAAGTTTTCACTTTAAAAAAACTCCATTCTCCACCTGTATAAAAACTCATCACTGCTAACCTGCTTCTGTCATAAAGTGCTACAACCTCATGAAAGAAATAGTAATGCAAAATAGCTGATTTATAGCTCTGTAAATAATGAAGTTTCTCAATTATGCAGAAACCTTTAAGGAACTGCTGCTGTTTTTCCATATGTATGTTTGATAATTTTTATTTTTGGAATTTTGAACTTCTTATACCTTTGAAGATAATAGAAGAAGTAACACAACCAAATCCTAAATTTCTTCTTTTTTAAAATCCATTAATTCTATTTGATGTTAGTCTCAGAAAAAAACATTTTCACAGATTGAGAAGGTGTTTGATTACAAAAGGTCAAGGTAAAATACCAACATATTTAACCAATACATTTTTGCAGACTGTTTATAGAAATTCTCCGAGTTGCATAGCAACAGTCTTTTTAATTACTATGTGCTATCCAGATTTTAATAATTAAATTAGTATATTTTGCTTCATTAAATTGCTATATTCAATAGATTTAATGAATTCAATTCATAGCATGTTTTAAATGGTTTTTTTCCACTTGCTGTGCAAGTAAGAATATGAACTGTATTTATCTTCTATTCAGATGCGACATAACAAAAATGAAATGGGGGATTTTTGATTATAACTGGTCTGATCTGAAAGAGAAATAGTTAATTAGAAATTTGGAGAAGGTGAACATACTTTTCCAAATTATACCTTGTTCAGAAAGATGAGAAAGTTCACAGATTTTTTTTTTAACATGAGAAAAAATAAGTTTGAAGGAAAAAAATGCTCTTTCAATGCTTTGTAATAGTTTTGAAAGTTGGTTTCATGAAGTTTCTAGTTAGGGAATTACTATAAATTGAGATGAATGACTAATCTTTGAAGAGTGGCTTTCTTTTCTCTAATTCTAATACGTTATTTAGAGTTTCAGGCTTCATATCAGCAGCATATCTTAACATGTTATGTTAATATTATACAGTAATATATCAAATTATTAAATTTTAAATATTATATTAAATTGATATTAACTATAGTCACCATGCTGCTTGTTAGATCTCCAGAGCCTATTCATCTTCTAACTGAAAGTTTGACCCTTTGACATCTCCCTATTTCCCTAACCACCCCCAACCTCAGGTTACCATCCTTCTACTCTCTCTTTCTATTAGCTACATTTGTTAGATTGTGTGTATAAGTGGAATCATGCAGCACTTTTCTTTCTGTGTCCAGCTAATTTCACTCAGTAAAATGTCTTCCAGGTTCATCAATATTATCACAAATAGCAGGATTTTCTTCTTTCTTTTTTTTTTTTTTCTAGATCAACTTTTTAAGGATTTTCTTCTTTCTTAATGCTGAATAATGTTTACATATACACACATACACACTGACCACATTTTCTTTATCCATTCATCTGTAAATGAATACTTATATTTTATCTTGACTATTGGCAAAAATGCTGCAATCAACATGGAAATACAGATATTTCTCTGAGATCTCAATTTTATTTATTTAGGAGATATGCCCAGAAGTGGGATTGCTGGATCATATGGTAGTCCTATTTTTAACTTTTTTGAGGAACCTCCATATTGTTTTCATAGTGGCTGTACAACTTTGCATTCCTACCAACAATGTATAAGGATTCTTTTTTCTCCACACCCTCACCAGCACTTATCTTTTAACTTTTTGCTAATAGCCATCGTAACAGGTGTGAGGTGATAGCTTATTGGGGTTTTGATTTGCATGTATCTGATGATTGATGATGTTGAGCACCGTTTCATATGCCTATTAACCATTTGTATGTCATCTTTGGAAAAATATCTGTTCAGGTTCTTTGACAATTTTTAAAAAAAGGTTATTTAGCTTTATTGTTACTGAGTTGTATGGGTTTCATGTATATTTTGGATATTAAACCATTATTAAGTATGTGGTTTGCAAATATTTTTCCCATTCCATAGATTTGCTTTTCACGTTGTTGATTGATTTCTTTGTTGTATAGAAATTTTTCAGCTTGATGTATTTCCATTTGTTTATTTTTGCTTTTGTTGCCTGTGCTTTTCAGGTCATTTCCAGAAAATCATTGCCCAGACCAGTGTTATGGAGCTTTTCTTCTATGTTTCCTTCTGGAGTTCTATGGCTTTAGTCTTATGTCTTTAATCCATTTTGAGTTGAGTTTTGCATTTGGTGTAATTTTTTTTTTAAATCCTTTTTTTTTTCTTGCTTGTGGATATCAATTTTTCCTGGCACCATAATTGAAGACACTATCCTTTCTCCATTGTGTATTCTTGGCATCTTCATTAAAAATGAGTTAATGGTAAACATGCGTTTATTCCTGGGCTCTCTATTCTGCACTATTTGTCTGTTTGTTGTTGTTATGCCTATATTATAGTGCTTTGATTGCTGTAGGTTTTTATTAGAATTTGAAATCAGGAATGTGATGCCTCCAGCTTTGTTCTTCTTGACCAAGTTTACTTTAGCTATTGGGAATCTGTTGTTGTTCCAGATGAATTTTAAGATTCCTTTCTCTATTTCTGTGGAAAATACTATTGGAACTTTGATAAAAAAAAAATGCATTAAATCTGCATATCTCTTTGGGAAGTATGTTTTGACAATAATGATTTTTTTTTCAGTCCATCACCACAGGCTATTTTTTTATATACTTGTGTTTCTTCCATGTCTTTCATTGATGTCTTATATTTTCAGCATACAGATCTTTTACCTCCTTGGTTAAATTAATTCCTAAGTATTTTTATTCTTTTAATGCTGTTGTAAGTAGGATTATTTTCTTAATTTCTTTTTGTAAGTGTTCATTCTTAGTATACAGAAACAAAGCTGACTTTTTGTGCTGATTTTGCATCCTGTGACTTCACTGAATTTATTAGTAACAGCTTTTTTTTCATGGAGTCTTTAGGGTTTTCTATATATAAGATTATATCATCAGCAAACAGAGACAGCTGCAATTTTTTCTTTTGATTTGGATGCCTTTTATTTCTATTCTTGACTAATTTCTCTGGCAAGAACTTTCAGTTTTATGCTGAATAGAAGTGGTGAGAGTGGACATCCTTGTCTTGTTCCTGATTTTAGAAGAAAAGTTTTTAACTTTTCACCACTGAAAATGATGTTAGCTATGGGCTGGTCAAATATAGCCTTTATAATGTTAAAGTATATTCCTTCTGTATCTCATTTTTGGGTATAGCTTTTATCATTAAAAAAAGATGTTCAATTTTGTCAAGTGCTTTTTCTTTGTCTATTGAGATGATGATATGATTTTTATAATTCATCCTGTTGATGTGGTGTATCACATATATCAGTTTATGTATGTTGATCCATCCTTGCATTCCAGGGATAAATATCACTTGATCATGGTATATAATCCTTTTAATAAGCTATTGAATTCATTTTGCTAGTAATTTTTTGAGAATTTTTTATCTATGCTCATCAGGGATATTGGCTTGTAATTTTCTTTCTTGGTAGTGTCCTTTTCTGGTTTGGTAAAAGGGTAATACTGGCCTCATGAGTGCTTCCTCCAATTTCTTGTAACAATTTGAGAAGAACTAGTGTTAATTCTGTTAAATGTTTGGTAGAATTCACCAGTGAGGCCGTGAGGTCTTGGCCTTTCTTTTATGAGAGATTTTTAAGTACTGATTCAATCTCCTTTCTCATTATTAGACTGTTCAGGTTGTCTGTTTCTTCATAGTTTATTGTTTGTGGGTTGTATGTTTCCAGGAACATATCCATCTATGCTAGATTACCAATTTGTTGACATTATTCAAATAGTTCCTTATGAATCTGTGTATTTCTATATAGCAATTGTAATGTCTCTTCTTTCATTTCTGATTTTGAGGTTTTGCTCTTTTTTTATGTGTTAACTGATAAATAATAATTGTACATATTATTCAGTACATAGTGATGTTTCAATACATATAATGTGTAGAGATCCATCAGGATGATTAGCATTTAAAACATTTATTCATTTATATTTCTTCATCACTCTAGCTAAAAGTTTATTGATGTTCTTTTCTTTGCAAAAAATGAACTCTTAGTTCTGTTGATATTTTTCTAATTTTTTTGTAGTCTCCATTTATTTATGCTCTGAAATTTGTTATTTCCTTCCAACTTTGTCATTCTTTTTTTTTTTCGTAGCTCCTTGAAGTGCAAAACTAGGTTGCTTATTAAAGTTTTTTTTTTTCTCCATTTAGGCATTTACCTCCATAAACTTTTCTCCTAGAACTGCTTTGGCTCTATTTTACAAGTTTTGATGTGTTGTATTTTCATTTTCATTTGTCTCAAAATATTTTTTAAATTCCTTTTTGATACCTTATTTTCCCTATTGGTTGTTCAGGGGTGTGTTGTTTAATTTCCACTTATTTATACCTATTTATACCTTAATTTTTACTTATTTACACCTTAATCTCCACTTATTTATTCCACTTATTCTACTTATTTACTGACTTACTGATACCTAGTTTCATACCATGGTGGTCAGTGAAGATGCTTGATATAATTTCAGTTTGTTTAAATTTTCTAAGAGTTATTTTGTGACCTAACATATGTTCTATCCTGGATAATGTTCCATGTTTGCTGTGGAAGAATGTGTGTTCTGCTACTTTTGGGTGAAGTGTTCTGTATATGTTTTTTAGGTCTACTTGGTCTAAAATGTAATTAAAATCTAGTATTCACTTACTCACTTTTTGTCT
Source organism: Mandrillus leucophaeus (assembly GCF_000951045.1). Taxonomy (NCBI): domain Eukaryota; kingdom Metazoa; phylum Chordata; class Mammalia; order Primates; family Cercopithecidae; genus Mandrillus; species Mandrillus leucophaeus. The sequence goes on along the minus strand of NW_012110030.1, from coordinate 3,371,606 downwards.
GGGTGATCTATTTATTGCTCAAAAAGGGGTGTCAAATTCCTCTACTATTATTCTATTTCTGTCTTATCTCCCTTAAGATGTGTTAATATTTGCTTTACATATGTAGGTCCTTTAATACTGGGTGTGTACACACACACACACATACATACACTTAAAATTGCTACATCCTTTTGACAATTTGACCCTTTTATCATTATAAAATGACCATCTTTGTCTTGTTTTACAATTTTTGACTTGAAGTCTATTTTATCTGATTTAGGTATAGTTACCCTTACCCCTTTCTTTTTGGATTTTATTTGCATATAATATCTTTCCCAATCTATTCACTTTCAGCTTATATATGTTCTTAAAGCAGATGTGAGTTTCTTACAGACAGCATAGGATTTGATCTTGTTTACTGAACCATTTAGCCACTCTGTCTTTTGATTGGAGAATGTAATTAATTTACATTTAAAGTCATTATTGATGGGTAAGAACTTATTATTTCTATTTAACTTACAATTTCCTGGTTATTTCATCGATCTTTTATTTCTTTGTTCCTTTCTTTCTTTTTTTTTTTTTTTTGGTTGTTGTTGTTGTCTTTCCTTTTGATTAGATAATTTTTTGTAGTGGTGTGCTTTGGTTCTTTTCTCTTCATCTTTTATGTATATACTATAGATTCTTGCTTTTTTGTTACTATAAGACTTACATAAAACATCACAGGATTAGACCAGTCTATTTCAAGTTGATAACAACTTTACTTGCATGCAAAAATTCTACATTTTCATCTCCCTAGGCACATGTTCTATTTTTTATGTCACAATTTACATCTTTTAAATTGGATATGTGTTTAATCCAAGTGCTTTGGGAGGCCCACGTAGAGGGATCATTTGAGGCGTGGACTTTTAGACTAGCCTGGGCAACAACACAGCAAGACCCATACCTACAAACAAACAAACAAACAAAAAGCCTAGGTGTGGTGGTATGTGCCTGTAATCCTAGCTACTCAGTAGGGCAGCATCACTTCAGTCCAGGAGTCCAAGGCTCCAGTGAACTATGATTATGCCACTGCAGTCTCGCCTAGGTGACAGAATGAGATGCTATCTCTAAAAATAAATAAATAAACACAAGTAAATAAATTGCATTTTCATTACCAAGTTATTGTAGCTATATTTATTTTCAATATTTTTTATTTTTATCTTTTACTTTTTATACTAAAGTTAAAAATTATTTACATGCCACCATTACAGTAGTAGAATATTTTGTATTTTACTATATACTTAATTCAACTAGTGAGTTAACGTTCATATGTTTTCGTGTTACTAATAGCATCCATTTGTTTCAGCTGAAAGAACATGCTTTAGCATTTCTTGTAAGGTTGGTCTAGTTGCGATGAACACCCTTAGCTTTTATTTGTCTGTGAAACTCTATCTTTTGTTTATTTCTGAAGGACAGTCATCTTTAAAATATTCTTGGTTGATAGGGTTTTTTTTTCTTTCGGCCCTTTGAATACATCATTCAAGACTTCTGCTAGGAAATCTGTTGACAATTGCATGGAGGATCTCTTGTTTATGATGTACATAATTCTCTTGCTACTTTAAAAATTATCTGTCTTTAATTTTTGACAGTTTTATTTTAATGTGTCTTGGTGAAATCTTATTTGCAGTGAATGTGATTGGAGACTTTTAAGCTTCATGTACCTGGATGTTTATACCTTTCCCTGGATTTGAAAAGGGTTCAGCCATTGTTTCTTTTAATAAGCTTTCTGCCTTTTTCTCTCTCTCTTCTCCTTTTTGGACTCCTAAGATGTGAAAGTTAGCTGTCTTGATAGTGTCCCATAAATCCCATAGTTTTTCTTTTCTGTTATCTTTCAAAAAATAGTTTCTCCTCTTACTGAATATTTTCAAATGAGCTATGATTTCACAGATTCTTGCTTCTACTTGATTAAGTATGCCTTTGACACTATTGCATTTTTTACTTCAATCATGGTATTCTTCAGCACCAGAATTTCTGTTTGGTTCTTTGTTATGTTTTCTATCTCTTTCTTTATTAAACTTCAATCTTGTTGAGTTGTTTATCTGTGTTCTCTTATAACTCAGCAAGCTTCCTTAAAACAATTATTTTGAATTGTTGAGCAGTTCATAGATCTCCGATTCTTTTAGGTTGGGTATTGAAATATTGTGTACCTTTGGGGTATCATATTCCTTGATATTTTCATTGAAGTCTTGAAGTTTTTGCATTAAATCCTTGAAGTCTTCCATTGTGATCATTGCATTTGAATAAGCGGTCACTTTCGCTAACCATTACGTCGGTTAGATGTACAAACTGGCTAGAGTTTCTGAGGCTCCTCCAAATTTTTCTATGGATGAGTCTGTTCCATATCTCTTGCTCTTCTTGGGAAACTATTCTTTTTTTTTTTTTCTTCAACTTTTAAGTACAGGGGGTTGATATGCAGGTTTGTTACATGGGTATATTGCACCCAGACACTGAGCATAGTAACTAATAGGTAGTTTTTCAACCCACACCCTCCTCCTACCCTCCCCACTCTAGTATTCTGTGGTGTGTATTGTTCCCATGTTTATGCCCATGTGTGCTCATTGTTTAGGTCCCACCTGTAAGTGAGAACATGCAGTATTTGTTTTTCATATTATTTAATATCTTCTGTGGCTAGCAGATGAGAAGTTCAATATGATGACTTTAAATAGAAATGAACATCATTTGAAAGGAAAGGCATATTAACTAATTCAGGAAAAACTGAATGTTTTGGTGCCTGTGATCCAGGCACTGTACTAAGTACAAAGAATATAATGCTTTCAGGAAGTTATATCAGATCAAAAACTACACAAAGGCTTTCTAAATGTAATTCAGGAATGGAATATGTAATTTTCTGTTCAATATGGTTATGTTACACCATTGACTGAAGGCAGAGAAATGTATTATCATCGTTCATTTATAGTCATTCAGTTGAGCTAAACTGAGAAGGTGCTGTGATGAATGCTTTAGATGAGAAGAAGGTGGAAAAGAAAATGTCTATTCCCTCAATTCTCCTAGAGGAGACATATGCAAAAAACATTTATGAAAAAAAGACAAAAAATGATACGTACTTGTAAAACAGAATTAAAGTACATAATAAAAAGAGTTAAATCCTAATAACAATAAATTTGAATGATTTATTGGGATCATTTAAGAAAACAAGATTCCATTAGTCTGTCAAAATGTAACAGAGCCCCCAGAGCTTGTGACTGTACTTTAACATCTTTCACATATATTTCATGATAAATTAATTTTTTACCCTAAGGATTAGTTTCTATTAACCCTTGGTATTCTATGAAAGTGAAATTACATACAAATTATTATATGTATCAGATGTGTTTGCATTTGGCCAGGGTGGGAGTATAAATGTTTTTACGTTTATGACATCAAAATTGTTAGGAACTCTAAGTAAGATGAATAATTTTTGAAAGCAGAGTCAACATAATGTAGAAAACAGAAATTAATCAACGGTCAGATTTCATTTCAGGAAATCAAAGGGTACCTATCTAAGTCAATGATGCAAATTAATTGTTGTATGTATTCACAGATGGAAAACTGATTGCAATAAGAATCATGGCATTAAAAATAAGCAAACAAATTTCTGAATTCTGTTATAAAAGAACCTCTGATTTTTCTGTATATATCCTAGGTCTAGGAATCATTGACTAGGTGAGTGATGATAGTAAGGATTCATTGATTTCTATACAAGGGCATTTTTTTTACTCATTTATATTGAGGTCCATTTCGTAGCCCATTTCTCTATAAAAAGGCATATCTTGGACAATCAAGAGCTACACTGCCCAATACAGTAGCCTTTAACTACATGTGACTATTGAGCATTTGAAATGTGACTGGTCCAAATTGAGATGTACTTTAAATATAAGTAAAATAAACACCAGGAAGGTTTGGTATGGGGATAATAGCATGTAAACATTACATTAATATTTTTAAATTGATTATATATTAAAATGGTACTATTTTAGCATACTAGATTAAATAAAATAAATTTTTAAGAAATTCATTGCCCCTGTCTTTTTACTCTTTCTAATGTGTCTATGAGTAAAGTTTAAATTGTATTTGTGACTCATATTTTTACTAGACAGCATGTATCTAAGAAATATTTTTAAAAGAAGTATTTTTTATTATAAAATTGCCTTCATGACCCAGTCATTGTTTAAGTGACCATTAAATCATAAGGGAATTACACTGTGGGACACCATGGTATATATCTTGCCAGTGTTAATATTCCTTTTACTCTATAAAGGAATTTAATATATTTTGCAAGAGGGCTTTGTAGAGTTCTATAATCTATACGGTTTAAAGTTATCCTTCTCCTTTAGTATATGATTTCCTTTCCTTTATCTGCAGGCAGGTCCATTTATTAGTAGGATGCCTTCCTGGGAAAATAATGGAAGTGATAATTAAATAAGTGGTAATATTTACCTTTTTACAAAGTTTATTCTTTCTCATTTCCACTCCTTGCAGAGATAATGATTATTAGTGAAATAATTAAAGAGCCACACTTAGCCAAAAACCGATATAGCTAGACTTTTCTAATGATCTTACTCAAGCTCTTCAAAATTGAGTTCTTATTTCCATAACAGTGCCTTGATTCACAACCCTTCTCCCTCCTGAACACATACACACACACGTGTGCACACATGCACAAACACATAACCTCATTATTATTAGAGGTTTGCTTCCTACCAACTGCCACCCCTCCCCCCATTTTATCACAGGTGGCCTCTAAATATGAAAATCATTTATGCCATCCTTCTGGCAAAGACCAGTTCTTTTTCTCATGCAAAGATAAAGTGTTCACTTTTATTGTCTCTCTCATTATGATACATTTATCTAAATGGAATTAATAAAGTACCTACCACAGGTTTCCTTAGCTGATTGCTTACAAGTTTGAGAATGTTAATATTCAAGGACATTAAAATCAGAATAAAAGAAATTACATCCTTTGAAATAGGAGGTATTTTAACGTGTGGTCCCATAAAATAAAATAAACATTCTAAAAAATGAAGCCTATAAACATCAGGAAGATGGATAAGTTGACACTTCATTTTGCATATCTCTGCTTAATAATATTATATTTCATTTCCCATGCTAAGAAAACAGCCATTACCCAAAGCAGCCACTCGTAAACAGGCCTTGTGAACAGATTGCATCCTTGTTGGTGGTATGATAATTGAAATAAGTTTTCTAGTCTTTTATGAGAAAATACCAGATGCATAAAATACCTATTAATCAACTCTCTTGCTTTTGCAAACATAAGTTTCAGTACCAATGGCTATTAAAAAATAAAATGTGCAATGAAAAAGAGGATTGCGAGAAAATACCAAAGAATTAGCTAAGTGATTCATCTTTGAGCTGTTTCTGAATATCTATTGATTGCAGGACGGGGCAGTAAAATCATTACTTTGGATTTCTTGAAGAAAGGCTAATGACCATCATGCCTACTATTTCTGCACTGTTTGTCCTAAAGAGAACAGGGTGGGAAAAAGTGATTTTCAGTGAGTACATGAGAAGTGTAGTCTACCATTCTATTTTACCCACACTATTCTATGAATTGAAGTTTCCAATAAATGTTTCTCTGTTTATCATCTTTTGTAACCATAATGTCTAGGATCAGCACTTTACCATGCTGGCAAGCCAAGTCCCTCCCAGTTTCAACAGCCCTGTCCCACCTCACCCTACTCTTTCAAATGCAAATTAGAAAATAAGAAAATTGAGAGGGAATGAAAAAAGGTGATAGGAAGGAAGAGAGAAAAACTAGCCTAGAAGAAGAAACTTTAAGATGACAAGAAGTGCTATTGTACATATATTGGCGAAAACTGTCTTAAACTATTTTTCCTTCATGCAAAAGATAAAAGAAGTTGTTTCCCAGAGGTAGAAATAGGTAATTTTAATAAACGGGATTTTGGTTTTCCGCTTGAATCATGACTTAATATAGTCCCTTTACAGCAGTCTCTGGAGTCAAGATCATGTGCCTCACTCTGATGGTCTTAATGTTTCCATATTTCAAGTTCAGGGCTTTAGCTGATGAAGTCTGCTTTTATTCAGCCCAGTGTTCTGGGTTAACTTGCCCAGTTTCTTTGCCCAGTTTTACTTTTGAAAGTCAAGGATAAGATAATGTTATGTACATACCTAATGTACATGTATAGCATTTATAGAAAATGTATTTCACAGGTCATCTCAAAGATCACAAAACAGTTTTTTGTCCCACAGACTTTTCTGGCATTCTCTCCATTATCTCACTGTTAGATTCTGCGGACTTAGGGCAAATACCAGGTTACTTAAGGGCTACTCACTCTTCAAAAGTCAGTAAGCATTGTCCAGCTAAGGCCATAAGGTTGATGCCAGCTTTCCTTCAACCCTCCTCGCATCACTTTTCCTAAGTTCATCTTCCCTAGGTGCTCAGTAATCTCTGATTGCCCTTTGTTGGGACATTAGGTTCAGAGTTCTATCCTTCCTTCAGAAGCCCGTGTGTATGAGTTGGTACACAGTTCTCCAAACCTTTCTTCTCCACCTGACCTGCATTTACTATTACTGGATGTTTATTCATGATAATTGTCTGGAGTTTATACTTGATTCAAAGAGGGAAGCACTAATGGTAGCATCATTAAGTTTCCTGAAAGGTGAATGAAAGTGATATTTTCCTACGGGCTTTAGAGTTCTTTTAGTGTTCAATGACACACTTCAAATCAGATGTACTTACTTTTATTTGGTTATATAAAGGATCACCTATTTCAGGCCAGAGTGACTGAATGTGTGTTCCAAGTGCCTTCACCCGAATTTCCAATTTTCTAAGGCTTTACACTTATATATGTAGATATACATTCATTGGCGGGAGGGAGGGTCTGCTACAAAGATAGCAGAATCTCCAGAAACGTGTCCTGTAAGCACATTACTAAATTACCTTCTAGCCATAGTTTTATAGTCCCTCTGCCCTGTAGTTTTGTGTAGCAGATATCCTTTTCTGCTATGTCTAATTGAATTACCTCCGTGGGTCTTTCTCTTTCTCACATAGCTTTTTATAAAGAACCCCAGGCTGTGAAACAAGAAGCCTAAGTTCTAGTCCCACGTCTGGCAGTCATTTGTTGAAGAAGTTTTGCCAAGCAATTTTCATATCCCTGATCCTCAAGTATCCTCTTGCAATAAATGGGGAATTTTTATTAGTTCAGTCTTGGGGGTGGGTAAGAAGAGCACATATTCCTTAGACAAGAACATTAGAATCATATGGTGGAGAGAGAGGGAATTATTCAAACTATATGATCCTTTTTCCTACCCACCACAAGAAATTGTAATAAACCTCCCCAACTCGAGAAACACTGTTAGAATGATTCAATGTCCACACAATTTTTGGAAAATAGGCCTTTTAAAAAAAATTAGATATCAGTTTAAACCCCTTCTCCAGAGGAATCGATTTACACACAAAATTCTGGAAATAGTTTTTAGAAGTTCAAATATGCTTACCTCTCCATCCCCCAGTCCGCTGCAAAAGTCTGAACTTGTAATGATCTCAGCTTGTATTAGCTTGAGAATGCTGCTGTATAATGTAAACCCTCTACTAAAAGCAGTAGGTCTTATTTTATTCCACCACTGCATAGTCTTAGTTAGCTATGAAACATCCTGGGGAAAAAAGGTGAGTTAGAAAAACTCCCCAAATTATACATAATGACCATAAAAATATTTGAATGATTATACTGTTCAATATAATTTTGACCTCTGAATGCTTCTCAGTTATGTTATCATTATTGATTCTAAAATGTGACATCAGTGCAACCTGAAGCTTAACAGATTTTACAAAAAAATTGCATCCTCAATGATTGTTGTCTCTTTTTTTTTTTAATAGAAGTCTGCAATTAATTAAGTGAAAAACTAGCCAGAACAGCAATACAGATTACAAACCATAATAGCCAGCTCTGAATATGTATCCTGGGGTTTCAGATGATGTCATAATCTACTACTGCAAACTTAATAGTATTGTTGCCTGGAAGTCAAGCTATTATAGTATGTTTAATTTCACTAAGATGTAAATTACATGGTTCAACTTCGTATGGTATTGGCTACTGTCACTTTTACTTATTTTTGCAGCTGTCAACCATCATAATGTTTATGGCAGTTCTGTTTATCTAGAATCCTGATGCAGTTTATCTGTTTATCTATCTCTCTATCTATCATCTATCTATCTCTATCCATTCATCTATTAGCTTTTTTCATATTCTGCCTTACTCTTTAAATTCTTTCATTACCACTAAAGCCAAAAGCCAAATTATCTTAAATTGAGCTGATTTTCTAATTTTTGAGAATTATTTTAAGTGTAAGAGTAAATGTTCTTTAACAGCATCGTATGTGATTTTTGCCCATACAGGAGTCACTATTTTTTAAAAGGTTAGTCCAGAAAATTTTTTCTTAAGACCACTTGTCCTTAATGCCCCTGCTAGTTTGCATAACATTGGCATTTTCTTTGCCCTGGCACACAGATTTTTTTAATAATTGAGACAGGGTCTCATTTTGTCATCCAGACTGGAGTGCAGTAGTGCCATCAAAGATCACTGTAACCTTGTACTCCTGGGCTTAACTGATCCTCCCACAGCTGGGACTGTAGGCACACATCATCATGCCTGACTGAGGTTTTTTTTTAATTTTATTTTTGGTAGAGACAGGGTCTCACTATCCTGCCCAGTCTTGTCTTGAGCCCCTGGACTCAAGCAATCCTCTGGCTTTGGCCTTCCAAAGTGCTGGGATTATAGACATGAGCCCCTATCCCTGGACAGTTTTTCAATATCATATATAAAAATTCTGACTTTTGTTTTAGCTTTCTGTTTTTAAATTTCTCTTCAAATTAAGGAGCAGCTGAGTTTGATGACTAAGAGCTGGGGGTTGGGACATGGAAGCCAACTCTTCCATCTTCAAATTGTGTCTCATATAGTTTACGAAACTACCATAGACTCAACGTCATAATATGGAAAATGTAAATATAAATACATACTATCTATAAAATTATTAGCCATATAAAGAAAATTCCACTCCCTCTCCTCCTTCCTTCTGCTCAGAGTTTCCAACAGCACCTAGAAATCTTGGTAAAGTCACTTAACTCCTCCAGAGTTTTGTTTTCTACTCCCCCAAAGAGGAGATTTTACTAGATCATCTCTAGGTGCCCTTTCAGTCTGACAACATATGGATCACAATTAAGATATTAATATATTATTTACTGGAGGTTTTACACATCTAATATGATACAAGACAGAGTGAGAGAAAGAGGGAACAAATCTTAAAGAATGAATTGAATTGTGTTAGAGAAGTGGGGCATGAGCAAGAATAAGGGCTTTTCTTGTTCTGGGGATGGTACATAAAAACAACTTGATTCCTGGAAGGGAAATATGGAAGACCCTCTGAGAGGAGATGTCAACAGAGGTTAGGCAAATAAGACTTAGGGATTTTTCTTATAAGCAGAGAGGCAGCTGGGGTCTCAGGTAGACAGAGGGGCAGGGCAAGAAGATGGTCAATTTTTATATACAGGAATGACATTTGAAAGTGGCATTTCTATCCATTTTGGAATTCTTGTAATTAGTCAGGGCACTGCTATTTATCTCTTATAATGGAAACTATATTATAAGTACTGTCTTATAATAGAAAGAACCAAGGCTAGGACACAAGAATCCGGGATTCTAGTCCCAGATCTGCCAATCATTGGTTGAAACATTTTAGCAAGTCATTTTCACTTTAAAGGTCCTCTTGAGAAAGGTGAGGAATTTTTATTAGGTCAGTGTTTAGGGCTGAATTAGAAGAGTTTAAATCTTTTAGGCAAGAATATTCAAATCATGAGGAAGAGAAAAATAATATAAAAATGGAAAAAAGAGAAAAAAAGGTAAGGACCAAAATGCAGATATTATCAGAGAGAAGAAAAAGGACGAGGTGGAGATAAAAGAAATGTGAAGGAAAGATAATGTGATTTGTATATATTTTCAGAGTTCTGCAGTAGCATTTTCTCAACCACAGAGGCTGAAAGCCTTGAGATCTTTCCTTTATAATTTCAAAGGCCAGCAATGTCATTGTCACTCTTCTTTGTAGTCCAAGGAGCAAGGGAATTGGATTTAGTCTTGGCTCTGTCATTCATTTCTAAGGCCACTCTATACAAGTTACCTTTCTTCTCCAGACCTAGTTTTTTTCTTATTGTTAACACTGAAGATGACAACTGGGTGAACTTTGAGATGTCTTGCTATTCTAAAGTTCAATAAAGTTATGTTTTTATCTGGGGGACAGTTGTTTCCCCTGGCAAAAACCTCTTCAAGCCCTGTAATCCAAAAACTGAAAGAACCGAGCATACCCTCTTTGAAATGTGCTAAGGTACAAAGGTCTTTGAATCAGAGGGTTTGAAAATTCTCTCTGAATCCTGAAGTCAAACAAGGGGCCAGAAATTGTTCTAGGTACAAATTGTTCTAGGTACAAGGAGACAGTCATAAACAAAATGAACAAAGTCCCAGATCTTGTGGAATTATTTATGCCAATAGTGGACAATCAGATTATGTTTTGCGATCAACCATCATGATTCCCCTTTACAACAAAAGGCTGTAAAACTTCTTTGCAATATTTTGTAGTATCTGTGCCAATAAAACTCATTGGCCTAATTATTCTTAGCATCTCTTTATACATCTATAAGTGCTGAGAGGCAGTGTGAACAAACTATTACACTTATGTAATCACTTAAAAGGCAGAGAGTTGCCCAATATTACGTATATTCTCTTTATTAGAATTGTATTGTGAGATTTTCAGTATTAGTGGAATAGTTGTAGAGAGAGAGCATTATTAGTTTATTGAAAATGGATCTTAATCCTTTAAATATATAAAGAGATTTTTATTATCCATACCTCTCCTCAGTTGAGCTGTAAGTAGGAGGAAACAATTGAATATCTTCTGGTCAGCTTAAAAAGCAAATGGCTTTTAAAAGAAATTATTGATACAGACTAAGTCTTTGGGATGGAACAAAATAAATCAATGATAATGAAATCTAAATTTAAATAAAATCATCATTGTAATCAAAGCAAACATATTTTATTCTTCTTGAACACCTAAAAGCAAGTTAATGTTCCAGTGGCATTGAACTACAGATGTTCATTGTTTTTCTTCTGGGTCTGTTTACACACAACAAAGCCTAGCCTATATTTGACTTGAGCTTTGTTTATTTACTTAGTGCAGCTGCATTCATTAGCTGAACGTATTTTGTTCTTTATGTAGCCACAAAAGCTCCTCTATATCATTAAAGCATAATGATGAAAGAAATCTTTGTCAGAATTTTACAACCTGTTTTCGAGTAATGGATATTTTAGAGGAGATATGAAACTGTAATAAATCACAAATATTCTAACAGTACCTATCAAAAGTGTGGAAATTGTATTCTCCAGAATATATGGTGGCTTTGTGTCCTAGAACTGGAGGAATTCAAATCCAGGTACTGAATATAGGAACAAAGAGTGAAAAGAATGAGGGCACAGGGTTTTAAAATACCGTTTAAAAACAGTGAATTTTCAAATGTTTGTATGCTGAGATTTCTTCAACAAGAAACATGTGCTGGTATTTCTCCTAAATCACTTCGAAGGCTTCCAGATGTTGATCATGAAAGTTAGAGTAACCAACCCCAAATCATCTTCATCTTTGGGATTCTTTCTTTTCACTATTGAAAGATATATTATTAACTGACACATAATTTGTGTCAAGAATGAAAGAGAATCTTTCATTATGACCATCCTTGCATATTAAAAAATCATATATAACTACAAGCATTACCATTAATTGTAAGTAAAAGTATACCTCTTCTTTAGCTAACCAGAAAGCTAACACAAAACAACGATAAAAATTCCCTCACTGAAATAAATTTACTTGTAAAAGCAGTCTCAAATGTAACCCATGGGCACACCCATATAATTTATAACTGCAACATCCAACCAAATAGAAAATAGAAGGAAATAGAAAATATACAGACTTACTTTGTCCAAAAAGAAAATTTTTGTTCTAATAGAATTCCCAATGAAAGGAATGCGTAGTGGCTGAATGGTGTCCACCCCAGCCCCCTTAAGATGTGCTCACATCCTAATCTCTGGAACCTATTAATATCACTTATTTGGGAAAAAGTCTTTGCAGATATAATTAATTCAAATATGTTGACAGGAGATCAGTCTGGATTTTCCAGGTGGGGCCTAAATCCAATGATAGGTATCCTTATAAGAGACACACAGAGGTGAAGAGAGACACAAAGGAGAAGGCAATGTGAAGACAGAAGCAGACACTGGAGTGATGTGGCCAGAAACCAAGCTGGCAACCACCAGAGGCTGGACTAGGCACAGAGCAAACTCTCCCCAAACCCTCTGCAGGAAGTGCGGCCCTGCCAACACCTTGATTTCAGACTTCTGGCCTCTGGAACAGAATAGAATAAATTTCTGCTGTTTTAACTTACCAAGTTTGTGATAATTTGTTACAGCAGTCCTCAGAAACAAATACAGTATGACTTCAAGCAATCACTGAAGCTCAACAAATGTAGAAATATTTCACCCAAAGGAAAGAGGACTATGAAAATTATAGTTCCTCATTCAGAATCACTCAAACCATTTTTTATGCTTTGGCATCTGTTGAGGTTCCAACAGACTCTAAACCCAAGTGAAATTTAAAACACATCAGAATCACTCAAACTGAAGCAATCTGAGGTGTTTAGGTAAGGAAAGTATTAAACAGGGGTATATTTGTATACATATACATTTTTTTCAGAAATAAGTTCAGTCAGGCTCAAAAATATGATTCAACAACATAATGAATATGCCAACTTTTTTTAGTAACTTACTTGAAGAAAAGTAAATATTATTTGTTGATTAACAGAATAACATTCTTTTCCAATAATTTCTAGACTCCATGACAGCAACTTAGTAGTTTAAAAATTGTAAACTAATAAAAAAAAGTCAGGCCTCATCAATTAATAATTTATTTTGAATGTTCATGGAAGTCATAGATACTTTAGATTTTTAGAGGAAAAAAATAGATATCATGATTCTGGCTTTCTAAAAACATTTACACTGGGATGTTGCGTACCTGAATATTATTATGTCAGTATGTACTTCAAAAATTGAGATAAGAAGACTAAATTCTGGGATGTTGCTACTGGACACTCTTGAATTTATATCTTACTTTGGAAATCTCAAAATAGTTCCTTTTTAAAATTTAACGATTATTCTACTTTTCCATTAAAGAAATATAGTTTTCCTTGATGAGCAAATTATGCCAATAGTCTTATTTTTGTTTAATGTCCTTCTACTTTTCTTTTAAGTGAGTTTAAATTTATGTTAATTTCTTTTAAAAAGGAAGTGTAGGAGAGGTAAAATCTTTCATTCTGTCTACTCTTGCATGTGATTGGCTGGTTGTCTGTAACAAAAGACAGATTAACAAGACAGAGGACAGAAAAAAAACAGAAGCCTATTAGCATGTATATCATCCACGTAACACATGGGAGTACCTAGCAATGAATAACCCAGAAGAGGTGTTTAAAACCTGGATTTACTTTGGGTGGTGGAGGTGATTACATCGCTTGAAGCCAGGAATTCAAGACCAGCCTGGGTAACATAGAAAGACCCCAACTCTACAAAAATAAAAACAAATTGCCAGGCATGTGGTATGCACCTGCAGTCCTAGCTACTGGGGAGGCTGAGGCGAGAAGATTGCCTGAGCCCAGGAGTCAAAGCTGCAATGAGCTATCATCATGCCACTGAGGTCCAGCCTGGGACCTGAGAGCAAGAAGCTGTCTCAAAACAAAACAAAATTTAAGAACTTGGGTTTAAATACCATCTTCAGCTAAAATAAAGGAAGAAAGTATGGGGGGACAAGTTATGGAAAGGTAGCCATAACTTGGGATATGATAAGCAAGGGTAAAGTGTGTTATACGAATTTAAGTTCATGCCTTACCCATTGATAATAAAGTATTTTAATGAAGTCATTCTTCCTGATACAAAAACGGAGACACCATGACAAACAGAGATTTCCTTATAAATGTACATTTCCTGTACAAAAGGGAAGTATGCTGTTTTTGGAGCTTCTTCTCTGTCAACTCTTTCCCAGAATAATCAGCTCAAAATAATCTTTATGCCAAAGAGGCATATTTTGGAGTGGCATATTTTGGTCCCCTACAACAGAGTACCCCAGGGAGTATTGTGGCATCATGTTAAATATCCTCAGCAAAAAAAGAAATCCCCTGGCAAATGTAGCTGCCAAGATATAAAATTCAGCTAAAATAGAGGATGGAAAGCGTTGTATATAGGTTGTAAAGACAATAGGGAAGTCAGACTGCTAGTTTTTGGTGAAGGCACTCTGAGCAGTACTTTGTATTTCACTCAGGAAAAGAAAATAAGGAATAGTATCAAGGTGGCCCAATGTGTGGTTAAGACTCCTGCAGCAACTAAATCTGATATTTCAAAAATATTATAAACAATAATTCTAGAGCAGTTATATGTCAAATCATTCATTTATTTAAACACTTTATTCAACAATTACTTTTTGCTTCTTTCAAGTGTACAAAGTACCCCACTATGCTATTTATCCAGGACACAAATGAAGAGAAGACACTTATCCTAAAGAACTCTCAGCCTTTTTGGAGTGAAATACAAAAAATAATGATAGCAATATAGTATGACAAAGTCTGTAATGACAAAATATACTAAATGCAATATTTGCCCAAAGTAAAGTACATTCAACTGTAGTTGAATTCACAGAGAAACACCCTTGAGCTGGCTTTTAAAAATTAAAGAATAGTAGTTTTCAAAATAAAGAAGGACGAGAAGGAATTACCAAATAAAGGAAAAAGCATGTACAAAAGCATAGAGCTGTAAAACTTACTAGTAAGTATGTATGAATATATACAGGGATATAGAAGATATATTGCTAGAAAAGTAGGCAGGGATGAAGTGGTATTGTGTAAAGAATTTGAACTTTATCCTATTCATAATGGAGAAACATTGGACATTCCTTAACATGCTGCCACATTCAGATGCCAGTCAACGATGCTCAGCAAGGCAACCTGGCTTGGATCCAAAATGGAACCTCAACCCTAGGATCTATTGCTGGCAATGCCCACGCTAGATTTTTATATATCTCTGATAGCCCCCAATGCCAAATCTGTCCTTGGTCCTCTGATTCTGGACTATCATTTCTTTTCCTATTAAAAATGGTATAAAGAATGAAATAGGATATCAGAGGTATGCGAGCATGGTGAAGGAATGGAAAAGAAGGTCGATTTCAAATGTAATTCATTTCTTAAGCTGGTTCACACTTTCTGATCGGAAAAGCTGAACATTTTTCTCTTCTCCCTTGCTGAATTTGCATCTGTGTGTGATCCAAGGATAAAGATAAAGAATTCAAATAAATAAATAAAAAGACATTCCACAAGCTGCTAGCATAGGAATGCACAGGAAAACAAATTTGTTGGGACTCATATTTTTTTTTTTTTTTTGCCGGTAATATATTTGTTGTTGTTGATATTTCTTTTTTGGTTTTGGTTTTGATTTGGTTTTCTCTGTTTCATAGGTTTCCATTTCTCCAATTACAGAGTCCCAAAAAGGCCAAAGGCCCCTGAGTCAATCTAAGAGACTGACCAAATTTTCTGATATTGAAATGCAAAACATTTTATCAGCTTAGTGCATATTAGAATGGCTTTAAGTAAACTCAAAAAAATGAAAATCACCTCCACCTGCTGTTTGAAGAGACACCTGATAATATGTTAACCTTTTGTCATTGGGGTTATTTGTTAAAATCAAAAGAGCTAAGAAACATGGTTAATGGCAGAGGGTTTGCATCCCTTGTCTCACCTAATTATAACAACTTGTGTCAAACTGCCTGACTTATACCCCCTGAGAGATTTACTCAGCTAAATAAGATAGGGCAGATGTTAGTATTTATACACAAAACATTCAAGCAATGCCTCTACTCCTTCACAGGTGAGATGTTTTTGCCCTGGGGTCAGAAAGTTCTATCAGTACTGGTACGTCATAGGTGAAAACATCCCTTCAGGGAATAGGAAAATAGGAAGCCACACGTGCTCATGCTCATGCTCAGGGCCAATGCTCTGGAGCTTCTGTAAGTGTAAGGATGTCAATGCAACATTGTGGCCGTGTATTAAAGAATGTATTTATACAACTAATCATGGTGTGCTTGGGAGTTCTTCCGGAAGAAGGCAAGTTGCAAGGCAAAACGTCAGTCATATTAAAAATGATTTCCCCTTAACTGTAGTTATTCAAATAGTTTTTAATTTAAGGTGTATCTAAAGCATTTGTAGGGATTTTTTTTAAATATGCTTTTCTCCCAATTTCTTCCTGTTTATCCATTCATTAAGACAAAATATCTTTCGAATTCTAAAGAACTATAATTTATTACCTGAAACCACTGAAGTTTGAAAGAATATTTAATCCTTTCTTTTCATCTTCCAGTTCACTCTTTCACTATAAGAAGGTATGTGTAAGGCATCAGCTTCATACAAAATAGCCAACAAAGTGCTGTTTGCGGCTGACTTTTCCTTGACAAAGACAGTGACAGGAGTCCACCATGGAAGCTCACCTCTACAAATATGCATAGTTGAAACTTTAGTAGTTGGTTCTAACTGTTCAAATAAATCTGGACAACCCAAAAGAAAGAAGGAGGAAGAGGGAGGGAGAAACAGAGACAAAGTCAGGCAGTGACACAGAGACATAGACAAAAGTGGAGAGAGAATCCAAATAAGTTTATGAGGTATAATAAGCAGACATTTTGATTTGGTCAAGACAAATTTGTTTGAATATAATTGGTTGTCAACATTTAGAAATCAAGAGGTTTACCCAGAACAATCTTGCTGTGTTCATCTGTTTGCATTGCACTAAAAGAATACCTGAGGCTGGGTAATTTATAAAGAAAATAGATTTATTTGTCTCTGGTTCTTCAGACTGTACCAGCAGGGCACCAGCATCTGCTTCTGGTGAGCCCTCAGGTAGCCTTTACTCATGATGGAAGTCGAAGGAGAAGCAGGCATGTCACAAGGAGAAAGTAAAAGAGAGAGGGAGCAAGAGAGAAAGGAGAAGATGCTGGACTCTTTTAACAATCGGATCTCATAGTAACTAATAGAGCTAGAACTCCCTCTTAACCATAGGAGGGCACCAAGCCATTCATGAAGGATCTGCCCCCACGACCCAAACACCTCACACTAGGCCCCACTTCCAACACTGGGGATCACATTTCAACTTGAGATTTGGAGGGGACAAATATCCAAACTATACCACTTGTTTTATGGCTCCTGTTAAAAAGCAAGATCTGGTAACACTGAACCTGCAGCTTTGCATGCACTTTACCAGTCAGTACTGAGTGCTCCATGATTCTTTAGAGTAGAAATCTTTCCAGTTAACCCACTGTCTTTCTGAGCTATTTTACTTGCTTATGTTTGTCTCCATGGTCCCTACAAGCATTTGAGTTTGTGATCTTTGATAGAATTGTGTCTTTTTGTAACACCTAATGGCATACTTGCCTTTTAAAAATGGTCAAGGATGTTACAGTCTCAGTGTACATGCTATGACTTCTCATTTCCTCAGCTATAGTATATGTATAATACAGTGCTTAGAACTATTTTATACAGCCTCAGATTCCTTTTCAACACAGAGCACCAGGTAGCCACTAATAATCAGAGATGATGCATAAGATAAACAATCATTACTATAAAACCAAATTATACTATTAGTAGTATTGAACATCAGATGGGTGTTAATTCATATCTATCTCCACCATTGCTTACTAAATGTTGCCCTAACATTAGAAAAATTCTAAGAAGTTACAAAAATCATTGTTAACAAGATAATTACAAATGCTATAAAATGCAACTTTGATGTTAAAAATCACTTAGGGAGGCTAGGCATGGTGGCTCATGCCTGTAATCCCAGCACTTTGGGAGTCTGAGGTGGGTGGATCACTTGAGGTCAGGAGTTCAAGATTAGCCTGGCTAACATGGTGAAACCCTGTCTCTACTAAAAAATACAAAAATTAGCCAGGTATGGTGGTGGGCGCCTGTAATCCCAGCTACTTAGAAGGCTGAGACAGAAGAATCACTTGAACCTGGGAAGTTCAAGGTTGCAGTGAACTGAGATCATGCCACTGCACTGCAGCCTGGGTGACAGAGTGAGACCCTGTCTCAATTTAAAAAATAATAACTTAGGAGCTCATTGATTCCTCCGTTTACTCAATGGCATAACTCAACACATTACTCAATACCTATAGTGTATTGGAAGAGATATAAAGAGAATCATGAACACAGATTCCACCGTCAAGAGCTACCTTTAATAGGAAATTAAAGATAGATAATTTGAATAACTGTAAAGCAAAGCTGAGAGTAATAAGTGAGATAGCAAAAATGCAAACGAAATGTATGGCAATCATGCTCAAACTTCTATGTGCATCAGAATCACTTTGAGAACTTGTAAAAATGTAGCTGCCCTCACTGAATCTGATTCAATGGATTTGGAATATATCTCTTACATCTATATTTTTAACCAAAGATGGAGAACTACTATTGTGTGGGATTCAAGGGTCAGAAGAGGTGACTCCCTGCTGGAGATCAGAAAATTTCCTAGAAGAAATAGCATGTGAGTCGGGCCTTATATTGGAGAGGCTTTGGCTAGGTAGAGTTGAAAATTCTGAGAAGAAAGATGAGCGGCTATATATAGGAAAATAAATTTTAAATTCATTTCGATTTGTAGAGGCAGAAAGGGTGTGATACCTTTTCTCATCCCTCATAAGGGTTAAGGCTGACACTCCTATAATGAAAGACAGTTAACAGGAAAAAAGCATAACAAATGTATATCATCAAAGTTTTATGGGATGTGGGAGCCTTCAGAATGAAGACTTAAAAGACACAAGAAGAAACTGTCTGCTTTTGTGCTTATATTCCATGAAGAGTGGACAGCCAAGTAGAAATGTGATTGGGCACAAATGGAATGATCGAATAGTAATAGACTGAGTTGGGAAACTCAGAAAGGCCTGTCTGTTCAGGTTCTTCTTGACCTCTCTGTGTGGCCTTCCTTCTTCCCACATATAGGGTAGGACCCCTTCTGGAATGAGAGTCTTATGACCTGCTATCAGACAAGAGTAGGTCAAAGAATTTTTTCATGGTCAGCTCCTAGAAGAAAGGTGGAAGAAGGCTAGAGTAACATTTTCAGACTTTATGGTTTGCTTTGGGGAAAAGGAGTTTTAGTTTCTCTGACTTATCTTGGGAAAGAGGAATTCTGATTTATATGAGTCACTCTGGGGGAGATAGAGTGGCAAGAGACGAGAGGGCAGAAGAAGGTCAGAGAGACCTTGGTTCTGAGGTTGCTTCTGAGACCTTCCAATGTACTTTAGCTCAAATTACTCAGCATGCCAAAGTGCCATATTTTGGGGTATTATTTTCTGAACCACAACATTCTTCTTCCTTCTTTAAGAAGAAACTTCCTGAAGTTTCACAGTCCAGAAATTGGGTTGCTGGATTGTCTCATAAGCAATAGAACCAATCTCTCAGCTCCAAGAATAGACCAGTCCAGTTAAACTGTTAAGTCTCATTCCCCAAGGTGATGTTGCCGATGGGCTTACTTCAAAGTGAGGCCGCTATGCGGTGTGAGCAGTTACATACTTACTAAGAGGCATTTCCATGAAAACGAAAGAAAAGCAAAGGTCAGTGTTTAGAAGAGACTACAAATTATTTTCTGAGTCTGGAAGATAGCCAGTTGAGAAGATTTCTAGATTTGAGCTTGATGCATTTTCTGTGGGAGTGGAGGCAGGCAGGAGCAACCTGACGGATTTTTCTAGTTTGCAGTTTGCATTAGGTGAACTTTTCTAAGCAGTCCATACAGCAAAAGGCACAGAGTTTGTGTATATGTAAGCTGATCTGGTGATTTTCCTGAAGTCCATATCAAGTGGTCAAGCATCAACTTGCAGGGCTTCAGGAAAAGTACACTTTTAATTTCAACAATTCCACACAAGAGATTGTGAGGAAAACCTGGAAGTATTAGTTTGGAGACACCTTGGAAGACACTAAAAAAATTCAGGATCCAGTCCAGATTTCAGATGGATGACAACCCTACAAAAATAATGAGCTAGAGTCTAATAATGAATTCACTATACTTTTCTTCTAAAGTATCATATTTATATCGATAGTCACCCCCATTTCTACCAAAGGTATTCAAAGTAAAATCTATTTGTTTGCAAAATCAGTTTTGTCTCATTAAAGTTGGCTTGATTATTTATGTTAGTACAGTAAGACTAGCGATCGGCCACATAAGATCTTTTTAAGTTTGCTTTGCTTGAACGTTTTATAAGGAATCTGAGATTGGACTTTTAAAAACATCTGAAAGCTACAGAGCCAAGCCAAAGATTCAATGTCACATTTCACCTATAATACCTATATATTTGAGTAAATTTATTTCTGCTCAAGGTTCCCAAAAACATTCAAAGGTTACTGGGCATGTGACAAAGGGACATTTTTTACCCACCTGTAAGGCAGTCATGTGAACCCTACACAGCCACAGGGGCAGAACTACTCAAGGCCATGGAAGCCCAACTAATGCATCAGCATGAACTGGATGTGAGACGTGGAGTCAAGGAGGTCATTTTGGAACTTTAAGATTTAATGACTGCCTTATTGGATTTCAGACTTGCACGGGGCCTATGGCCCCTTTGTTTTGGCCTATTTCTCCCATTTGGAATGGGTGTATTTACCCAATGCATGTACCCTAATTGTATATGGGAAGTAACTAATTTGCTTGATTTTACAGGCTAATAGGCAGAAGAGTCTTGCCTTGTCTCAGATGAGACTTTGAACTTGGACTTTTGGATTAATACTGGAATGAGCTAACACTTTGGAGGACTGTTGGGAAGGCATGATTGTGTTTTGAAATGTAAGAACATGAGATTTGGGAGTGACCAGGGGCAGAATGGTATTGTTTGGCTCTTTGTCACCACCCAACTCTCATCTTGAATTGTAGTTCCCATAATCTCCACACGTTGTGGGAGGGACCTGGTGGGAGGTAATTGAATCATGAGGGCAGTTACCCCCATATTGTTCTCATGATAGTGAGATCTCACAAAATCTGATGGTTTGGTAAGAAGTTTTCCCCTCTTTGCTTGGCACTCATCCTCTCCCCTGCCACCCTGAGAAGAGGTGCCTTCTGCCATGATTGTGAGTTTCCTGAGGCCTCACCAGCCATGTGGAACTGGGAGTCAATTAAACCTCTTTCCTTTATAAATTACCCAGTCTCTGGTATTTCTTCATAGTAGCATGGGAACAAACTAATATAGCCTCTGTGCATCTTTCCTACTTCCCAGAGACAGAGTAGGGCCCCTTCTGGTATAAGGGTCTTAAGAGCTATTATTGGACAAGGATGGATCAGAGAATGTCCTTACACCCATCTCCTAAACGGAAGAGTAAGGAGGGTTAGAGTAGTATTTTTCTAGGTTTATAGCTGGATTTGTGGAAAAGGGGTTCTAGTTTCTATGACTGGCCTTGAGGAAAAGAAATTTTGGTTTCTGTGACTTGCTTCAAGAAAGAATGTGAGAGAGAGGGCAGAAGCTCAGAGGGATCTTGGTTCTGGGGCTTTCCAATGTCCTGTAGTTCAAAGTACTAAACACGTCATAGTGCCATACTTTGGAGTATTGTTTCATGAGCCTTAGCAGATTGATCTAATAAGACTGATAATAAAGAAATATATAAAGCTAAACAAAAGACAGTGTAAAAACAGCCACACTTATAAAAAATGCAATTCCTTGGCTTGTGTTTCTAGTGTTTATATTGATTCAAAAAGAACTGATATTTTTATTACTTCCAGAATAAATTTAATAATAGTGAAATGTTTATATTTTACCATGTAATGATCTTTTAACAGTTGATGGAATCCTATACTTGTAAGCTTCATTATGGTGAATTGCTTATACCTTAATAAAATTGAATTCATTTTACATATTAGCTAATTGAATATCACTAGCTGAAATGGAAATGTTTTATAATGATGGTGCATAGCAACGAAAGATTGATAGTTCTTTAATACTTTAGTATTCTAATACTCAATAGTTCTCACAGCATGTAATACAGGACAATTGTTGATTTTCCACAAGCTGATCCTTAGTAGTTGATCTTAATGCAACTCTTCTAAAACTCCTTTCAATAGTTTAAAGGCAAAGATGGACATAATGTACTACATGTGCTAAAGAATTTAATTTTTTAAACTCAGCATACTAAAGGACCTCAACTTATTTATTCTACACAGCAAATTTGTTACCCTGCACAATAACATACAAGTAAATAGTGACATTGTAGGGATAGTACCATGTTTTAAGAAGTGTGAAATAGAATCATAAAGAGTGTGAAATTACAAAAAGTGAAGATGCACATTTGGACAGTCCCATGTTATTCTATGCCACCAGTTTCCTGGATGGAGAGTGGCATAAACAGAGATGAAACAAAAGAGAAGAAATGCCTGATTATCAGAAAAAGGAAGTATTTAACGTTAGGAAAAATACCTAATGTAAATGACAAGTTGACGGGTGCAGCAAACCAACATGGCACATGTATACCTATGTAACAAACCTGCATGTTGTGCACATGTACCCTAGAACTTGAAGCATAATTTTAAAAAAAGAAAAAGGAAGTGTTTCTTAGATATTCATTTAAATCTCAAGTGTGTTACTGTTCTATATACTTAATAGAGATTACAAGTAACAAAAAAGGCATTCAGGAATAGCAAAACAAAGCTGACTTTGGCATATATCTAATTATATATATTGCAGAGAGTATTCTTGGTTGGAAAATTAGGTAGTTTCAAAGATGCTGGGTAGCATTTAGATAGTCTCACTACTTTAGATAGTCTTACTACTTACTACTTTAATGATACTCATTTGTCCAATTTGGGTATCTATACAAAATAAAACTTTGTTAAGCCCTTTATTCTTCCATGTATTGTATCAGTTCCAGGAGTTCCACTTGTAAAATTCCTGATTATATGCGAAATCTATGACACAGTCAATAATATACTCTAATTACTTATTTGCAAGAGAGTATTGTATTTCTAATTTGGCTTTTCCAGCCAAAGAGTTAAGAATGCCAATTTAGATAAATCTAATTCCTAGTCATTAAAATGTTTTCTTGGGTATAAAGGATGGAATTCTGTATCTGTTTTTTAAGTCTAACTAAATAAAAACTGTACTGAAACCATCTTTTAAAAACTAATTTTCTCACCAATAGTAGCAGACAGTGCAGATATAAGCCTGTTACAAAACAACATGAAAATCAGGCATTTTAACTATGTTCCTAACTTGTTAAAACACCCACCCCCCCCAACCACCCCCAACAGACAAACACAGATAAGAATCAAGGAGATAAGCATTTTCAAGTTTCAGCTCACTTGGTAGATTAAGCAAGTGTAAGATTGGCTATTTGAAGTATTCGCATTTTGGACTGCACACTATAAAGCGATAAAAATCAGTTTTTCTTAGCTTCCAGGTTAATTGTTTGGCAGTGGGTTGTTTTTAATTAGGTTATCCAACAAAAGATAGTAATCTCAGGCAAAATCTCTCAGGTTAATCTTTTTTAAAAGAAAAGATACAGATTTATCCTCTTATTATTTTCAGCCAATTGATTATAGCATCTCTTAGTCTGGAGAAACACTGTTTCTCTATATGCGCAACGCTCCTGACAACAAGGGTGTGGAGTTCTTCCATACCAGGCAATTCTCTAATTCTCCACACAACAGCTGGGTGTCCTAGCATTTAATCCAATTCTGACACCATCTCAATGTAGTTAGTTTGAGAGTCTACCAATTAGAAGGCTTAGTATTACAACACTGAACCCAATTCAGATGTCAGTTGTAAGCCTGGGCCTCGCATACTTCTGAAGGACTAACTATAGATTGGGGATTTGTACAACCCCGTTCTCAGGTGTGATCATGTGCTAAAATGGCTCACAGATCTCAGGGAAGCACTGTACTTACATTTACTAGTTTATTATAAACTCAGTAACAGCCAGATGGAAGAGATGAATGGGGCATAGTGTGGGAGTGAGGGCATGGGGCTTCACTATCCTGCCTAGGTACGCCACCCTCCCAGCATTTTGATATGTTCACCAGCCTGGAAGCTCGTCAAATTTTGTTGAAGAGTTTTTAGTTAGCCTAATCTTTTCTCCTACCTACCTCCTCTTTAGAATCATTCTAATCATTTAGTCTTTCTGTCGAACAGCCCCATTCTGAAGCTATCTAGGCCTGCACCCACCCACGCCCATTGTCTCATTAGCATAAACTCAAGTATGCTCAAAAGGCGTGCTTATGAATAACAAAGTACACTCCTATCAGCCAGGAACAGAGGACAAAGACCAAATACACTGTTTATTATACCATATTGAGTTCATTTAACTGCAAACTAGATGAATCTATTGCTATTACTTAAGTAATATTTACATTTTCATTACAAGAGAAAACTTTTAATGAAAATAAATCTCAACAATGATTCTAATATTATCTAGTCACTCCCTATTCTTTCTCTATTTTAATTTAAAAAGTGTATAATTCCTGTATTTAATGTTACTATCAGTCTTCCTAACCAAATATGAAGTATCAATGTTCACAACGATAAATTTATTTTCTTTTTTTTTTTTTTTGAGAC
>NW_012110030.1:3335163-3346451 GCF_000951045.1 Mandrillus leucophaeus | reverse complement strand
CAACCCTGCTTTGTCTCTCCTATGATAGTCTTATTGGATTTGGAGGAGTTGTTTCATTCTATCATGTATAATTTTGGTCTGACAGTAAACCCAAGTATTTGCCAGCCATTTGAGTAGTCAAAGGAGCCATAAGTTTTCTCTCAACATTTTCGTACAGTCCAGAGAGGACACATGATCTAAGCTTGGCCAATTGGATGCTTTTTTGTGGTTTTGAGTCTTGAGTAAGGGCACAATGAAGGATAACAGATTATTCATCACACAGGAAGAGGCCAGCCAGACTTTCTTCTATGAGCCATTGCTGTTCTTCCTGGCCACAGTTCACATGGTCTTCCTGTCTTAATTCTCTGGGCCCCTTGTAGTCTTCCAATATATATATTTTTTGACTTAGCTAAAGACTCTTGTTTGCAATCCAAATCTTATCAGTTATAGGACTATTACTTTACTTTACCCAGTATAAGAAAAATATAACTTTTAAGAATAGAAGAATAATATTAAGTTGAATGTTACCAATTTTTTTAAATGTCTGTATTTAGACCAATAATATAGCAATAAAATGTGGTATCATTCTACTGGAAAAATTATGTAAGATATGAATGTTACAGGGAAATAGAAAGGTCAGCACATACAAACATTTCACTTCTAGCCTTAATGACCCACATTATAAAATTATTTCTAAAAGAAAGAAAGTATGTATGGTTAAATATAAGTCTTACCTTTATAGATAAACTTTTGTGCTTTCCCTGTAAAAACATTTGTGGTAATGTACATACATAAACTATCTACACTTCACATACTTTTTAAGTACTGTTTGTGGAACCTGCTTATTAAAACTCTGACTTTTCAATTTGTAGTGTAGGAGTAAGTAACTATAAGACACAAAAAACGAGGGCAAGACAAAGGAAAAGGAAAAGAAATTAATAGTTTATGTGTGCTTCTTAAACTAGGCTTTACGTTAGGTATTTGAAATACATAATGACATTTAATCTCCATAATAACTCTGTGACAAAGTAAGATTTCATTCATTTTACAAATGCAGGAACAGAACAGTGATCAAGTAAGTTTTTTCAAGATCATAGAGCTGGCAAGGCATCAAAATGAGATTCAAACCTGTTTACTCCAAAGTCCATGAACTTATTGCCATATGAGAAGAAAAATATACAGTAGTAGATTAATTATATATATGCTCACACAGATTCAGATATGTACATATACTGTATATATCAACATATATAAACATGCATAAATGTGTGCATGTTATTGAATTATTGCATTGCAAATACACATGTGTGCACACAAATGTGCATGCGTATTTGAAATGCAATAATTCAATAAGATGTATTTGTAAAAAGAATGAGTTTAAATTTTTTCAACATTTCTTATTCCATCTGGGAGTTTCTACAGTAACACATTTTGAGAGAACCCTGACCATATCCTATTTAATTGAATTCAATTCTTATGAATATTCCTGCACGAAGAATGAATGTCTTCATTGAAGCATAGGGGTTATAAGAGTAGGAATTATTTAATATAAGCAAGTGATACCTTAGAAATACAGACATATATACATAAAAGCTAATTCATCTATATTTGTGCACTTTATTTTGTAGGCTACTGTGCCCAGCAATTTCAGCTAACATGACCAACTGACATGATATAGACAGCCTGCATTCTCCCATTACAGAAACAGAAATGCTTGGAAAAACAGGGCATTAGTTATCTATCCCTGAATAACAAATTGCCACCAAAATATTATCTCATCATTTCTGTGGGCCAGGAATTTAAGAACAGCTTAGCTGGATGGTTCTGGCTCTGGGTCCCTCATTAGGCTGCAATCAAGTTTCAGCTTGGGCTACAGTCATCTGAAGGGTTGGAAAGGGCTGGAGGATCCATTTCCAAGATGGCTCATTCACATGGCTATGGGCAGGAGGTGTCAGTTCCTCACTGCCTATGGGCTGGAGGCCTTAGTTTCTTGCCATATGGGCTGCTTATTGGTAAGCTAGCTTCCCCCGGAGAAGTAATTCAAGAAGGAAAGAACTACAAAGAAGTTGTGATATCTTTTTATGGCCTATTCTCCAAGTCATACATGATTACTTGAGCTTTATTCTAATCATTAGAAGCAAGTACCTAAGTTCAGTCCATACTCAAGCCTTTGTCTCTTACAGGGAGGAGAGTCAGAGAGTATCAAAGAGATTGTAGATATAATGTTTTTAAATCACAGTTATCACAAAAAGTAAAATGCCAAAACAGTAGAAGGAAGCTAGGACAGAGAGCTGATGGATTTCAGACCTGGAGATATTTTCTCCAGGTTAGGGGCTAAGGCTGTAATTTCACATTGGGGGAAAAAAAAAAAGAATCTTCGTCTTCTCCAATACCATGCAAATTATAAACTACTGACTCCACTACAAGAAACTAGGATCTTAGAAGGGTTGTGAAATATACAAAAAAAGAAATGGAAAAAAAAATTACTCAAGGGCTTCACCAGTATGTAAGGAAACTTAACATATGACCATGATTGTACTTCAGGGGATGGTCGAAAGGGGGATGTCTTTGATTAAGTTACTTCACCTCATTTATAAGCCTCTTTTCCTGTAAAATTTTGATATTACTTTCTTAAGCTATTTCACAAAAGTATTATAAGAGTAAACAGAAATTATGATAATGTGCTTTAGAAAAAAAATGCCATGTAAATATGAAATATAAGAAGTGTCTAACAGTATCTATCATCTTTTTGGTTGTGAAATAAAGTCCTCCTTTAGTACGTTGGAAACAAAATTTAGATAAATTTATTATCTGGTGTAGCCCTTAATGCAAAATAGTTGATGACCATATCTTCATATGATTCATTCAACATTTGTTAAGTACCTATAATATGATATCCATGTTAAGTGAAAGATACAATGATAACCAGAATAGTTAGCAAGGTTGCCTTCATGCAGCTTATAGTTTAAATATTCTGCATAACAAACTTGTGATATAGTCAAAGTACTTATCTCCTAAGATAAGGAAACTGTGGCTCATTCCAACTATTTACCCAAGATCTAAGATCTCATTACTCAACTGTAGATAAAAGACAAAGCCTTGAAACAATACAATGCTCTTTCCTCTTTCCCTTATTTTTTCTATTTTTAACCTCCATTTGTATTCAACTCCCCCTCTCCCTCCACTTGTCACCTTCTGCCCATACCCTTCACTCCCCACTTAATTCTCTGTGCTGAGTTTTATCCTGACTGATTTGGTATCATCAATAATAATAATAGTAAGGCAAAAGTGAGTCTTCTGAAATAGATAGGGATTCCAAAAGAGATACTTTTATCAAATAGGTTGTAAGTACAATGCCTTAATCCCCTGGTACTAGATTTTTCATCCAAATAACAGCTTTGATCTGAGGCCAGCAAGCATGTCCCACCAGTCTTGCCGTTTGCACAGAGAAACAGACCACTGCCTACTAGATTTCCCTGAAGGCATCTTTGAATCTGAAAGTAAAGCTGCCTCGCCATCTAAAATGACCAGCATTCTTCACCCACTTTACCTAACTTATATAAAGCAGCCTTTTAAATGCAAATAATATCTGATAGAGATTAATGTCAATTCACTTTTAGATATTGATAAATTTGACCCAATTGATTTATTATTCTCTTACGTGCAATAAGATACTAGAATTCCAGAAGAGGGAACCATAAATTTTCCTCAGTAACAAGCTCCTGAAAACAAAAAATATATTAGGAGTTCCTGCTGCTGTCCGGGCTTGTGAAGAAAAGGAGGTATTCATACCGTTTAACATGGCAAGCCTGAATGAGATGCATCAATATGATACTACATTATGACCTTCCTAAATACCCTAAAGACCCTATTTGAATTGTCTAGTTCTTGCCCCTTCTCCTCCTCTTGTGTTCTGCATTTTATGTTCTATTGGGCAAAATTCTCTGTTGCTTTTCCTCTAAGCTGACTTCTTTTTCCATCTTTATTTTGTGAAACTGTTGAAAGCGCAGAGTCTAGAATTCTTAAATGTGCTATCCTTTAAATGAAAAAGATTATGTCTCAAGGTAAGTTTTTCAGCTAGTAATGTCTCAAGAGGGCTTTGTAGGAAGCACCCACGTTTAGTTCAAGACACTGATAGCAATGGATGATATGTGAGGAAGTGGGCTCTGCATGGATAGATTTGTGGCACAAGAAATTTGGCATAAAGCAACCAGCATGAGTTGTTTATCTCGTAGGTGTGAGGAATTTTTCATCAATCATGTGCATCTTCTTATACAGTGTTCCTTGTAAGAGGTGCTTTATATTTCTTACAATGGCTGGTCTTTGATAAAGATGTTGAGGCTTGTCCAGTGTGTCTTATTGAAACTGTTGAGGTGATTTCTGTCTGGTTGTCACCTATGACATATTTACCTAAAGCTCATATGTTAATGAATCAGATGAGCTAATCACAAACATAATTTTAAAAATTGTTTCTCTAGAAACCATTTGCAAGGATTCTGGAAAGTTCCATCTTCAGCTTTTCCCTTCTTCTGCTGTCTGATAATACTTTAATAAAACTATGTACTTTTTATCAAGAAGTTTCATTATATTAATCATAACTCCTTCTAGAAAAAAGACAAAACAGGAACAATTATTCCCGATGGATATGGGTTGACATAGATGCCAGTATACATGTATAAATGAGTTTAACCAATTCGCTGGATCAAGTTAGTATTCAGCAAAATAATAGACAGTCAATCAAATTATCAAACTGATTTTTTGGGGAAAAGGTCTTCGAGCAATTTCAATTCATAGCCAACATGTAGACATCAACAATTAGCAGATGCATCAGTTTGAATCCCATGTATCTTTTTATTGTGAAATTAACTCTTAACTTAAGACATATCTTACAGATTCCAGAAAACTGCTATGCTATAAAACAATGATGTGCTTTCTTCAGAAAACATAGTAAAGCAGTTAGCACATACTTAGAAAATTTAATTGTGATATCATTTAAAATAGTCATTAATGGATTAAATAAACTAGGTAAGCCAGTTTAAGTTGTAAGTCATAAAGAAATAAAAATATAACCATAATTCATACATTTACCATAATCATTAATAATGACTTTAATTTAAATTTCCCAATTTTCACTGTAAAGTAGACTATTGGCTTATCTAAACTGGAGCAGAGATATTTTATTATCCCCCATTTTCAACACTTCTTTCAAAGTTATAAATGAAAGCCATACTTAAATTTCAATAATGGAGCCAAATCAGAGGTAGTCCTAGAAAGAAGGTGCCAAATAAGAATAAATGTGTTGAAAATGAAGTTTGCACAATGAGAACTACCTATTTAAAATTGAAAATTTTCCTGAGATGGCCTTTCCCTTTTTCCCTCCCCATACACATAATATCCAGCAACCACAATACCTTTTCATCTGAAACTGATCTAAAATAAATTTAACTAAAGCAGGAGTCATGTGCCTAGACTTCTCACTCCTGAGTCTATCACCAGTTCTGTGTGGGATCTGAGGGAGTCACCGACTGTAGCTGCCTGTCTCTCTCCCAACTTCCTCACATGTAAGAATCTTGAGGAAATCTCCAATACTCCTTCTAAAGTTAATCTTTGAATAGTCTTTATAAAATGTTCTGGCCTTGTACAAAACCAACAGGATCTTCTAATCAGATGAAAGTAAACAGATTAGTAGAAATACATTTGTTATATTCAATACTAAGTTCCGTTTCCTTTTTATATGTAAACATGGTCTTCTGAATTCAAAATATTCATTTCAGCCATGCAGGGCATAATTCCAGGTGTATAGGAAAAAGGACTGGACATTTAGTGAATAAAAATGGAAAGCTAATGAATATGTAATGTACTCAGCCGAACTCTTCACCAGAGACATATCATTTATAATCCCCAGTTCTTCAGTTAATACGCAATTATAATTAAACCATGTGCATTTGATTTGCATTGTCAATGCACTTTGCCTGATAATGTGTTGGTTTTATCCTGTTTTTCTCAAGTACCAAGTTTTTCAATAATACCAATTTTGCTTTAGTGGAATGATGTCTACTTTCATAGAGAGATGCTCTTTGATGGTAACAGAATCCATAAAATACTTTCAAAAAAATTAATGAAGGCATTTGTTAGGCATAGCCTGTTTCATCAGAATGTACCTAGTTTATTTTACAATGGTAAAATTGCCAAGACTTAGAGAGCATTCGGATTGAATCATGAATATTCCAAAGGGGTAGATTAATCTGTGTGAACTAGAGAACTCTGCTGAAACTGCTGTTTAACATTCTAAAGTGTGGAATTCATCTTCTTACAACACAAAAGAGCTTCCGATAATAAAGATTTTTTATAATGGCAATAAGGCAGCTCAGTGGGGTGTGGTTTTCATGAAATAATCACACTTCTGAGAGATTAGACATTGTGCCTTACGCTGTACAATCCCCTCAAGTATTATGGTGACATGTTGATGCCACCTCCCCCACACACAGCTCTATTCCTCAGTTACTCAATGGGCCCTTCGAAAAATATCTGCCCACTTAGAGCTATATTATAAACAAGCTGGGAGATCTATAATACAGTATTAGTGCTTTATCACCTCACAGTTTTCTTTATGTTTCTCATAAGTAGAAATAGTTATAACTTTCCACTGTAGTTCAGATTTAAAACACACACACCAAAAATATAGTTACAGTAAGAAAAATCATAGTTTAGAAATATGGACTATATACTTGTTGCAGTTTAGCTCATAATTATGCAAGTCATCCATTATTAATCTGCACTGCTTTTTAAATGAGGCATCCATTAAGAGTTCAGGCATAAATTTGAATATTGTACTATAAAATTAACCAAGAATATATGTTAACATTAAAATATATTCCTTCAAATTTTCAAAAATTATTACATGAGGAATGTGTCACTTTTATTTGCTGTTCACTTCAAACTGTAATCTAAACAACATCTATTGATATTTTCAGTGATCTCCTAATGCTGATAGTTTGAAGACTGATAGTAGGGTGTATCTGTTGTTTCTCATTGGCAAAGAAAAGTGTATTCTCTTGCATATTTCATCTGTTTTCGTGTTTAGACAGAATATTAAGAAAATATATGGTAGGGACCTATAAATGCCAGTTGTAAGTAGGGTTTTTGATTTATTAAGCACTTTTCTAGAACTGCCAAAATATTAAGCTTTGTGGGCATAATTCTACATTTTTGACATTATGAAATAAATTTTTTAAAGTTGCTTTGGAATGCTACATAATTGAAAATTCCATTATAAGTAATGTCGCACTCCCTGTGTTGTAGAAAATACATGCCTAGTTTAAAGTGCTATTTATTTCAAAAATAATGCCATTTTTAACCACAGAACCCTTGTAAAAGATGAATAGCATGTTTTAAGCTAATGGTACAATTAACCAAAGTTTCAGTTTATGTCAAAGCTTATAAGTTGTTTGCTAAACTTTCTGGGTGAGGAATCTAGTGGTCTATCACAGGCTATGGTAACAAAAGGTCAAGGTATTAAATTAAATTCATAGATTACTTTTGCCTACAATAAGAAAAATAAAACTAATAAACTTTGTCAGTTTTTCCTAAGAATATTAATATTGTTACAGTGGATACATTTGGCAGTTCTAGTTGTGGAAGAAGGTTCCAACACAATGGACAAAATTAACCCTTGCTTTTATTAGGAATTTTATAACAGTGATTTAAACTTTAATGTCTATAAAGATCACTTCAGGATCTTGTTAAAATGCAGATTGTGACTCAGTAGGTCTAGGATGGAGTTTCAGAGTCTGTGTTTCTAATAAGCTCTGAAGCGATGACCGTATTTCTTGTTTAGCTACAGCCTTTGTGCAACATCACGCTGGAATCTTGTATCATTCTTTTGTTTGTCTTCTGCTACACGTGACAGATTGCTAACAGGTTTTTGTTGTTGCTTTGGACAGAATTCTGTTCCTCCAAAATGTATATGCTGGAATCCCAACACCTATTTGCAGATAGGGTCTTTGTGGAGATAATTCAGTTTAAATAAGGTTATAAGAGTATAGTCACAGATTGGGGTCCTTATGAAAAGATACACCAGAGAGGTCACTCTCTGTCTCTGCCATGGAGCACACAAGGAGAGGATACTGTCTGCAAGCCAGAAAGAGAGCCCTCTCCAGAGATCTAATCAGCCAGCACCTTGATCTCAGGCTTCCCAGCCTCCAGACATGTGAGGTAATGCTTTTCTGTCGTTTAAGCCACTCGGTCTATGATATTGTGTTGTGACAGCCCAAGCCAACTAATATAGATGTTATTTTTTCTTTTGCTTTCTTTCCTCCCATATTTTACCTGAGGAAGTAAAGTTCACCAAATTAGGAAGCCAGTGTAACCAGAAGCAAGTTTTCAGCTATTGCTCCAAATTCTATCCTGATCATGTCCTGCATCATCGATTGGATTGAGCAAGAAAGATGATGCTTTTCTCACCTTGCCAATGAATGCATTTAATTTTCCTTAGTTACTACATTATTCCTGTTAACAAAGCAAATTGTTGAGACAATTTCTTAAAGCCTTAGAGTAGAAATTCCAGGCTGATTAGTTGAAAAGTTGTACCTGGTTGATTTCATGGCATCTCGCTCTGTCATGTCTTCCCACCCCAGATTTCGACCAGGGAGGGGGACAGAACTGAAGGCAGTTGTCGTGGCTCTTTCACCTCTCAGAATATGGAGGCGGGCATCCTGGCTGCTGTCAATCAGTTAGCCTCCCCCTACTTTCCTACTCATACACCAGGTTATCAACCTGCAAGTGTCAGTGAAATAAATTGTAGTACTTCTTCAGTAAAGCTGGAGGGATCGATTATATGGCATGACTATAAGGATTCTCTTATGAATTATAAAAATACAAAATGGCTATGGGGACAAACTGATTTTGAGAAATAGAAGTGTGCTTAAGTTACTCACATTCCTACATATAGTCAAATTATATTTTACAGTATATGTCAAATGTAGTTGACTGTGCTCTAGGAACATTAAATACATCAATATTTGAATTCAACCCCCCAAAATGTAAATGAATAGATACTAATGTCTTTGCAAAGCTCTTCATTTGAATTATGGAAAGATGTGTGATTTTATCATGGAGCATCCCCTTGCTTTTTAAAATTCACCTATTTTTAGAAAGTTTCAGAAACAACTTTACAAAGAATATATGCCAAAAGCACAAAGGAGGCAAGTTAAAACAGGGTTATCAAGACCAAATATGTCTGGGCTAATTTAGTTACTGTGTTGGCCTCCATTTGGTAAGATTTATCTAATGTTTTCTGCCTCTAAACTCAAAAACACTTGTGATTTTGCAGTATGAAGCCTTGTAGATAGTGTTTTTTGTTGTTGTTGTTGTTGTTTGTTTTTTGTTTTTGTTTTTTTTTTAAGCGAAAGCAAGTTTATTAAGAAAGTAAAGAATGGCTACCCCATAGGCAGAGCAGCCTATAGATAGTGCTTTTAGCAACATGTACAATAATTATTTGAATGTGTCCATTTATTATAATACTCTAAAAATGCCACAGGCGTGAGCTTAGGTAGTCCTTCAATGATTTATTTTCATCCAAATATTGAATTTGAGTTACCTAAAGGAAAAGGTGTAAAGCATTTTCTCCCATTTTTCTCTACGTAAACTTCTTACAGTTAAGTCCTTCAAATTCTAAGCTTTTCAAGAGTATTTATATGATACCGTTTATTTCAATATGAGTTTATATATCACTGTGAAAATTCCATAACAAATGGATGAAAAGAACTACAGAATGCAAATTGTATTGAGCTAATGAAGAACAAAAAGCTTCCCTTTACCATAGTCCCAATCTTTTGCTGAAATTGGGGCAGATGCCCATTTCCTGCAGAGAACTGCAGAACTGGGAACATGCAGCTGCCAGATTTTGACTCTCCGCCATGTGTAGAACTGTTATGTCTCTCCGGGTGGAGGTTAGAATTCTGATCCACCTTCTGCCTTCATTCCACAGAAAATGTTTCCAAAGGTTTACTTGTGTTCAATGTCTAATCCTCCCACCAGAGAATCAAGTTTGGTGTTGATACACATTTTACTTTTGATACATTCAAAGAGTTTTCCTTTGCTTGATCATGTGTTTCAATGTAAACAGGGTTATTCTATGGTGAAAAATTTGTATACTACTGGGAAAGATTTTAAAATGTATCTCTGTGACTTTAAATACAAACTGAGCCGCTGCTTTAAACTTCAAGGATTTTGGCTTTTAGCCAAGTATTTAAGGACATGCCTTTGGTATTAGATTCCTGGTTATAAAGTTTTTTTAAATTTAATAAACACAGAAGATGCATTATCATTATGGAATAAATCATCTGTGAAATTTGATATTTTGAACAAAACAATCCCTGAAATACAATCCTATTTTTTTTAACCAGAGTAGTCTAGGAAAACAAAATCAGTTGTACTATGTCAAACTGTACATCTGGAGACATTGTATCTCTAAAAATCTTTGTGGACAGTGTTTTTAAATCTGTAAAAGTTTGTAAATGCCTCATATCAGCCCAGAAAGTTTTAGCAATTCTCTTTTTCCAATATTTAAATATCGGTACATTGAAATCTAAAAAGGATTTTCACATAAGCTAATGCATATGTAATAATGTAATATATTTTAATTGGCACACAAGATGTGAAAAGAGATTTTGTTTAGTGGGAAAAATTGTGTACCAAAGTACCCCTTCCTTTCCTTGTAGTATATTCATTGATGCTTATGCTTTTCATTTTGCTACTTAACAGCTGGACTACACAAATGAGACATAGCTAAAAGGTTTATTTGGCTTCTTATATTTAAGGAATACTAAGACAGTGCCCCAGGGAGGTTGCAGTGTTGCCTCTGGAGAATGTGGGGTGTGATTGTCTGGTAGTGTTTTTTACCTCGTCAGCTGTGAGGGCCAGGCATTCATGGCAGTGGAGAATGCTGCTCTTTGCTTGTATTCTCAGACTACAGGAATAATGCTGATAACACTACCACACACAAAAGTCCCGGATTTAGTTACAGTGCTCACCGGTCTTACCTGTCCCATTATCTATGTTACCAAAGGACTTAGCTTTCGTTTGCCTTACTTAGAAGCCTTCCATAGAGGAGTAAAAACACCAGTGTCCTTTCTGTACCTAAAATTATCAGACCTATTTATATTGAAAAGGCGTTTCATTTTATTTTTCTTGTCAGAATGAGACTGAAATCTTTTATGTTACTGAGAAACAGAGGTGCAGGATTAAACGCCGTAAGATTTTCATCTAATGGCCACTAGTCTTGTTTTAACATTGAAATGTCTTCTTAA
>NW_012110030.1:3319136-3335113 GCF_000951045.1 Mandrillus leucophaeus | reverse complement strand
AATTTAATAAACACAGAAGATGCATTATCATTATGGAATAAATCATCTGTGAAATTTGATATTTTGAACAAAACAATCCCTGAAATACAATCCTATTTTTTTTAACCAGAGTAGTCTAGGAAAACAAAATCAGTTGTACTATGTCAAACTGTACATCTAGAGACATTGTATCTCTAAAAATCTTTGTGGACAGTGTTTTTAAATCTGTAAAAGTTTGTAAATGCCTCATATCAGCCCAGAAAGTTTTAGCAATTCTCTTTTTCCAATATTTAAATATCGGTACATTGAAATCTAAAAAGGATTTTCACATAAGCTAATGCATATGTAATAATGTAATATATTTTAATTGGCACACAAGATGTGAAAAGAGATTTTGTTTAGTGGGAAAAATTGTGTACCAAAGTACCCCTTCCTTTCCTTGTAGTATATTCATTGATGCTTATGCTTTTCATTTTGCTACTTAACAGCTGGACTACACAAATGAGACATAGCTAAAAGGTTTATTTGGCTTCTTATATTTAAGGAATACTAAGACAGTGCCCCAGGGAGGTTGCAGTGTTGCCTCTGGAGAATGTGGGGTGTGATTGTCTGGTAGTGTTTTTTACCTCGTCAGCTGTGAGGGCCAGGCATTCATGGCAGTGGAGAATGCTGCTCTTTGCTTG
Organism: Mandrillus leucophaeus; assembly: GCF_000951045.1. NCBI lineage: Eukaryota > Metazoa > Chordata > Mammalia > Primates > Cercopithecidae > Mandrillus > Mandrillus leucophaeus. The sequence continues at coordinate 3,334,451 of NW_012110030.1, read as the reverse complement.
TATTCTCAGACTACAGGAATAATGCTGATAACACTACCACACACAAAAGTCCCGGATTTAGTTACAGTGCTCACCGGTCTTACCTGTCCCATTATCTATGTTACCAAAGGACTTAGCTTTCGTTTGCCTTACTTAGAAGCCTTCCATAGAGGAGTAAAAACACCAGTGTCCTTTCTGTACCTAAAATTATCAGACCTATTTATATTGAAAAGGCGTTTCATTTTATTTTTCTTGTCAAAATGAGACTGAAATCTTTTATGTTACTGAGAAACAGAGGTGCAGGATTAAACACCGTAAGATTTTCATCTAATGGCCACTAGTCTTGTTTTAACATTGAAATGTCTTCTTAAAATGAAGTATGACCGGGAGAAAAAAGGTAAAGTGAGCATCAAGCAACATTCAAGGCCTATCTGCATCTGGATCTATGAGTCGTATGGGCTTGATTAGAAAAAAATAAAGAGAAAAAATTGAAACCAAAATGAGACAGAAGTTTGACATTGTGAAGAGAATATTGAGGATAGCCAGTATGATTAGAAAATGAAAGAAGCAATTCCCAAAGATGCTTTATTTTCTTTATTCAGTCCAGTACAACATTAATTAATTTGCTGCTGTGTTCCAAGCCTGAAGATCAGGTGTTCCTTTAACAGGTAGTTATATGTTCTATTTTCTGACCCCAGAGGGCTCAGAAACAAACAGAGCGAACATATGAATGGCATAACTGTCATACGATGGAACACACGCTTTGTTAGCAACATGAAGAAAGAACTATTGCATGCAATAGATAAAACTAAATTGATGTATTAATTATGTAAGAGAGCAGGGGACAAAGAAGGCTTCAAAAAGGAAGCTGTTTCCTAAATACTTTATCAGAAAATATATGGACAAGATAATACTGGACAAATGCAAAAAGGAATTTGGAATGATGGGCGGGGTTTTGGTGGAGATGAGTTTTTAAAGAAGTAGAAATGGCTCCAGGGAAGTTTATGTCAAGATTGACTGGGGCTAAGTTTTGAAAAGCCTTCAATATAGAAAAGGAAGTTTGGACTTTTCAATATAGAAAAGGAAGTTTGGACTTTATTCTGGCAGGCCCTTAGAAACCAGAGAAACTTTTTAAGGAAGGGAATAATATGCTCAAGTTTTTGTCTTAGAAAGATAGCTGTATAGATGGAGTCCTGAGTGGATAAAAGATCTGAGGTAGCCAGTATACTCCCAGATGAGAGGATGCTGGTTGTGCTAAGGCAATTGTGTCAAAGAAGAGGACATAACGAATTTAAGTGATGCCCAGGTTTATTCCAAGGAACAATGGTTCAAAGTGATATGCTTTAAAAAGAGATCTGGTAAAGTAACAACTCTGGGAAATCTTGAATCCTATTTTATGTATTTGTGGCCCATAGAAAACACTTAGGAGGTGCCAGGTAGGCTTCTTAAGTACCCTACAATACTCATTTGATTCTTATACAAGACCCTTATAAAGTAGGTTCTATTATCATCCACATTTTACAGGTGAGAAACATCTTGCCTATCCAGGATCCCCAACATTAGGAAGAGACAGAGTTGCAAAGGGAACAAGTGGCCTTTAAACTACCAGCCCTATAGCCTCCCAATGGACTCTCTTTGACTCAAGGGGCCCTTAGTTCTCATTTGAATATAAGTTGTCTAACTAGTCTTAAGGATTAAAAAAATATATATTAACAGTGGCATTTCTTAAACATATTGGTTCTTAGAATTGTTTTGTCCTCTACTCTTTAAAATCCTGCAGAATGAATACCCTCTGAAACCCAGTGTGGGAAATAATAGAAAAAAATAGAAATAATTCAGAAGAAAAAACAATGAACAGTGGTAACCAAAAGTCATTTAACTATTCCATTTTAAATTATTTTAAGGTTACTTATTTTTATATTAACACAGTCATAGATTTTACAAAGAGGCATTTCATTATATCAATGTCTATAATAACCCTAGTATTATTTCAATAAAGAGGAGAGGGTGGTTTCATTCTAAAATAAAAATCAGAAGAAAAAGAAAGACAAGGCACAAAACAGGGGAATGATACCAAGCTTGTTCTTTCTAGACCCAAGCTGAAGACTTATAAGAACACCTACAATTTCCAGCTTTACTCTTGAACTTCTCCCAATCCTGTTTTTATTGTTCTCTGCTGGCTTTACCTTTCACTGTAACGTCACTCTGAACCTGGAAGATGATGGCTGTGTAGTTAATCAGGCTTAGTCTTTGAGGCTGGAGAGGGAGGAGTAAAAAGAAAGGGCATGTAGGAGGGTGGCTCAACATAGGATTTGAAGTTTAAAATTCCCAGGCTAAGGATTACATATTTTATCCCATTTCTTTTCTGTAACCCTGTGAAGCAAGTAGTATAATTAGCTCCATATCACAGAGGAGAAAACTGAGGTAGAGAGAGGTAAGTGGCTAGGATTTGGCAGCTGGTGACTATCTAGCATTGGCATCCTTATCTTAATAGGTAACATTTGTTGTAAGTGTCTATATTCTAGGCATTGTACAGTACTGAGTACAATGTAATGTCAAGGTACATACAAAAGCATATGTAATTTTCACAGCTCTGTGAGATAGTCCCTATTATAATCCCCATTTAAAAGATGAATAAACTGAGACTTAGAAGGCTGGTAACTATCCTAGTGTCACATAGCTAGTAAGGAATGGAATCAGAATTCTAATCAGGCAGGCTGACACCAGATTGTGTGTTCTGAACCACCCAGCAAGTACTGCCAATATTTATACAGGTGACACTCAACACAGAGGAGAAGGGGTCACAAAATGGCTTATGGTATTTCTTGCCGCTCACCTAGCAGAGTGTACAGTACTTGTCCCCTCCACCAGACTATTGACTCCACCAGGGTAAATACTGTACTGTTTTACTATTGTGGTATTTTGACTCCCTAGCACAATTATTGATACATAGAGGATTTTATGAATGATTCTACAGTGAATCAATGAATCAATGAATGATGGAATGAAGAAAGTCATGAGCAGCTACATGTGTTACTTGGAAAGCAGGGTTTAACCTGGTTGTATTAGATTAACCTCCTGGGTTGTGCAGCCCCCGCAAGGAGCTGCTCCCTTCATCCGAACTCCACCTCACTGTGCCTCAGTTCCACAATCTGATGCCCAGTTCCTGCAGCAGTAGGGGAAATTCCTGCCAAAACAGAGGCCCCAGTCTTTCCCTTTTCTCCCCTCATTCTGCTTAGCCCATGGAGCAGTGGAAATTTCCACCCATTGTAATCCTTATATTTTGTAATATATTTTCATATAAGTTATCACATTTGATTTTTATAGCAATTCTGTGTGGTAGGCAGGGTATTTTTATTTTCTCTCCAGAACTCAGGGAAGAAATTTTCAGTAAGTGGCTGAGTGGCAAATCCAGTTCTCTTGTAGCTCCGTAACTTTTCCAGTGAACAAGTACAAGTATGTAACTGCTCCATTGCATAACCTGGGTTAAGCTACTCTCAGGCGTGACTTCTGCAACTGAGTCAATTAACACGAAAGCAGGCTTTAAACATTTCCCACCAGCAGATGACTTTTAAAGGAACTTTCTTCACAAACACACATGGACCAATTTTGCTAGGTTGTAGTTTGAACTTGTTAACACACAAATGAATCATCAAACTGATCCTGCACTGAAACTATTGTTCCCAAGAAAGTAGGCCAAACAGTAGCACTGCATTTGAACAAATATATAAGTAGTGTGTGTTCAAGAAGCAGCAGAATGTCATGATTAAGGGCATAGACTCTGAACCCAGAAGGGCTCTTTCAAATGCTAGTTCTTCCATTTTACAACTGTGTTATCTTGATTATGTTACTTAACATCTCTGGGCTTTAATTCCTTCATCTGTTAAAAGTAATACTGTTAGTACATATCACACAGGCTTGCTGAGACAACTACATGAATTAGTGCATTTATATAGTGCCAGCCACACAGTAGACACTATGTAAATGTATGTATTAATATCATTTTTATAATATATCTTTGCAACATGCTTTGAAGAACATTAGTAGGGCTAGATAAAAATATTGGCATTTTTATCTTCTACTCTAAAAGCTTAAAAAACCGAATGTGCGCAAAAAAGTCACAGGTCTCATTGTCAGTTTTATCCTGGTAAAGGCACTAAACGGCCTTATCTGCTTTCTCCTCATTGAGAGGCTCTAATAAGTTTGATCAGCTTTCCCTCTCCCACTGCCTGCTTTGTAGTAGAAGTTAAAAAAAAAAAATCCTCCTCCCTTAACTGCTTTAACATTTAACAGTCACCAAGAGAAACTGTTCCATCATGATGTCTTCCGAGTTAGTGGACTAAAACAAATTCAGCCCGTTTAATCGTATGGCATCAGGCAGTGCTGAAAATGCAATTTGTTGTGAAATTTGTTTTTGCATTTGCTATTAGAAGCCAAGTGTTCAGCTCTTTTGCAGCTTTCCACTGGACCTTATCGGGGAGCACACTAGCTGGAGGGCATCTGGAGCACTGATCACTCAGAAGGAAACTGAACAGCTGTGTTTTTGACAGCTGGAGCGGGCCTGATGTCCATCAACAAATGTCCCAGATACCTAGCGCTTCTCCTTAGTTAGTAGGGGGCAGGCAACACTCTGTTGGTTTGGGAATGAGAATTCTTCCATGGTTGCCATCTTGTTTGGGTGTTGGAGGCTGGATGTTAAGCATTGGAACAGGTTTACATTTATCTATTGTTCCACCAAATATTTGCTATCATCCTTATTATGATACCCGGTAAGAAAAAAAAGAAGATGAAGATATTCTAGAAAAGTGAGCAAATAAAAGAACAAACAAGAAAAACTACATAAAAAAACAAAGCTGAACAAGGGATAAGGAGACCCTCAGAATCCGTTGCATTTTTCTGGCTTGTTTATTGTCAGAGAGAGAGATAATAGATAAATATTTTAATCAAAAGGAATGCTGTGAAGGGATGAATAATCAGCTCTTCTTTAGTGTCCTTTAGCACCTCACTTTCATCTCACATGAAAGTGTCTCATGTGAATGTGAACTTATTATTCAGGGACACTGTTTGATGCTAACTGTGCCTTTTGCATAATGTGTCTGTATATTTGAATACAAAGGGACTACAATTTATACCTTTACAAAGTTGTTTGTAATAAATACAACTGATCCCCAGATGAGGTGGACCTAACCAATGGTTGCCTATTATCTAGCAAAAAAGACAGGAAAACAGGGCATTTGATTTTTCAAGTGTGGTTTTAAATGAAATGATTTTGTTTAATTAAAATGTATTGCATTTAGCAAAGAATACTTTCACATACCCATAACTGTGCACAAATAATAGAGTAACACTGTGTTTCGTGTTAACTTTCATTGATGTCTATGCATCAAATGGAAAATTCTTTCCTGTTGTCCCCAAACCACGAGGCTTCTTAAAGTCCCCCATACTCCCAACTCTTCTAACTCAATGATACTTTAAAGTATTTACACATCTCAGTTAATGAGTTCAGCTAAAGTGATGTAAAGTCAATTCTCTGTAACAAGATCTTGGAACAGAATCTGAAACCACTTAATATAATAGTATGTAAGAGCACCTTGAGAAGGTATGAGTTAGAACTTTCACATAAGAGCTTATTTGAGGGTTTGATATGCATTGTTTCAACTTCATTTAATAAGTAATCGTGTTATAATTACAGTTTTAATCAGCATCTTACTCTTAACCTGACCTAAAAAAAAAAAAACAGATCACAGTTATAGGAGTTAGAATCTACAGAATCTTATAGAACTCTAGGCTAATTCCATAAGTTACAATGATAAACCAAAGTCACGGGAGGTCAAATAACCTCAAGTCAAGTCGTGTAGAAGGAAACCCAGATCTAACTCCTAATCCCTTGATTTTTTCGCCTCACACATTGCAAAGTAGAAACTATGTAATGGTTGAAATGTGTCACACAAGAGTGACACACCAACTGTTCTCTCAGTAGGAATCATCTTGAGTCCAATAACCCATATCTGTATTAGTTCCTTAAATGATAATCAAAACATACTCATTAAATCTGTGAATGGCCTTGGCTATATGTGCAAAATACTTCTATCTCAACATGCCAGGTTTGTTGCTCCTTCTTCTATTTTTCTCCCAGCTTTCTATTGACTGGCTGTGTAGGGCATTTTAAAAATGCAATAAGCAAGCAGTTAAAACAAGTTAATTTTCTTGGCTGCTCAATGGATTTGACCAAAGTGCTTTCGCAGTAACATACCATTAATAGCGTTAAAATCACAAATTATAAACACACTGACTAAATAGTGAGGAGGCAACAACAGGAATGTGTAGAGAGTAGCTGGAAGAAACTAAAAACTAGCTTAAAAGAACTGTTTCAGCATAGGAAAAAAAGTCACAGAGGCCTAGGGGTGGCAGGAGACATTCGATGTGTATTAGCAATATTATTGTTATTTTCCTTAGTCTTATGGCAATAATTTAAGGCTGTTGTCAACTTTAAATCTGTTTTCAGATGTGCTAATAGAATATTTTAAACAATGAAAACATTGCTAAGAACATGGAATTCACCAGTGAATAGTGATGGATATCATAAAATACAAACATCTTTATCCCTCTCAGTGGTGGGTATTGCCCGTACAAAACACTAAAATAATTATTCTGTTCCCAGGCAAAATCCAGTTTTGATGCTATTGTTCTTATAAAGAATCAGAATTGACAAGTATATTCAAGAAATAAAAATGTTTGCTTCTAAAATTTTATGTTTATTAAACTTGGGGAGAGAGCATAGATCACTAAAAAGAGTGCAGATATTAAAATTTTCTAGAACTGGTTTAAAATCTTGGCTGGCTGCAAGGCTGAAACAGTTGTGTAACCTGGGCTGAGTTACCCAGCCTGGCTGAAAATAAAGTTCTTTAATTTCAAAATGAGAAAAAAAATAGTAACAGCTTCTTAGGCTACTTATGAGGATTAAATGACATAATATGTGCAGAGCACAACAAAGAGCCTTTGACAAAGTCAGTACCAAAAATTTGATGGTTATTGTTATTTTCTTAAACATGTTACAGGTAATCGTTTATTAAGAATCTAATAAGTAAGGCTCTTTGGTATATGTCAAATGTTTTGTAGTTTAAAGGTCTTGTAATTTAACTTCCTAATATCATTGAGAAGAAACCTTAGCTCGTGTGTGTGTGTGTGTGTGTGTGTGTGTGTGTGTGTGTTGCGCACGTGCTGGGGGAGAGGAAGGAAGGAAAGAAAGAAGGAAGAAAGGAAAACCAGTGATGAAAGCTAATACTTATACAGTACTTAAAAAATATGCCCAACACTCTTCTAAGTGCTTTACATACATTAACTTCTATATTCCTAATGAGAAACTTAGGACACAAGACCTAGTATCACCTTCATCTTAAAGATGAGGATACTGAGGTTTTTAAAAAGGTAATATCACTGAAGTCTCAGAGCCAACAAATAACTAGGCTATGTTTGAGTTGACACAGTTGAGCTTCAGAGTCTGTATGATTAAATACTAGGCAATACAGATCTTTATAAGTAAACATGAAAAGAGACATAGATGGGTCTGTATGTGTGGCTTACATATGACTGTGGAGAAAAATGCCGGAATGTACTCCAACACAAACGTAGACACACACTCACACGCATGTGTTGCTTGATATTTGCAAGGACAAAAAATAATGCTTTTAAGCAAACATTATTAAGGAACTATGTTTATCTTTATTCTCAACTTCCAAAGAGAGGAAGAAATAAGAAATTTCAGAAAAATAAAAATAATAATTAAGGAATAGGAAAATAGAACCTATGAGAAATGATTTTTAAAAGACTAGTTTCTATTAAAGAGAAAAAATATCAAAAAAGGAAACAAAATTAACCACTTGTGCATATTGAAACTAAAAATACATTTGTGCCAGGGAGCAAAATTAGTAAGTTCACGGAAAAAAAAAAAAATAGTTGCCTTTGTTTCCTGGCCAAAGAAAAAGAAGATGTTTAGGAAAATGTACCCCAGCCTTCAAATGCTTTCCAAGGAAAGGAACAATAAAATCCTACAGCATGTCATTTGTATGAAAGTAATAATCCAAGTCCATTAAAATAAATTCCAGAAACATTGGCAAGCGTTCTCAAGCAAAAAAGTGGTAAGAGATGTTTTAAACATGATTCAAAAGAAGCCAGGAAGGAGAAAAGTGGAACTACTTAATAATAAAGTTCAAAAAGTTTTGTTTTTTGATGAAAACAAGAAAACAAAGGAGTAGGCATTAAAATAAATAATTTAAATATTTCATGGCAAATTAAGAAATTTTCAAATCCCAAAGCATCTTTGAAATGAGCAAGTTAAATTTTGAAACAAAATGTGGAACACACAGTGATTCTCAATACTGTTGTACATATGGATGAAACTCACCTGTTATATATATTTTTAATACCCAATTCTTGAGTTTCAGATTCGTTTTGGGGAGTTAGAGTCAATATGTTATTTGTGGAGATAATTCTCTATGGGTTTTTGCATTTCTGCATGTCTAGTGATCTGAGATGCTGGCTCTCTTTTCCAGACTTTTCAAGGTTGTGAGGAGCCTTGGAGGATAGAAATTGTTTGTTTCTCTGGAGCAAAGGGCAGGTATTTTACTGTTCAGTAAAATAATGAAAACATTTTCTGCTGGGGCAAAGGTTAGAAAGGCTCATTATAAAAGATCTGTGCTCCCTTAGCTTAGGACACAAATCTACTGAGTGATAATCATCTATCTATCTAGGCCCTTCGGTATCAGCCCATGGGATCTGAGTTTAGGAGGAATCAATGCAAATAGGCTGAAGCTCATGCTGCTTGCTCTGCTGAGAGTAATAAAGTCCTTTGTATCTGACCCAGGAGTTTCATATCTTCTGTCAGCATCCATGAAACCATGGTAGGCTAACTTATTAGTTGCAAGTAGGGTAAAATCTCAGACACGACATATGTTTTTAACTGTTTGCTGTTGAAATTTTTAAACATTTATAAAAATCAACAGAATAGTATAATGAATTCTTTCTGAGGCCATCACCCACTCCAACAATAATCAACTCATGAACAGTCTGGTATATTTATAGTCCTGTCTCATTTTCATCCATCCCCTACAAAATAGTAGTATTTTGAGGCAAATTCCAGACATCATATCATTTGATACACAAATATTTCAGTAGATATCTCTAAAATTTAAAAAATACGTCACAATACCATTAATACACCCAACATTAATTAATAATAATTCTTTGATGCACCAAAATACTGGTCCATCTCTAATTTTCAATTACCTTATAATGTCTTTAACAAATTACTTGTATCTGAATCCAGATGAAATCAACACAGTGAGGCTGATTGATATTTCCCTCTTCTGATCTCTAGGTTCTGCCTCTAATTTTTCTTTCTTATTATTTGCAATTTTTTTTACTGAGGAAACACAGGTGTTTGACCCACAGTCTGAATTTTGTTCATTGCTTAACAATAGTGTCTTTTAATATATATTTCAATCATCTCTGCTTTCTACAAATGACTAATTAGGAATAGAGGCTTAGTAAGATTCAGATCTTTTTTCCCCCTTGAAATTACATCATTGGTGGGAGTATATTCTTTCAAGAGTTATATTGTCTCTTTCTTCTTTGTAGTTTGAGACCATTGATGCTTAACTTTTAGATTCATTAATTCATTAGGGTCTACAAACTAATGATATTCCAATTTTATTATATCTTCTTTATTTATTTCTACATAGAGAAACTTTCCCTAAATACTAATTGGTTCATTTAAGACATATAGGATAAATGCTTGGTATGTTCCCCTTATTTTCTATTCTTGAGAATAATTTTAAAGATTATTAAATTAAATTTAGTTTGATAAATATGTAAATATTGACATAGTTACAAAGTAAACTCTACAAAGCAAAATGCCAAATAAAGGGAACATATCAAACATTTATCTTGTCCTCTCCATATGAATTAAAATGTGAAAATAAGTCTTAACTTTCATTTATTTCTTTTGTATCCTATACTCTCACCTCTCTCTAGAAATAACTTTTACAAACCAGATTTATGGTTTGACCTCCAAGGTGTTTTTTTAAAAAAATATAATCAGATATATATGAATAGTCATACCACCTTTTTTCTGAGAAAAATGATGGCGTACAATGTATTTGTCTCTTCCTTTTTCACTAAAAGATATGCTATGAAGATTGCTCATAGAAGTATGTAGAGATATTTCTCATTCCTTTTTGCAGTCATAGTTCTCTATTATATGGAAGCACCATAATTTATTCAACCAACCTCTCACTGATGGAAATTTGAGTTGTTTCAACTCTTTTACTATGACAGATAGTCTTGCAATTAACAGCTTTGGGCAAATATTGTTAAGTATTTTTGTGAGCATATTTTTGCAATATATTACCAGAATTAGCATTTCTAGGTCAAAGGGTAAATGCACATTTAATTTGGTTAGATGTTGCCAAATTATCCTCTGTAGTAATTGCACCATTTTTCATACCTACCAGCAATGTAAGAGAGAGCATGTTTCTCTACAAAGTTGATTTTTACAAAGCTCAACCGGTATTGTATGTTGTCAGAGTTTGGGGGTTTTGTCCATCTAATAGCTTTAGTTTATGTTTTTATTTGGCATTTTTTTTCTTTGAACTGTTTCCCTAACTCATTTGTCTATCATCTGGTTGATTTTTTTCTATTTTTAGAAGCTCTTTGTATTTTAGAGAAGAGCAGTTCATTTACTAACATCTCTCAAAGTAGCATCTGCACACCTGACTTCTATGTATAATTTAATGCTCCTATGTCCAACTATCTACTCCATGTCTCCATGTGGTTGTCTGTTAAACATCTAATATTTACGAGTTCAAAATGAAACTACTGCTTTCTCGCCACACATTGACTCTTCCCTCCTAGATTCCCCCTATTCAGTTACAGCAAGTCCATCATTCTAGGTTTTTCAGACCAAAAAGCTTAAGAGTCAGCCTTGACTTCTTGGTTTTTCAGTCACCACACGAACTCCATCAGCAATTTTTACTGGCTTTACTTTCAAAATAAATCCAGAACCTTCTCCTCAAATCCATTACTTCAACTCTGATTTGAACCCCTATTATTTTCCACCTGGATTATTACAATAGCTTTGTATTAGTCAGGGTTCTCTAGAGGGACAGAACTAATAGGATAGACATATATATGAAAGGGAGTTTATTAAGGAGTGTTGACTGACACGATCACAAGGTGAAGTCCCATTGTAGGCCATCTGCAACCTGAGGAGAAAGGAAGCCAGTCTGAATCCCAAAACCTCAAAAGTAGGGAAGCCAACAGTGCAGCCTTCAGTCTGTGGCCCAAGGCCCAAGAGCCAGTGGAAAACCACTGGTGTAAGTCCAAGGGTCCAAGAGCTAAAGAACTTGGAGTCTGATGTTCAAGGGCAGGAAACATCCAACACAAAAGACAGATGAAGGCCAGAAGACTCAGCAGGTCTGCTCTTTCCAACTTCTTCTGTATGCTTTATATTAGCCACACTGGCTGGAAACTGACTAGATGGTGTCCACCCAGATTGAGGGTGAGTCTGCCTCTCCTAGTCCACTGACTCACATGTTCATCTCTTTTGGCAACACCCTCACAGACACACCCAAATACAATATTTTGCATCCTTCAATCCGATCAAGTTGACACACAATATTAACCATCACAACCCTCACAGCTGATTTCTCTTGCCTCACCCAACTCTCACCCCAGTATAGTTTTCACATAATTGCCAGTGTGTTCTTTAAAAAACATGTTACATCATGTCATGTCTTTACTTACAACCCTCCAATGTTCCTCCTCTTGTAAAACTGAACGTTTTTTGAATGGTCTATAAAGCTGTATGTCATCTCCCACCACCCTCCATCATTACTTCTCTGGCCTCAGCTTCCACTCCCTTCGCTATCACTCACTCAGTCCCAGCAACACTGGTCACCTTGTTCTTTGAGCAAACTCATCCTGTTCTAGGCACAAGGCTTCTAATTTGCCAACCTCTAGAATGCTCTAAAAGCTATCTAGAATACTCTTCCCCTAAATATCTCCATAACCCACTTACTCGTTTTCTTCTCTGTGCTTGTAATGACAACAGTTATGTCACTTAAACCTTCTCTTAAAATCCAAGATAAAATAACCCTACCCTCTGCCACACTCACTACCCCCCATATCATGCTTTCCCCTTCAAGACACTTAATGACAAACTGAAATAATGATTTGTTAATTGTGTTATTGCATCCTTCTTCCACCTGAGGCTAACCATGAGGGGGTGACATTATTAAGTTCACTGCTGCATATACAATCTTCTAGGGCAGTACCTGGAACAAAATAGGCTTTCTACATATTTTTATAAATGGGTGAATGAGTAAAAGAATGAATAAATAGTTATACTGTATTGACTTGGCAATTACAGCAGACAGAAATATCTGAGTACTAGCAAAATAATAAAAACTAAAAGCCACAAAAAAGGTACAAAATGTATGCTTAGTGCTAAGAAAACTTTGCTCAGTGTCATTTTAGATAATGCAAAGAAAGAAGAATCTCTTCACGATGCTTCATTTTTCAAGTTTCTATTGGAAAATGTTTTGAATTTTGGCATAGTTTTATGGTTTCTTTTGGATCTATATTATTATTATTATTATCTAGAAGTAATTGAGCATGAAACCTAAGTAACACATTACCATGTGTTTATAATTAATATGATCATGCTCCCTGACCATCAAGAATATGAAGTGGAAGCCAATGCATTGTTAAATGTGAACTGGTGAAGTACTTAGTTCATATTTACAGTATTAAATGATTACAAAAAGATACTGGTTTAAGTTGTCTGAATTAAATATGTTTACTTAATGTTTCAACATGAATACAAAACTTGATTGGAATTCACTTGAAAACAACAAGGATTCTTCCTACCTGCTGTTTCTTAGTTAAGAAAAGATTCAAATTCAAGAAGATTTTTTTTTAAATAAGTGATTTATTATTTCACTGGTTCTAAATTACTGTAAGCAAAGCATCAGATTAGTAATGTGTTTAATATGAGTTATTAAATTCCCATTAGATTAAATTGCCACCCCTAGAGATCTGCAAAGCTTCTATGAATTAATTTGCATTCTTCAATAGTCACACTTCACCTTTTCTTTAATGCCACAGATACTTGAGGAAGTATATCCTAACTCCAAGAACAGTAAGTCATCTTATGAGCTCTGAAATTCTTAGTTCTGCGTATTGTTTTGTGATAATAATAATAATGTGAGACATTTACAAATGGTTCTGATAGGTTTCTTTTGGTCATTTTTAACATACAATATAATATTAGCACAATTTCCAGTAAATCTATGTCAGAAGCCATTTTCACTAGGCTGTACCAGAGCAAAATCTATTCACTATTTATGTTCTTTCCAGTTGCATTTAACTGGACCATCAATTTAAAACCATTATTGAACTGACTGGTTTAATATTTGTTTTAAATATCTTATATAAATACAATCTAAACATTTTATCTGTGAGTCTTCCAAAATTAAGGCAGAGTTATACAGAGCACTCTGTAGTTGGAAGCAAAGGACTCGTGAGTGTTTCCTTTAAAAGTTGAGAACACTGTAATGCTTAGAGGCTGGGGAACTCTGTAGTGTCTGAGCTAGGCTTTATCCAAACATGAGTGGATTCAACTAGCTGACTTGGTCTCCTTAATAGTAGATTAACATCATCCATTAATTTATGAACTTGATTTTGTGATGATAAGTAAGAAAACTCCAGGGGAAAAAAAATTAGTAACTTTATATAAAGAGACCTGTTTGCAGTGAGAAATGTAGTCACTGGAAGCATCAGACATATTTGCTAATGAAACAAGACCTGTGCATATTTACTAACTACATTTCTGCAAAGCAGATTTACCGACTCAATTCCCCAAAGCTAAAGAGAGTATCAGGCTGGATTAGAAATCAGAAGTCCCTATTCTTGAACTCACATGATGAATTCACATCTGTTCCCTGGTGCACAGCATTAATTTTAGCAGTAATGCAGCCAGTATTAGTCTAAGTTGACCCAGAAAGGCAGTGGCTCACTCAGGGCAAAATTCTCAGTGTTCCCAATATAATCTGATCCCCAAATCAGAGATATATTGTCTCTATCTTTACCTAAACTGTAAATGTTAAGAGTACAGTGAGCAGAAAAAGCCAGTCTATGGCTTGATTTTCTTTCTCCAATTCTTCTTATACTCTACTGCCAAATTAACGTTCCTGTAACACCTCTCTAAAATAGCCACTTTCTACATAAGAATTTCATATTTCCCAAGACCTTCTTCTCTGCTATAAAGCATGTATTGTTTGCCTGAGTCCATAAAATACCTGCTTGCTACATCAGAAACTGCAAAACACATAAAGAAGAAAATCAAAATTGCCTGTAATCCAATTTAGACTTTTTGGGAAATATGACTGTGGCAGAGATGGAGAGCATGGATCAAGGGAAGGAAAATCTTGGGAATAGGAAAAATGGTAGGATGGCTTCCAGAAAAGATGCAATAAGAACCTGAACTGTAACAGTGGGACTAGGAGAAGATTAAAATGATACCTGAGGGACTGAGTTAACGACTTATAGATGGAGAGGAAGAAGTGATTTTAAATTTTCTAATTTGAGAGAATTGATAAATGATGATGTGAAAAACAGACAGAGATTCCTACGGGATGTGTGGTAAAGCATAATGAAAACATATGATTCAATGGTAAGGTTTTAAAATGGAGTAAAGTCCATGCTCTACTATATGCCAGTTTTGTGGCCCTGACTGCATGACCTAGGCTTTCTAAATTTCAGATAAAAGGGGGAAAAGTATACCTTATTGTGCGTGTGTGTGTGTGTGTGTGTGTGTCTGATGGAGTCTCGCTCTTGTCACTCAGGCTGGAGTGTAATGGTGCAACCTCAGCTCGCTGCAACCTCCACCTCCCAGGTTCAAGTGATTCTCCTGCCTCAGCCTACCAATTAGCTGAGTGACTTTTCAGAATTTGTTTTGAAGTTTAAACTTGTATCTAAAATATTGTTTCCAAATTGACATGGCAAATAGGCAGCTGGGAATAGATGTTTAGAGCTCAAGAAATGGATAAAGACTGGTGATGTGAGAATCAATGGTGATAACAAAGGTGATGTATAAGGAGTGTATGAGACTATTCAGACATTGGAAGAGAACATATCTAAGGACACTAACCTGAAGAAACAACAACATTTAAGAGGAGGGGTAAAGCACAGTTAGAAAAGGACTCTTAAGTAAATGAAATAAGAAAGCCAAGCTTCAAAGTTCAAGAGCAAAGTGGCTATAAAGTCCCCATGTGTGCA
>NW_012110030.1:3315247-3318161 GCF_000951045.1 Mandrillus leucophaeus | reverse complement strand
ATCAAGGCTTTTCTTATCTTCCAGTTGAAGCAAACACTTCTTGCACTGAATACCACCAAAAGTTTGTGTACATCTTTATTAGTGTATTCAACACTCTCTGCTCTTTTTAAAATAATTATTAGTGTTTCATTTCCTAAATACTTCTTGAGGGTAATGATCACACTTCACTATGGGCTTTTTGCTATGCTCCACAGCTTCCAGTTTTAGGCTTTCTGCATGGTAAACATTTGGCAACTATCATTAAAATGAGTTAATGACTATGCTATGATTATCACACGAAAATTAGTCCTTCATCCCAAATAATCAGTCTATTTGAATTAATAAGAATTATTTTGTATAGATTTTGCAATCAACAAAACATTATTTTTACCTTTTAAATGCATTGTGAATATCATAAGACATTCGTTAATTATTTTTTCAGTAAGATATTTAAAAATTAAGTGACTTAGAAAAGTTTGATATTTGAGCCTGGTCCTAATCCTGTAATAGGAAATCAATGGTTTTTTTAAATTACCAAGTCTATAGTATCATACTCTATTCCCTAATATCTGTCCTATCCTATCCTATTGCCTTATTAAAGACATACTAGTTAATATTTACATTGTTCTTAGGAAGACTGATCAAAATAAACTTGGTATTAACAGAATTATTGATTTAAACGTTGCTGCACTCACCTTTGCCAAACATTAGTTGTCTAAATAAACATTCCCCGATTTTCTTCAATCGAGAAAAATAGGAAAGACCTTGCCACCAAAATGCAAACACAAGAGTTTATTTATATTTCTTAACTTTCTGTTTCCTTCCACTTAAGTCAGCATTGTTTTTTAATGCTGCCTGTTTCCAACATTTATTTTCGTTTTCTTCTTGCTCCTGACATGTGTATGGCAGTTTCCGGCAATTTTGTATGTTGCTTACAAAAAAAGAAGAAAGCTTTTCTGAAGATGTCAGTGTTTGTAGTCAAATAAACCACTTTTCATGATGAGATTTTCCATATATTTATTCAGAGGTGTCTATTCTTTTCCCTTATGACTTGATAATAGTCCTGCTATTCTAACCCTTCAGTAAAACCGTGTTTGGAACAATTTAAGATATTTGCAGCGTACACTGTGCTTCATATAAGAAGAGATTAGCTTTTTAATAATAGCTTCTTTTGAATTAGGAAAGGATTTCTACAACAGAGAGGAAAACCACATGGGGAAATGTAATCAATGATGGTTTTGTGTAAGCTTTAATAATTTCTTTGTTCTAAAGGTTTTTGCAGTTTTTAGTTAGAAGGATAAAGGAACTCCCCCACCATATTTATTCACTGCAAAGCATTGGTGATTATTCAGGGTATTTCTTGATACCTCTTAAGGAATCAATTTTTAGCAGATCTCTGCCAACCAGGGAATCTTCCATAAGGATTTACAATTATTTTGCTGAGTGGCATAATGAAAAAATTAATCAAATCTGCAACCAGACAGTCTCGGTTGGAATGCTGTGTTACCTTAGGCAAATTGCTTTATTCTCTGAGTGTTGGGTCCTTAATCTATAAAGTGAGAGGGTTGCAGGATTAAATAAGATTACATGTGTAAAATATCAACAAAATGTATTGCTCATAGGTGAAGTCAACAAGTGTAACCTCTCTTCACTCATAGAAATTTAATACCTACATGATTCAGATAAAGAAGAGAGAAGAATTTTCCTGAAGTGCTCTTTGTAGAAATGTAAGAATATATTAGAAATAAAACAGATCACATTCAAACTGGGTTAAATGATAGGGATGTGTTTCATCTTGCATAACAAAAAGTCTACAGGCCAGACAAACCCTCATTGTAGGATATCAGGGTTTTTGCTCAAATTTTCTGATTTCTGCTTTCTAAACTCCTCTTCATGGTTTTGTTTCATTTTGTTTTCATTTGTTTGCCAAGCTGACTTGCTCATGGTCACCAAATGGCTCCCAGTAGGAGCAGAGACAACTTATTTCCTTGCTAACCGACAGCAGGGGTCAACACTAGCCCTCAACCATGCCCTAACTAGTCTGCCCCTTTGATTTGATTTGATTAACATGTCAGATCTTGTGCCCACCACTGGACCCATAACAACTTTATGTAAGTAAATAGGCATTGCCAATTTACAATCAGAAACCAAGTTTCAAAGATTTGCTAAACCACACTGCTAGGAAGTAGGAGAGCTAGAATCAGAAAGCAAATTCTCTAATGCCAAGTCCAGTAATCAGAGCAGGGTCATTCTTTTCTGTAAATAAGATTTCAACTATATATATGATGTTTATAATTTATATATAAATGACTTTAGCGTATTTCTAATAAAATCATTTTTGAACTTAAATTTGAATTTTTCTTTAGGAAATTGACTTGTATATTTTAAATGCTCTGAGACTCTAGGCATATTTCTGAAATATTTTTAAAATTCTATTTAGCCCATTTATATTCATCTTTCAAACACACTGATCTGTGGCTGAAACTTTCTCTAGATTTAAACTGATCTTGGTTTCCTTTATAACAATTTTATCAGTTCTCATCATTTGTATTTAGTCTGGTCTTATCTTCCTTCCTTTAATTAGCAC
This sequence comes from Mandrillus leucophaeus, assembly GCF_000951045.1. Classification (NCBI taxonomy): domain Eukaryota; kingdom Metazoa; phylum Chordata; class Mammalia; order Primates; family Cercopithecidae; genus Mandrillus; species Mandrillus leucophaeus. Next base: position 3,315,595 of record NW_012110030.1, on the reverse strand, counting down.
TTCATAGCAGCAAATCACTGCATGTGAATTCTACCAGTAGAGATGCATTTTACAGACTCTGAGTTTTCTGGTTAAGGACTCAGGTGTGTGCCATAGGGCATACGGGATAATAATTGCATTAGGGATTTTACTTAAGGCATCTAACAGGTGTTTTACATAACAGACATTTATACTAGGACTCTGAATAAGAGAATGTGCTTAAAGTTCTTCCATGTTTTCTAAAATAAATCTTTATCCCAGCAATAATACACAAATAGCACAAAGAGCCCTTCCTTAAGGAATCAACTTAGTTATATATATATGACAAAGTACCCTAGGTACAACTAGTCATTCTCTGCTCTTTTTTTT
>NW_012110030.1:3313200-3313987 GCF_000951045.1 Mandrillus leucophaeus | reverse complement strand
AAGCACAGTTAGAAAAGGACTCTTAAGTAAATGAAATAAGAAAGCCAAGCTTCAAAGTTCAAGAGCAAAGTGGCTATAAAGTCCCCATGTGTGCAGTTGTGTTCAGTGCTAACTGAGCATGTCCTCAGGTTATATGTGCAGCAGTTCAGAAGATTATTTGATAGGAGCATATTTTCTCAATAAAAATGTCATTCATACTGCTGATTCACAACTGGAAGACAGAAGTTTCAAGGCAACAACTAATGATGTACCACTACACCCCAAATCCCCAAACTAGAGAAGATTCTGATAAAAGCGTTAGGAGACTGTTGATCAAACTTGCATCTGATGTAATGTGGCCTCTTCAACATCTGGATCTAATAACTTGTGACAGTTTTCTTTGGGACATTTTGAAAATGAAAAATTTTCAACCCAACTATAGTAGAATACCAGAAAACAGCTGTTAGAGACAACTTTAATGTCTCCTAGTTAATAAGAAAAATGTCTAGAAGAAAATTAAAATGTTTTAAACATATCAAGATATTAAAGAGAAGTATTCAGTACATTTTTAACCATCTTGCATAGGGACTTTGGGTTAATCTGTAGAACGGTAAGAGTGCAATAGATCTGACAATAAGATTTGTGTTACAATAGAGTGCAAATGTAGTAGAATGAAGAGATTCATTAATCATTGTTACTACTACTGACAAACTGTCTAGGCTTTCCAAACACTGGACTAGACTCAGTCATGTTCTCCACCTCCGCATGTGCTACCCAACACACTGTCCAAAGCCCATCCAAATGGCAT
>NW_012110030.1:3290114-3312524 GCF_000951045.1 Mandrillus leucophaeus | reverse complement strand
TAATAAGTGAGCTCAACCAGATATTTTTAAAAGACTAAAAAATATAAACCTTATATTTTATTATAGAAAATATAAGTAAACCTAAATGCACACTTTTACCCCCTTATACACAGTTAAAAATTCCCAGTAGTCTTTTTGTGTTCTTTCACTGCACAGCACCTACTTAAAATTATTATTTTTCTAGTTTAGTCCTGCCAAAGTCTTGAGAGACTCCAGTATCAAAAAGCTTGATGCTATGCAATTCCCTGCTCAATGTCTGATAGAGCGGTGAGCCAATTATTTTCCTGAAGCTTGTGTGGACTGGGGCTATCATAAAGAAGAAAGATAAAAAGTAGAAATATAGAAAAGGAACATTCATTCATTCAAAAATCATTTATTGAGTATCTGAAACATGAAAGGAGTAGTGACAGGGAAAGGAAGCCAGAGTAGACTGGAAGATTAATTCAGCAGAAAAGAAAAATAGTCTGGGCATGGTGGCCCATGCCTGTAATCCCAGCACCTTGGGAGGCCAAGGCGGGCAGATCACCTGAGGTCAGGAGTTCGACACCAGCCTGGCCAATATGGTGAAACCCCATCTCTACTAAAAATACAAAAATCATCTGGGTGTAGTGGCACGCGCCTGTAATCCCAGCTACTTGAGAGGCTAAGGCAGGAGAATCGCTTGAACCCGGGAGGCAGATGTTGCAGTGAGCAGAGATTGTGCTACTGCATTCCAGTCTGGGCGACAGGGTGAGACATCTCAAAATCATGACATGTGGAGACAACACAGATGACAGGTGCATAACAGTGCCAATGCACTCCAGCTGAAGACAACCACCAGTCAAAGAAGTTGAGTTTAGTGCTCATTGCAGCATGGGCCATGGGGAACTATGGAAACTTTAGTAAGGAAGTGATGGAATTTTTTAATATTATAGGATTTGGGCTCGTGTGCAGTGCTTTGGGGGAAAGTGTAAGGAAGTGTGGCTTTGCTCTGGATTAGATGCTTCCAGAAAGTGAAGATAACGCTACCATTTGGTACCGTAATCTTATTCAGAAGGAAGAAAGGCTGAGTGAGGTAAAACTGTAATTGGTATAGAAGTAACAATTACATATATTAACTACGTTGGGGCATGTTTGGTCATTTTTCGGTTTTGACAATGTTGTTATGTTTTTGTCTATTCTCAGACATGATTAGAGAGTGATCTTGTTTGTGTCTAGATCTATCATGGTCAAAGATTGACCTTGTCTGATATTGATATTCCATGAAATTGTTTATGTTTAACAGGAGAATAGCAAGAATCAGCTGTGAGGGCCAGGCCAGTGGGTAGCAACACCGATGTCTGAAAGATAAGTAGCATGCCAGGTCCTTATCAGTTGTTGCTTTGCTCTTTTTTAGGGGGAGAGACATAAAGATTAGGGTAAGAAAAAGACCAAAGAAAAATAGTGAATATTTATTTATTGCATACATATTACAAGACAGGAAATATGCTAGATGTTTTGCATACATGATTTCATTTAATATTCACAACAACCCTATGAATTAAGTACTATTTGAGTGCATATTACCTGTAAGGATAATAAGACTTAGAAAAATAAAGTTATTTGTTTAAAATGGCATAACCGTATAGAGTAGGGATGGGATTAGAATCCTAGACCTGTCTAACTTTAGAACAAAATTATTTAATCATTCCTTATAAAAGAAAGAGTGTACGAACACAACACTGGTACCTTAAGAGATGAGCGTCTCCATTAAACTAAAAGGTATATCAAGGCAGAGATACTGTGTTGTTCATTTCTGAATTATTTCAGAGCAATGAGATTTGTGATTTACTTAAGAGTGGTGTTTCATAAATATAAAATGATCAATTAGATGGATAATGGATGAATTGATGGATGGAACCAAAAATGTATGCTTGATCAGATATGACTATTTCACATAATTTCACACCATGTCCCAGGAAGTAGGAAGAAAGCTTAAAATATTGGTAATAGTAATTACTCATGTTTTGGATCGTGTGATTTTCGCAATGTGCTCCCACATATTTATTCTTACGGGCAGATAATTCTCTTATGTTTCACATGACAACCTTGAAGGTCAGGTATGCTAAGTCCTCACATAAGTAACAAGCGGCCAGACATGGGCCAGAATCTCAGCCTCCCCATCTTTATGTCCAGAGGACTATCCTCCAAACTGTACAGCCTTTTATCTTTTAATTCTTCAAAATAATTTAGGTAAGAGAAGGAGAGTTTAGAATTCTCAGATTTTTAAAATATTTTCTAAATATCAGCATTTATGTAGCATTTGTATTTAATAATAATGAAACTATGACCAGCCTACAACTCTGTTTGCAACCCTACATTTTAGGTGATTGTCTTTTCTTACTCTGACAGCCTGTAGCTGTTTCAGTCCTTAAGCACTATAAATAATTTACAGCCTATATATACTTCCTAAAATTGTCTTTGTATATACTTTTTTTTTTTGCATTTTAAAATGTAGATGGCTGAGGAACACTACTAGTGTCTAACTAAAAGCAACAATACCACAGACTCTGTGGGAAGCGAATGTTCCATTCACATGAAAGGTTTCAAGTTGTGTGATGAACTGAGGAAAATAAAACCAAGAATTTAACGAAAAGTACCAAAATTTCAAAACTTTGTATTAATATCAACACACTGAAAAACATACTGAAACAGAGACCAGCATAGTCCCTACTTAATCCCCAACAAATACCTTCCCATTGGCTTACTAGGGATATGACCATTTCGCCTGTATTTAGAATAAACTAGATATTCTGTTGATAGTGAACACAGCTTCTATCACCCAAAGCATGTTTCATCTTTTAAAGTATCAATTCTGTATTTCACACACAGAATATTTTGATTTATTTTCCAAACATATGTTTTCAACTATATGTTCTTTGTGAATTACTTAAATAGCATGCTGAAGTTGAGATTCCACATAAGTTACCTTTCTTTATCTGAGATTTATGCTCAAGTTTTCGTATCTTTGAGTGCTAACACCATGTCAGCTTAATAATTTGTTTGTTTTAAAAGTTGTATATATGGGTATGTATGTATAAGTGTGTGTATATATATACAGACACACACACGTATATATGTATTCATATAAATATATATATACACACACACATACATATATATATACCATATGTATCTGTATACACACACACATACACACACACAGGGTTGAATTGGTCTTTGATAATACTATTTGACTCTGTCACTTAGTAGAATGGAATAACTAAAACAAAAAAAGTCACTGATTTACTAAAGATACAAACTTTATAAGCTATAGAATCCATACTAGAACCCAATTGCATTGATGCCCAGAGAAGCATTTTTTTCCATATCCCCTTTGAGTAATAAGCAATATATGTATAATATTAAGAGATAATATACAATGTGCTATTAGAACTATTGTCCCGCTGTCACTCAGGATCCCAGCGCCCTGTTTCAACAAGTGAAGTCAAACCCATAAAAGTATATCGACCAACTGCTCACTTCTTATTTGCCTTTGCACATTCCTCTTGTCTATCTCTACTTGATAGAGCAATACAGTCATGTGCTGCATAGCCATGCTTTTGTCAACAACAGACCAAGTATATGACAGTGGTCCCATGAGATTATAATGGAACTGAAGTTTCCTATCACCCAGTGACATCACAGCCATTGTAGCACAACACATTATTCATATGTTTGTGGTGATGCTGGTGTAGACAAACCTATACACTGCCAGTTTTATAAAAGTAAAGCCTATAAAATTATGTACAGTACATAATTGACAGTGATAATAAATGATATGTTACTAGTTTATGTATTAACTATGCTATACTTTTAATTACTACTTTAGAGTGTACTCTTTCTACCTATAAGCAAAAAGTTAACTATAATATAGCCTCTGGCAGGTCATTCAGGAGGTATTCCAGAAGAAGGCATTGTTATAGATGATGGCAGCTCTATGCCTGTTATTCCTCCTGAATAATTTCCAGTGGGGACAAGATGTGGAGGTGGAAGACAGTGATAATGATGATCCTGACCCTGTGTAGACCTAGGCTAATATGTGTGTTTGAGTTTGAGTTTTTAACAAAAACTATTTTTGAAGTATAAAGATTATTTTTAATACAGAAAAGTTCATCAGGGTATAAAGAAATAAAATATTTTTGTACAGCTGTACAATATGTCTGTGTTTTAAGCTGTTATTACAAAACAGTCAAAATATTTTTTAAAAGTTTACAAAGTAGAAAAGTTATAGTAATCTAAAGTTAATTTATTATTGAGAAAAAGTATTTTAAAATAAATTTAGTATAGCCAAAGTTTACATTGTGTGTAACATCTACAGTTGTTCACAGTAATGTCCTAGGCCTTCATGTTCACTCATCACTCACTCATGGACTCACCTAGAGCAGCTTCCGTCCTGTAAGCTCCATTCATGCTAAGTGCCCTACACAGGTGTACCATTTTTTAGCTTTTAGATCCTATTTTACTGTATGTTTTCTATGCAAATACTTACCATTGTGTTACAGCTGCCTACAGCATTCAATACAGTAGCATGATATACAGTCATGTAGCCTGGGAGCAATAGGTTAGACCATGTAGCCTAGGTGTGTAGTAGGCTATACCTCCTAAATTTGTGTAAGTATGCTCTGTGATGTGCATACAGTGAAAAATCGCTTGACAAAATGTTCCTCAGAATGTATTCCTATCATCAAGTGTTGCATGAGTGTACTTACACATTTATCCAAGTTTACAAAACAGGAGGAGATTATATGTTGTATTTCCCCCCTTAAAATAGGCTTCAAATAGCATAATTATCATGTTCACATGCAGCTTTTTCCTCTGCATATGATTTTTAAAGATTGTATCTGACCTTGAGTAAAGCAATATTCAGGACCTCAATTCATTACTCCATATCACGCATATTTATCAATCAGTGGATTCTAATTTAGCATAATTTGCTACCAGAAATAAAAATATAAAATATTTAAAATGCAAGCTGGTCACTCATTTTTATTTACTTACATTTAACTGAACGTTTGTATAAGGAATTTCATAGCCAGGTCATATGCCTTTAAATACACAAGCAAAACAGAGGATTTGAACATTTTGTTGACAGGTAAATGTGAATCAATCTGGTTTCATTCAAAGGAAAATAATCAGCCTCTTTTCAAATAATATAAAATGCAAAATGATTGCATGGTGGAGGGGAGGGGACCTTATCAGCTTCTCTTCTTAGAGAAATGATTGCCATTTTCTAGCTGGAGGAACATATGCTGCAGCTTATCTCGTGACTTCTCTGCAGTCTCTGATATTTATTAACAGTTGATTTTCTGTAGTTGCTTTTCTTCCCCTTCTTCCCTCCTCCAGTGTAAATTAGTTTTCCCAAATCTACATCTGGCCTTCATTTTCTTATCAGTCATGGAAAAAGGATGATTATTTCATTATTGGTTTTGAAGAGTCTTTCATATTAAGCAGTGCGGCTCCGGTTTCAGGCAGGCATTTAACGGACTCTCTATTTGTTTTATTCTTTGTCTCATCATCTTAATCAAAGCCCTCTGAGACAGAGTCTTTTGTAGTAACAAACAAGAATAAAGGGAAATTGTGAATTGTTGCTTCCACAGAAAATGCAATATTCACTAGAAATTTCTGTTGGGATTAAAAGCAGGCTGACTTCAAACATGTAAAAACAATTAGAGTCACCTATGAGAAACCTTTTAATCACTAGGATACCTGTCTTCTGAGCCTCTCATTAGCCTACTACCAAAGCAGGTCCCTCGCTTGGGGCTCAGGCTTCACCGTATTGTCACAAGATAGCTAGTGGAAGATTTTCAGCTCTCGAGTTTATTTTTTTTTTTATATGAGAACTGCACTCCTGCTTTCTCCCAACACTTTATAATTTTTTTCTTACAGCTTTTTTTTATCTTTGCTATATAAAATTTAACATTAACTCTCTGATTTACTGAACAGACACTGTCCTAGATTCCTGATATTGAACAACTATGGGAAAAGTGTAGGTGTCATGCTCTCATTTTTAGATTCAGATGACTCAAAATAGCCTGAAAGTCCCAGTCTCACACTGTCCCTGCACTCCTTTGATCATAGTTTGATAAATTTTTCAGAAGCAGTACAGGAATTGGGTTAGCTATTTAAGTAGAAATCAGTTTATATTGGGGCAACATGAAAATGGTCTAATAAAAACCCATGTTTCTCCTCAATGGGCAAATCAAATTTTCTGTTATTTGCAAAAATCAAAGAGATACAAAATACCCCCAACATTCCAGTATCCTAAATACTAATTACTGTTAATAGTATACGTTTAGTTATACCTTATTTACATTTAGAGATGCTTGCTAATACCGATATAAGTTTTATGTAATTAATTGATGCAAGAAACTAAAGTATTAACTTGATTCTTACGTGACTTTTGGTTCACATAATGCACCATATTTCAATGCTGCAATAAATAAAGAATTACAGCATAGCTTTTAACTTCAGATATGGTCATCATCAGGCATCTCTGACATAATGTTAAATGTGTTTGTCATATTGGGACAGTATACTTACATAGAGAAATACTCATAAAATGTATTAGTTATCTATTGCTGCAATACAAATTACCCCAAATATAGCGACTTAAATCAGACTTTTCTTAGCTCACAGTTTCTGTAGGTCACAAGTAGAGGTAGCTTCATTAGCTGGGTGCCTCTTGCCCAAGACCTCTCACAAGACTGCAATCAGGGTACCAGCCAGGACTGGGGTCATTTCAAGGACCAAATGAAGGAAGATCTACTCTCAAGTTCAGCAACATGGCTTTTGGTAAGGCTCAGAAGACCCCTTCCTAGCTTATTCACAGGATTGTTGACAAGCCTTCAGTACTCTCTGTTGTAAGCCAAAGAAATTAACCTTTTGCCACATGGACCCTTCTATAGGGCTACTCATCATGTGGCAACTGGCTTTTTCCAGACCAAAGGCTCCAGGAGACAGAATGTGACATGGCAAGCAAGAAAGAAGCCAGTCTTTTTATAATCTAACTGACAACTTGCCATCACTTTTGCAGCATTATTTTTGTTAGAGGCAAGCCACTAGGTCCAGCCCACATTCAAGGGGAGGAGGTTACACAAATGTATGAATGCCAGGAGACAAGAATCTTTGAGATCCATTTTTGAAGCTATATATGATAGTTCAACATCTGAACTCTATGGTTCAGGCTTCTCTCACATGCAGAATAGGCTCAGTCTCTCCAACAGTCCCCAAAGTCTCATCCTATTAATTAGTCAGGATGCACTGGATTATGAGACAGTAGTAACTCTAAAATCTTTGCGACTTGGAATAACATAGTTCTATTTCTCAATCACACCACTTATCTATCATGATCTATCATGGGTTGGTGTCATAGTAAATTGTATGCTGCTGTAACAAAATACTTGAGACAGGATAATTTGTAAAGAACAGAAATCTACTGGTTCACAGTTCTGGGGGCTAGGATGTTTAATGTCAAGGTGTTAGTGTCCTCCTAGGGCCTTTGTGCTGTGTCATCAGATGGTAGAATTCAGAAGAGCAGGAGAGAGAGGAAAGGTGCTAACTCATTGTATTAGTCCGTTTTCACACTGCTGATAAAGACATACCTGAGAATGGCTGGGGAGGCCTCAGAATCATAGCAGGAGGTGAAAGGCACTTCTTATATGGCAGCTGCAAGAGAAAAAGGATGAGGAAGAAGCAAAAGCAGAAACCCCTGATAAACCCATTGGATCTCATGAGATTTATTCACTATCAAAAGAATAGCAAGGGAAAGACCAGCCCCATGATTCACCCACCTGCCCCGGGTCCCTCCCACAACGTGCGGGAGTTCTGGGAGATACAATTCAAGTTGAGATTTGGGTGGGGACACAGTCAAACCATATCACTCATCCTTTTATCAAGGGCTCACTCCTGCAATAACTCACTCATTCCCACAATTAAAGCATTAATCTACCAATGAGAGCAGAGCCCTCATGACCTAATCACCTCTTAAAGGTCTGACTTTCCCAGTACTGTTACGATAGGGATAAATTTCCAACACATGAACTTAGGAGGACACATTCAAACCATAACAATTGGCTACATATTCTTCTCATGCTGTCCTCACTCAGAAAGTCTCCAACATCACTGGGCCAGGAGGGAGGAAGGGGCAAATTATCACTGGCTAGTAAAAGCTTCTATATGCAAGTGACATGTGATACTTCTGCTCAAATTACACAGTCACACTAATTTCAAAGGCACAAGGAAGTTCACTTTGACCATGTTCCTGGAAAGATGAGAAATGGAAATATCAATGAACAGCCCAAAAAGCAATCTAATGGGTAAAGTAATATATTTCACATCCACCTGAGTGCATAGCAAAATAATAAAGAAACAGATTTTGATTTGTTTATTCATTTAAAAAATATTTACCATTTATCACTGTATGCTAGGCTTATGCAAAATGCTGAGGACAAAAACAGAAAAAAATAAAAGCAGTTCCTATCTTCTGGTTTTTCAGTATAGTGGGCAAAGAGATAACCATACGGACAACTACAAAATAGAAATCATTATAAGGTGTTAAGACATAATAGAAGCATCTCACATAGATTTAAGGAGAAAAGGGATCAGAGAGGACGTTTTGTAGTAGATAACCCTAATGAGTTCTGAAGGATGTGTAGGAATAGACCAGGTAAAAAAAGTGAATTAATAAAATTTCAGTGTTTATTTAATAAAATGAATTTGTGATGAATGTCTCTGGATTAAAAGGCCTAGATTCTTCTATAGCTGCAGTTAACTACTATGTTAACTCAACCAAATCACTGAGCAACTGTGCACCTCAACTTCCTCATCTATGAAATGAGGTTTAATTAGATGTTGTTCAAGATCTCTTTCAACTATAAAATTCAATGATTTTTCCTGACTCTAGAGGGTATTTTTTTCAAAAGCACCTTCTATGTGATCATCATAAAATAATTACCTTATAAAGCACTCACTTACTAAAACAGCTCAGTAAACACCTATGGAAAATTCCTCATACCTGAAAATAGTAGAATTGTATTCCCATCTCTTCTGATACATACCATGTTCAAAATGTATTACAAAAAGAAGAATAAGATGTAATTTAGAATAGACTGATATTAAGTAGTTCTTCATGACGAGCTTCTACTCCTGTGGTCCTTGTCATCTTTAATTCACCACCCTAGGAATTTCTGACGATTTTCATGTGTAAAGAGACTCTTTCCACTTTATGTGTTGGTTTTGTTTATTTGCTTGTAAAAAAGACTCAGGTATTATAAATTATGCTGCTATAAAGACACATGCACACGTATGTTTATTGCAGCACTATTCACAATAGCAAAGACTTGGAATCAACCCAAATGTCCATCAGTGACTGATTGGATTAAGAAAATGTGGCACATACACACCATGGAATACTATGCAGCCATAAAAAAGGATGAGTTTGTGTCCTTTGTAGGGACATGGATGCAGCTGGAAACCATCATTCTTAGCAAACTATCACAAGAACAGAAAACCAAACACCGCATGTTCTCACTCATAGGTGGGAACTGAACAATGAGATCACTTGGACTCAGGAAGGGGAACATTACACACCGGGGCCTATCATGGGGAGGGGGGAGGGGGGAGGGATTGCATTGGGAGTTATACCCGATGTAAATGACGAGTTGATGGGTGCAGCACACCAACATGGCACAAGTATACATATGTAACAAACCTGCACATTATGCACATGTACCCTACAACTTAAAGTATAATAATAATAAATAAATTAAAAAAAAAAGACTCTAACACATGCATGCACACAGCACACCCATACACACACAATTTATTTTGCACTAAAATTCTGCAACCAGGTTATTTCCACTCTCATAATTCCACAGAATACCATGTCTCTCATTAGATCCTGCAACCCTTCAAGGATCTCCCTACTTCCAGGGAAAATCCTTAAACATGTCATTAGAGTCTTTACCACTCATGACACAACCATTATTCTTCTACCAGTCAACTGAATCCTAGGTCAGGAGTCTTCCCTTTTCTAGTCCAAGCCTTCACTCCCTCTCTCCTCTTTCACTAACCTAACTCGGACTTTCAAAGCAAATACTTCTACCAACTATTGGCAAAGATGTTTACACAAAATAAACACTCATATATTGCAGGAAAAGTATAATTGCTACAACCACTTTGGAAAACAGTTTGGCATTATCTATTGAAGTTGAACATATGCATAACCAGATGATCCAGCAATTCCACTCCTCGTTATATACAACATGCATACCAAGAAATATCTACAAGGATGTTTATTGCAGCATTATTTGTAATTGCTTTAAACTGGAAATGACCCAATGTCCATCAGCAATAGAATAGATACATAAAATGTGGTACTGTATATTCAGATATTTGACAAATTATAACGTGAATGTAACCAACAACCTTAATGTTAAAGAAAGAAGGCAGACACAAAATAACATGTAATACTTGATTACATTTACATAAGGTTCAAGGCAGCTCTAAACTATAGGTTAGAAGTCAAGATAGTGTTTGTTTACCTGTAGTGAGGAGGAAAAAGTAAGTTTGGAGTAAGCGTGAAGTCTGTATTACTAGAAATGTTCTATATCTTGACGTGGGTGATGTTTACCCTGATGTTTCTTTTGTATGATTCATTACTTATGTACTTTTCCATAAGCGCATTATATTTTGATTTTTTTAATTTAAATTATCTCTTAATTTACTTGGGACAAAAGGACTCAGGTTTCCAAGAAGTCCTGCTTGTTCTTTTAATGGTGTCACATGGAAACACACATACATACACAAACACACACACAACATAACACAACACCCCAAAAAAATCCTCTCATTCTTTAGTCATGAGAGGTACAATTTATTTGCCATTTTATATATTGTTAGCTGCAATGTGGGTTGCAGTAGTATTTGTTGTTGTTGTTGTTGTTGTTGTTGTTAACACCGCTCCAAATCAATCTATTTCACAAGAAACCTATAAGGGATGCCATTAGAACAAGGTTGAGAGAGAGAGAGAGGGAAAGAGAGAGAAGCACGGAGGGAGGGAAGGAAGACAAGCTGTGCCACTTAAGAAATCTAACATGTTTGCCAAGCAAAGCTTAAAATCACACTCTCTTATTCATCTGTCTTGGCTTTCTATTGTACAAACTGCACATGAAAAAGGGACTTGACAGTCTCATAAGACAGGTACCTTTAGGTATTTCAAAACCTATTTTTTCCTGGAATTTTGCTTACCTAGTGTTTAAGGTAATGCAAAGGACTATCTTTATACTTGAATCTGAAAATTTGAGTACAATGACTAATGAGAAGTATGTGCAAACAATTCTAAATGAAAGAGAATGAAAGCTCCCTAATGAAATCTCTTTAATATGTAATTTTAAGCTACTTTAAAAAGTCACAGTTGCTTGCACTTATGAGAATCTGTTTTAAAATTACATGTTATTTTGATAATCAGAATTTTGAGGGATGCCATAGAATAGGGTTAGCAGCGGAAATAAAATTGATGGGAAGTAAATTTTTTCTAGTTTAAATAGAGTGAAAATCATTGCTATATATTATGTATAATAAATTTCAGTGTTTCTGTTGAAATACCTTTTTCAAGTGTGAAATATTTTAATTATTATATTTTACAAAATACTCATGAGTCACATTAACATTTGGAAATTTCAGTTTATGACAGAAGGGATGCCATATAGTAAAGATAAAAAATTATTCCGAGCAAATACAAATATTTTTTGTGTAAGAATATACAATATATATCATCTAGATAATTTCAGTTAGAAAATAGAAGATTATACTCTTTTAATGGAAGATACACTAAATGAAAGGCTATTTCTGAAATGTTTGTTATTTCTGTGAAGGTGGAAAACTGGGTTTATGACCAAAGTGAATTGAAACCTTCAAAACTTTTCATGCATACATACATATGTATTAGGATACGTGTGTGTGTGTGTGTGTGTGTATGAGAGAGAGAGAGAGAGAGAGAGAGAGAGAGAGTCTTGTTTTGTTGTCCAGGATGGAGTGCAGTGGTACCATTACAGCTCACTGCACACTTGATCTCTAGAGCTCAATCGATCTTCCCACCTTAGTCTCCTGACTAGCTGGGACTACAAGTGCATGCCACAATGCCCAGCTAGCTTTCTGTATTTTTTGTAGAGATGGGGTCTTGCCATGTTGCCCAGGCTTCATAAACATATACAAATACTAGAAACTGTACCTTGTCAGATTGTGCCCCAGCATGGACAGATCTTCCCTTTAAAGTTATGAACTTCAGCTCTTACAGTTTCCTCAGTCGTAACAACCAGTCTGAATTTTGGCAGACAGCTGGGGAATGAAAGAACCCTTATCGTTATTCCCTCCTTGTTCATTTCTTTCTCTCCTCCAAATTGAGCATGTTCCATGAACTGGGGTCTGCCTTCTTCAGCCAAATTACTTGCTGAAAATCCATTTTGTTCTGTTCATGAGAATTTATCATCTATTTTTTCTCAATCTCCAGAAAAAAAAAAAGGGGACTTCTTAATAATTTGCTGTTTTTAATCACAGTGGAGAAAGCTCAGTTGACCTAGACATTATGCATGGCTTAGAAAGGATTACATTTTTTTTCTATTTCTCACTGATGTTAAATAGTTTCTGTTGTCTCCTCTACCGGATCGACAGATAACTAGACTGATATTTGTACTCTGAAAAGAAAGGCAGTTGTGGCTGAGAGGCAAGCCACACACACAAAAAATTTAGTCTAAAATTGTCTATGAAAACCTGTAAGAAATGTCTTCGACTAGTAAATTCAACGCATGTTTGCCTGACACTAGAGAAATGCTTTATTAATATATCTTGACATTAATGTGAGTGAACTACAAATTTATTAAATCAACCATAAAATCTAGCCTAAAGGTGCCATTCAGCAATCATCTAAATGAGTAATGGAATAGAGACTGAGGATTTTCTACTTCAGATCAAAACGCAGTTGCATGTCTAGCAGCAAAAGTTTTCTCTTCATTCCTCAGAAAGGAAGCCAGGAGATCTGATCATCTCCACTAAAGTCCCTTGCTTAAGCAGTGCTGAAAGTAAAGGAGGTAAATCTCTGAAAGTTGAGTTCTGCCAAGCAAGACTAAACTTAACCAGCAAGTGGCAAATAGTAAAGAGAGACAGATGGGTGAGACTTATGGAGAGACCTTTAGGAAGTGGCCCCAAACAGGTGGTTGGTTGCCTAAAAGGAATCATTGAATAGAGTGTGTTTGACTCTAGGGGAAAGGAAGACAAGTGTCAGTAATGAATACATGGAGGCATGCTGACTGAGATTTGATATTGCTTGTCAGATGTCTCTATTTTTGTCTAGACTTCAAAAGCTGTTTCATTGTAATATGAGAAGAGCAGAAGGTCTTAGATTCTGTGATTGGTTATTGTTTTGAAAAGGAAAGAAAATTACCTTTCATTTTCTCTCCATTGGCATTAAATTCCAGTAGAGGGTCAAAGGACATTCCAAATCACCACGACTGCAGCAAGGAGCTTCCAAGCCCATTACTTCTGACTAAGGTTGTGCAATGCTCTCAGCGTCTTACTGAAAGCCTGCAAATAGAGGCCTATAAGAACAGTTTTACAAACATATTTTGATGTGTTCTACTTGCTGTGAGCTCTTAAGCAAAATCAAATTTTACCTTTAGGTATTTACCAAAAGATATTTTGGAACCCATGTTAAATGAAGCCTTATGTTCCCTATTCCCAAAGGAATAACTGTATTTAGAATAATAGTTCCTATGAAATTTTCATGATACATCTTATCACATAAGATTCAAGATATTTTAAAAACCAGAGTGAGGGATGGTAAGTGTATGCTATTTTCTGTTTCAAGGGCTCAGCTAAAACCTCAAACAAGACAAAACTAGTTGCTGTATCCACAGGGTACCGTAGTTTACAATCTAATGAGGGAAATCTAACAAACCAAACAGGCTAAGTGCTGTAATAAACACCCACCCTTTTAATGGCTTAAAGAACAGAAATTTAATTCTCATTTACATAAAACGCAGTGCCAATAGATGTCCTAGTCAGGGTGAGGTGACGAACGGTCATCTATATAACAGTGTAGTGTGAATAGACCTTATTAGTGGAAGTGAGGGGTGATCCTGAAAGCTGTGGCTGGAGAATCGTGTTCTTTTCATCTTTTGGACCTTTCCTCCTTCAGGTCCTTAAGGATTTAACCTATAGGTAAGAAACATAGAATGAGGATCATATGCAAGATGGTCTTAAGACTGTATTCATGGTGAGGAATGCAGTCACATCTAACTACAAAATGTAGTTTGGCTATGTAACAGGAGGAAAAGGGAAATGTTTTGGTGAACAGCTAGCCACTTTCTCCAACACAGGGTGATGTGATAACGTGTGATAGGGAAGGATGCAGAGCTTGTTGGAGCATTTAGGAGATTCATCTAACTAAAACTTAGAGGGGCAGGATGTCAAAAATCTTGCCCTACGAGATGACAACTTCGCTGGGAATTGAAGGGGGGCTAAGAGTTTAATATGTTAAAAAGAGTTGAGAAAAAAATGTGCTAAACAAAATAAAGCAATTGTGAAAACAAACAATACAAAAATGAATCATTAAGGTAGACTTCAAATCTTATACAAATGATTCTGTTGAGAAATTAAGACATTGTGCCTTTTTATATGTCTCAGAGGTGTGAATCTTGTTAAATTAATTATGAAATTCTTAAACATAAGTGTAATGCTTATAAGCTGGAATTTTCCATGCAGATTTGTCCCAGAGTGAGTAGGATATACAAGGATTTGCTTTAACTTGGCTGCCAAGGTTTAAGTGCTCCCCTTAACAACTTAGGGACATTCTTTATTTAAAGACCAAAGGATGGATTTTCTGAAATGTGTTATGTAATTGTAGGAAGGAACAAACCAAGATGTTTATTGGACTTAATGAAACTGATGTTGTAAGAAGGCAATTTAGCCGTTTTATGGTGGACATGTTAGTCTCAATTCAACATTTTAAAGAATAGTCAATATTCTGCTTTATAGCCTGTGAACAATAGAGATTTCCATGTTGGTTTTTGGCATTTCACTACTTCAATTAAAGATTGTATTTCATAAAATTG
Organism: Mandrillus leucophaeus; assembly: GCF_000951045.1. NCBI lineage: Eukaryota > Metazoa > Chordata > Mammalia > Primates > Cercopithecidae > Mandrillus > Mandrillus leucophaeus. Next base: position 3,297,396 of record NW_012110030.1, on the reverse strand, counting down.
ATACCAGTTTCTCATTAACTAGCTTGCTTTTTCTCCTCTGTCTCAATCCCCACTAAAAAATGGGGTGCCAGCATATATCTGAAAGATAATGTAGGGATTAAAATATTTTTTAAATAATTGTTACTTTCTATCTTTATAATTAGGTTTTGAACTTCTTGAGGCCAGGGACTGTGTCTGAAAACACCTACAGTGGCTAACACAAGGTGAGTCCACGACCACATTTTAATCGTTTCGCTTCTTTGGGTCCTAATACTTAGTACAGTAACTGATGTATAGTTCGACTCAACGAATATTGGTTAGAATAGATGGGTGGATAAAATACTCAAACATTTTACTCTGTTCACCTAATATCATGTTATTCTTTACTATAGATTTTCCTTTATAAACACAATTATAAAGTATTAATAACAATAGAATAACTAGGAAATCTGTCAATGAGAGATTTATTTTTCAGTTCTGAATTATATATGATGTTAGGCCTGAACGTGGGGGAAATCTAACAATGGGTTAAAGTTCTGAATTGAAGCAGCAGATGCCTATAGATTTAAATGTTGATTGAATTTAGCTGCTGCTGCTATGAAATTATTAGCCCTTGGCAGTGGCCTCGCCTACATACTTTGTTTTGGCTCTTCTGGAAGCTACAAAGCTATTTATTGTTAATGAGGGAATAAAGTGAGAAAACAGATTAGTGAGTAGATTAGCAAATTTTTTAAAGTCTAATCTTTGTTAAACAATAACAGGTTGTGATTTAATGCATTCAGTTCTCACTACCTTGTGACAAAATTTTTGCTATTAACACAGCTTTGTTTCGTTACATATCCATTCTCTAATATAAACATTTCATCTATCATAATAATACCTTGTGTTTAAAATCCTCTGCCAAGTACATTTTTTCTCACCCATTGCACTTTAATATTGTGTTTCTAATCCTACAAAGATAATTCTTTGAAATAAACAATTCCCATCTTCTTTCTCTGAGATATTTGATCTATTGGCTTGTCATTCAGAGACTATTATCTAATAATAAACTTGTGATGAATAATAAGATAAACTTAAACGGTTTAAAATCAATGTTTCTAAATACAAACTTTCTAAATAAAGTCTATGAGGTTTAAAAGTTCCTTAGCACGCTCAAATTTCTTATCTGCTAAAATTTTGCATCCTCAATTTAAAGAAAAGAATATCACCATCCCTATCACCTGTTGATCTTATTTTGGGGTTGATGTATCTTATGACTCTAAGAAAATGGAAATATCAGCCTATAGAGAAGGTACACAAAGGTCCTTCAGAAATCACGGTACCATTGAAGTCAAATAAGATGATAACTCAACAAACAAATAAGAGATAATGAAGATTGTAGTAAATTTGTTTCAGGCTTTCAGCCTGTTTCCATGGTGGTTCATCATTGTTCAATTTTATATATTAAGATTCAGTTCACCTTCCCCAAAAAGCTTTCTTGGATACCCCCAGTCAAATTGATGTGTTCTTCTTCTGAATTCCTCTGTGTCTTCATTCATGACTCTTACAATACTACTCATTCTGCTTTATGTTTCAGCAATTTGTATAGAATCAGTTTCCATTTTCCAAGCACATTATCTTCCAGTGTTCATTTAAAAACCAGTTGTTTGGGAGTCCAAAGTACTTATTTCCATAGAACTAATGATACAAATGATCCTGTTTTCTTTTTAGTTCTATTTCTGTCTGATCTATTGCTAATAGAAATATTTCAAATATGCTTCCATTAATGACATTGTTTCTTCAAGACAGAACAATTCTATTATAAGGAGCAAATTTCATAGATTCTAGACTTACATTTGCCTGGATTGTCTGCTACTTATTAGCCATTTGATATTAAGCAAACTACACAAATTTGTGTCTGAGATTTCTCATTTGTAAAGTAAAGATAATAAGTATATTTCTGGTGGCTGTTGTGAAGATTAAATGAGTTCATATATGAAAGCTGCTTTGGTGAATAGTATTTGACATAGTAGGAGGTATATGAATGTGTCTGTAGATGTAATTATTGTTATTTTTATTAAAGTTTAGAGCATCAGGAACCTGTCTGCTCACACATAGGCATGTTTGAAAATGGAAGCAGGCAACACATTTTAGTAGTTCACCTTCTCAAAACAGGATAGATGCTTGAATCATAGAACACAGTCAGAAAAAACATATGTACCTACCTAGAGAAAAGCCTTTTTTATCTGCTTGTATTTTCAAAGTGAGTAAAAATGAAAACAAGATACTATAATCACCTTCATCTCATTACAAAAATAAAATTAAGGTAAAAATAACAATGATTATTATTGATGTCATTTGTTGAGCCCTTAGTATGTGCCAAGCATAAAGGGAATGACTTTCTATGTTATCTTCATATTATCCCATTACAAAAGAAACTGATGGCCAAGGAGGCAAAGGTCTCTCACAGCTAATGAGTTAGAGCAAGAACTCCAACCTAAACCTTTCTGACTTTCAAATTCTATGGTATTTTTACTCTACCAAAGACAGAACTCTGAGCCAAGTCTAAAAGTGCTTTGCAAATTAATATTTACATATTCGAATGTCTTTTTTATGATTTTTGGCACTTAAATCGACCTGGCTCTTTTTAGTTCCATCTTCTCCATATTGTCTACAAAAATTTGTAAAACATGTTGTCAAAAACTTGGGTGAAGCTCAATACACTTTATTTAGGGTATTAGATTTCATCAGTATTTCCTAAATTGTCTTTTCCTCCACTTATTTAACATCACTGGTTAGTGAGCTAGTTGTTATAGGGCATTGCCTGAAAGAAAGAAGAAATTCTTTCCTTTTGTAGTACCTGAGTGTTATACATCAGTCCTAAATGTAACAATCTAACTATAACACAAAATATTTAACTTTTCACTCTTGCCAAAAAAAAAAAAAAAAGATTTCTTGTTTAATGTATCCTTCATCTCTTAAATATTTTAACATTTATTTTTGATATGCATATTATGTGCAAAAAACTTTGTACATATACGCCATTTACTCCTCACAGAAAACCTCTGAGGTCTGTACTTGATCTCCATGTTAGAATGAGGGACCTGAGAGCTAGAAAAACAAAATCTCTTCCCACATCACACAAAAATTCAAACCCAGGTGAAACTTCAGAGACCTCAATCATTACTTTATTTTGAGATGGTTCCTGATTGAGAGAATAAAAGCCATCTAACTAGACGGCAAAAGAATCAGGTTTCCATTATCCTGCCGGTTCCTCCTTAAGTGTCCACGACTGTAAACTTTTTAAAAGGAGGGTGTATGTCTTTTTGCTCATCTTTGTATTTCCCACAATGTCTAAACATTGAAACCTTGGACACTTAATCAATGGCTGATTGAGAATGTTAGAGGGTATTTAAAATACTGTTGATGCTGAATATACTACTCTACAGCTAATGGTTCATAGCATTCTGCCTTGGGGACATTGACCAAGTTTAGTCAGTTTGGTTAGGGGAGCTGTCTTTGTCATGTAATCATCAGTGTCACTTTTCATAACTGGATCAAGTTAATGCTAGCCAGAAACTGTTAAAATGTCTGCATTTGGAAATATGTGGGGTGAACATAACAATACTGTGGGTTCTATAGCCAAATGCTTTGTTTATTTCGGCAAGGGCAATTTAATTTGTTGTAAATAACATTAGATTAAATGCTATGCAGTATCATGTTTTAATATAAGGACCAGTGCCAATGCTTATAAATGTTTTCATGTAAGTAGGAGTAGCCTGAAATTTTGTTAAATCTTTGAATTTCAACTATTAAGAAAATCAGAAATACTGAGGTTTCTTTAGATGATTTTAAGAATTGTAAAGTTCTGAGTAGCCCTAGTTTGGAGACATAAACCAGATCTTCTAACTAAGGCATACCATTAAGTGAGCCTGTTTTTAGTTACTTTTAGTAAAGAAGTAATTAGCATTACACATAGCAGGAACATATTCAGGTGTCTAATAGAGATCTTTGATTACAGTATTAATTTGACAATCCCAGGTAAAGAACAAATTAATCTAATTAAGGGAAGGTTAATTGTGTATGCAGACTGTATGGCCAGAAGAAGGAAGCTCAGCAGGATGTTCCCAGAGCATTTCTGCTTGAGTCACATTTGTTCATTCAAGGGTAGTAAAAAAAAAAAAAACACCTTTACACAATATATACAGCATTTAAAAGAAGGATTTATTGAAATTATTTACTAGCAATTCAGTGTAGAAACAATAATATGTATAATATAATTACTTGTGTGGAGGTTGACTAAATGCTTTTCAGCTCTAAAAGCCTATAATTGTAATGATTCTTCATAATGAGTAGACGTAGAGTTTGTCAATATGTCTACATTTATATGGTCAGAGAATATTAGAACTAAAATAGGCTGTAAAGACCCTAGGCCACGATTTGTACATGACAAATTTAAACCCAGAGAAGGCAACTGACCTGCCCAAGATAATAAAACGTATTTGGTAGTATATCTGTGATTCAAATCATTTTTATTCAGTGTTTAAAACTACACTACCCTTTGATAGAGAGAAGAAAGGAAAAAAGGAAAGAAAGAAGGAGGAAGGGAGGAAAGGAGAGAGAGAAAGAAAAGGAAAGGAAAGGAAGAAAGAAGAGGAGAGGAGGAGAGGAGGAAAGAAAAAGGCAGGCAGGCAGGCAAATTAAGGCAATTAAGGCAGAAAGACTAAGGGAGGTCACAGTTCAATCTCTTTCTAGTCTACTTCCCTGAAATACACACACACTGTCAGTCACACTCTGATTAAACTAAACATAAACCTCACTTTCATTATTGAGTAGCTCTAATTACAAGAAAAGTCTTCCTTATATTGATACAAAAGCTACCTGCCTTTTTTCTCCTTAGTCTTCTATTTTCTATGCAAAGCATCTGTAGTTCCTTCACCATTCCTATTATGAGATGGGTTTCAGATGTTTCATCATCTGATCTCTCTTTCCTAGCACATCAAGATAGTATTTCGTGTTTCAAATTGATGCCTACAATTAAATACCATGTATCATATAATGTCTGGATACCATCATAACTTTGTGGATCTCTTCATCTGGCCACAATACTTTTAGCTTCTAAAATTAACTCCATCTTTTATATGTTTTAAGATGCCCTCATAAAACCACTAAAGTACAAAGCCACTTTTATGTGGACTACTATAAATAGGGGCCTCTTGAGCAGATTTTTAAATTGATTTGGTTATATCAATTATTTTCAAGTCAAGATTGATAGGATTAAGCATTAACAATTTGCTTACCATAATTATTTTTTTGCTCACCATAATTATTTTTAAAAGATCATTGGTTTGGATTGTTTGAATTGCTCAAGCATTAGACATAATCATTTTAAAATTAAGTTTGAGTTCATAATGACAAAAAAACAAATTTTAAGGTGGTTATGCTATATACAAGTTTTTAATATATTTTCTAATTATGCAATACATTAATGAGTATAAAGCATAAATCTTTCACACTAGTTTTAGTCAGTACTTATCAGTTCACTTCTAAAAATAGAAGCTAGAAAACAATTAGGGTGGTGATATGGTTAGATTTTGAGTCCCCACCCAAATCTCATCTGGAATTGCAATCCCCATAATCCCCACGTGTCAAGGGAGAGGCCAGGTGGAGGTAACTGAATCATGTGGGCAGTTTCCCCCATGCTGTTTTCTTTTCAGAGGGAGTTCTCATGAGATCTGTTGGTTTTATAAGGGGCTGTTTTCCCTTCACTAGGCACTTCTCCTTACTGCCGCCTTGTGAAGAAAGCACTTTGCTTCCCCTTCACCTTCCACCATGGTTGTAAGTTTCCTGAGACCTCCCCAACCATGCTAAACTGTGAGTCAATGAAACCTCTTTTCTTTATAAATCACCTAGTCTCGGGCAGTTCTTTGTAACAGTATTAAAATGAATCAGTAAAGGTGGGCATTAGGATATACAGACAGAAAAAACTACTAAGATAGATAGATAGATACTCATAGGACATAGTTTGATCATCTAACCATCTAGAATGGAATTCTATTAAGGTCTTTATCAGTTTTGTGCTGTTATAACACAATACCACAGCCTGAGTAATTTATAAAGAACGGAAGTTTATTTGACTCATGGTTCTGGAGACTGGGAAATCCAAGATCATGGCACCAGCACCTGGCAAGGGCCTCATCCCATGGCAGAAGGGAAGAAGGTGGAAGTGACTTCATGAGACAGAAAGAGTAAATGGGGACATAACTTATTCTTTCATCAGGAGCCCACGCCCATGATAATTAAACCACTTCTACTATAACAGCATGAATTCATTCATGAGGACAGAGGCCTCATGGCTTACTCACCTCTTTAAAGCCCTACCTCCCAACACCATTACATTAGCAATTAGGTTTCAACATGAGTTTTAATGGAGACATTCAAATCATAGCAATTAACATGGGTCTATTTTTAAATATCTCTCATCTTAGTTTAGTAATCAACTTGGAAACTACATAATAAATGGACAAGAGGAAGAAAAGTGCCAAAGTAAAGAAGATTAGGAAAAACTGAATGGTTTTTAAGCCTGCATAGAACTATAGATAGAGGCTGACTTCTAATTCCTCCTAAGAGTGACCTTAATGGTCAAATCATCAATGATTATGTTCATGAAAAGTTAGATGCCTTTTTCTAGAAATAAATGACCAAACAAATAAGCTGAATAATTTCAATCACATTCAATTATAGGTGGCAGAGTGTAGAACCAGAACAATTAGACCAGCAAGCTGACAACCTTCTTAAATATCAAGCCCTTAAGTTTATCTGCTCTTCAACTATTTTTCTGCTTAAAGATTGTAGAAAGATGAAGGATGAAATATCAGAGTAGCAATCTGAGATTGCTCAATTATTACATTTTTGGTGCGTGGTAGCTGCACATTTGTTATCCCGAGGGAAGGAGTTGCAGACTCAGCTGTAGAAGATTACCTAGAAGTTGAGTTCAAGAATGATATATAAAAAATGTTTTGTTTCTTTTTTTTTTTTTTCAGGCCTACAGATTTGGGGCATTAAGTTATACCTGTTGCATATGGCTCTGCATTTATAATATGATTTTTGCTAGTCGGTGACCCATTTTCCACATACTCAATGGTGTGAGGATGGGGGTACCTAGACTGTGCTGACCATGGGGAGAGGTACTTGGGCCAGTAGAAATATGGAGTAATACAATAGGGTCAAACAAAGAAGAGTCTTCCTGAAAACAAATAGTAAGCATATTTTTGAGTCCTAAGTTTAAAAGAATTGTTAAAACTATCTTTTTTTTTTTTTTTTT